>NW_027397104.1:10425411-10556993 GCF_003265705.2 Callorhinus ursinus
CACACACACACACACACACACACACACACACACACACACACACACACACTTGTTTAGTAGGTAAGTATGAGGACAGAGAAGCAGAAGCTACTTTGCTGTTTTGCTGAAGCATGGGTGTTTGCATTACTGAGGTATTTTGGGCAAGACCTAATTCAGCATCTCTTACAAGATGAAGAACTCAGGCATCTCTTGAGAGATGAAGCATAGCTAAGCTCTGAGCAGACAGTAAATCAGGACTCTGGAGAGTCTGGTACTTCTGAACTGATGAGCTAGCAAAGATCAGCAGAAGAAATGGGTGAAGGTCATCGTGTACATATATTGAGGAACTGAGGATGTTTAAAACATCATGCAAAGTAAAAGTGCAGGAAGGTAACATGGTGTGCCATACCAATCCCCCTTCAGTAATGAAGGTTTTATTTCCCCAGCTGCCTACAGTGCTACCAGGAGACATTTCTCAGTTCTCCACCTACTTTGGGTTATGGCCTCAATCGAAGAGAGTTGGCTTTGTTTAAGATCAGTCCCCTTGTCAAGAATTTTGCATTCAATGGCTGATTATTTCAGGGATATAAAGCACCAGTCACCTCACTTCAACATGGGATGGTTAGAACTCCCTGTGGGACCATCTGATGTTTCCCTTGAAATGATGTTTTTCTGCTTAACTTCTCCCTCTGTTCTTCTTCTTCTTTTCCTCTCCCACCTTCCCTTCTTCACCCTTCCTGTCCTCCCACCTTTCTTCCCTCCCCCTCCCTTCTTTTCCCCCTTTCTCCCTTCCCTTTTCTTCTTCAGGTGTTAAATCCTAGAGACTCCCAATCAACTCCCTGCATGCTCATCTGCTTATTGGGGAAACAAACCTCCAATGCCAGGTAATTTGGTCCTCTCTCAACAATCGTAAAAAAAAAAAAAAAAAAAAGGAATGCTTCCAGAGCTAGGGTTATTTGTCCTTTTTATATTATTCTGCAACCAGACTCTAATTTTTTTAGTGTATATTAAAGGCCAAAGGGAATGAGAAAAATACAGACATAGACATTCTTAATTGATCAGGATAAAGATGCTTGAACACCCCAAAACTTTTTATACAATTTCAAATGAGAATTAGAATAGTCCATTATTTTTATAGCTAAAAGGATGAGAATTATTCCAGAAATATGTGATGGTAACTCCTGCTTTCTCAGCCAACTAACAAAAATGTACTTTGTGAAAACTCGTAACACTTACACAATAGTCTCATGTGAATAGATCAGTAAAAATAGGAAACAGACAAGAAATCCCAAATAAAGGAAGTGACATTTATTGGGTACCTACTATATATGTGACACTGCTAGGCATCTTACGTATGTCATCACTCTGCTGACAACAATGCTGTGGATGGAGTTAATATTCTATATTCTTTCTAAAAATGAAGTAACTGAAGCTCAGAAAGAATAAATTACTTGCTCAAGGTCAGGAAATTGGAAACAGCATTTAAATAACCATCTAAAACACAAGTCCATGTTCTTTCTCCCAAAGATTAGAATAAAATGAGAATATCTTCAAATCAGATTACATTTTGAGAATGTAGGCTCTATTAATTAAAGAGTTTAGATGGAACAAATCATGGTGTCTTCCCCAGGCTATATTATGGAACACATAAATCCCTGCTAATCATGTAATAACTTCAAGATTTGCTAAGTCAAACCATTTTCTGACTTATTCACTTGTGCTCTCCATACTGGTATTAAGGCTTATTCAGTAAAAGATTTATTGTAGTCAAACCAAGCCTGAAAATAGCATAAAATTTTATGTGCAAAGTTATTTCTTGCAAAGGAAAAAAATACTTATGCATAATAAAGGTCATGTTGAACTGCAATCTGGACATTTGTATTACTCTGAGCCAGCAGAGCCTTTGCCCTGATATTCCAAAGTGTGAACTGCCTGCTCTTAAGACTATACTTTTGGGGCACCTGGGTGGCTCAGTTGTTAAGCGTCTGCCTTTGGCTCAGGTCATGATCCCAGGGTCCTGGGATCGAGCCCCACATCGAGCTCTCTGCTCAGCAGGAAGCCTGCTTCTCCCTCTCCCACTCCCCCTGCTTATGTTCCCTCTCTCGCTGTGTCTCTCTCTGTCAAATAAATAAATCTTTTTTTTTTTAAAGACTATACTTTTACTCATTTCAGAAATTTTAATCTATGGTCATTACCGAGGATTAGTTACTAGATACAATTTCTCACTGTAAAGAAGGTGTTTTCTGAAATCAACTTATTTTTAATAAATACCACTGTAGGTGGTAACAACATTGAAAATTTGAAAACTCTATTTGGTCAAATTTAAATGTTAAGATTATATACATAAACTAAACTGACAGTGAAAAGAAACTAATACAAGTTCCTCAGTTCACTTAAAATTAATCTAAAATTTCTAAGTAGCAAGTGCAATAATTAAGCCAAATTAATAGAATGGGATTATATTGATTGTGTGCTTTTAAATAATTACATCAACTGATTTAAGTCAGTTTGTAAGTCCTTGCAAAGTTCATTAAAGTGCCAAAATTGAGGGTTTCCATGTGGTATAGAGATCATTTTTAGCAGGTAATTGGTCACTCAGACTAAGTCAAAAGCAAAGCATCACACTTATTATCAGTAACATGGGATTGATTATGGAATGGAAAGAAAGACATGATCTTAAAGCCACAATGAGTTTCTTCTTCTCTTAGGGGCTGGAACCTAGCCAAAGAAGGGACAAACAGAATGACTCATGAACATCAGATGTTGTCCTTCACTCTCTCTATCCTTCCAGAGTCAGAAGTGGCGACTAATAAAAACGGAACTTACTTCATTCTGGTTAATGGAAAATGGACTATAATTGTCTCGGGAAGATGCATTAGTCTTATCTCTATGAATTTCTACTTGTATCATTATTGTAAGACAATTACACTTACACTGGACTGTATAATAGACCTAGATGTCCAACAATAAATGACTGTAATTGATTATAGCTCATTATGTTCTCAAATAATTTGAAGTGGGGTTTAATTTTTTTTTTTTAATTTTTACTCTGCAGTGAAATTTAGAAGCTTGTTGACTCTGTCTAGGCTGTCCATTAACTTAACTCAATCATGGATCAATACCCTAAAATATATGACTGATTACAGAGACATTAGATTTGAATCAATCAGCCTATTGCATATCTATCAAGCAACTACTAAGTGCAAGACAATGTCTAGCTAGTATGGGGATTTAAAAAAATATATAACCTACGATCCTGCTTTTATGGATTTTATAATATAGTTGAGACAAAATACCAATGCAAAATGTTGATGGTACAGAAGTTGAAGAATGCAAAAACTCAAACCACTCTTGATATACTGTAGCAAAAAACTGTTTGAAAATGGAGTCTTTAAACCAGTTTGCATTTTATTAATTTTATTATTGAGTTTTCTAATTAGGTGCCCAGTTATATTTTAAACTAGTGGCAAATAACATTATGCAAAATTGTATATTTAGCTTGTTTTAATTATAGAATATGTTTCCCTGTTCAATTGAAGTAAATATTTTGGAATATAGAATGAAGCGGTACATGATGATGCATTAGGGAAAAAATGTCCAACAACTGATATCTAACAATTGATATTTACTGAGAGAATGCTGCAAGTCAAGTATTTTTCTAGGCACTTAACTATTCGGAAAACTGGGGCCCAAAAAAGGCTAAGTCTCATATTTAATGATGCATAACTAAAAGAAAACAGTATTAAAGAATTCCAACAATATTCAGTTCTCTATCCAATTTGCCACTCTGTCCACCAATAACATCTGGTTTTCCTTACCCTGAAGACAAAAATCATTAAACAAATACTGTGTGCTAGCAAAAGATATTATAGGTGAAAAATAGAAATAAATAAGGCCCTATCCTGCCATTGATGTTCATAAATCATATGGTAGCTAATATATATTTAAATGAAACAATTACACTGCAATGTGATGAGGTGCTATACTGGAGGTACATTCTTATTAGGTATAATGGGGACATAAAGCAACTCAGAACTCTGATTCCTTTCTTCTCCCTAATTAAGTTAAAGGGCAAATGTGAGTCATGTATTAGGTTATAGAAAATATTCCAGGTAACAATTTTTTAAGCTGTGTACTTACCAGTATTTATCATGCAATATTTATTATTGCGTGACTAGTTATATTTATATGAAGAGTATCTCAAGATTTGAATAAACTGCAAATTTTGACCATTTAATCCCCATACACATTTATAATATGGTTTATCATATTGTCCATATTATTTTAAGATTACAAAACTGTCAAAAGTGGGTACTAAAACTTTAAAGTGGAAGAATGAATCATGGAACACTACACCAAAAACTAATGATGTAATGTATGGTGATTAACACAACATAATAAAAAAAAGTAAAGTGGAAGAAATGGTGTTCATTTGTACATTCAATTTAGCCTTGGGGGGGTGGGAATGCCCACTGCATTGAGAAATAAGAATTCAACATTTAGTCCACGAGGTATTAAACAGATTTCTCCCAAAGAATGTAACATTTTGTGAAAAAACGTAACCCTCTCCAGGTTTAAAATGTGCTATAAAGCACATTTATATGTGCTTATATATAAGCATATAATACATATAAGTATTAAATGTATTATATGTTCTATACAACATTACTAAATTGAACTGATTTCAATTATCTTTTCAGAACTAAAGGTATGCACAGTGAGTGACAAATCTTTAAAATTGAGGGGGGAAAAGGTGGTAAGTTGGTGTTTTTATTACCACTGCTAATAATAATAATCTCAGAGTGCTTTAATATTAAAAAGTTTTGAAAAAACTTTTCACATACATTACCTTATTCGATCCTTCAGCACCCTATAAGTTTGACTTACCATTGTCACCCTGTTTGTGGGATAATGAAATTGTGAACCACAGACATTAAATGATTGAAGCTATTTCACTCTGCAATTAAGAGACCAAGATGATATTCCAATCCAGGTCATTATCCCTGCCCTTTCCATCATATTTTGTTTCTGTTAGTTGTATGATATTCCACGTTTCACTGGAATTATTTATAGCCATTCAATAAAATGTTAATATATGCTTGGGTTTTAAGTGAGATTTATATAATTTACCAGGAATTTTTTTCCCTTTTCAGTGACCAGTTGTATGAATTTTGTCATACACATAACTGTACAGCCACCATTTCTAGCAAGACAGACCAGTCCTATTCATATATGCCCTCAGTAGCAAACTCCTCCCTCTCACTCTAGCCCCTGGCAATACTGACGTGTTTTCTCCTCCTATAGATTTGCCTTTTGAGAATGTCATAGGAACAAAATGATATAGTCAGTGCCAACTTTGTGGGAGTGTAACCCATACAGTCATACACATCTGCACTTATAAAGGCTGAGGGCTTGCTTTAATGTTCTGCTGTCACTGTATTGAGTCTTAATTTTTCAACCATACACCCCATATTTCTACTTTGTACTGGGCCCTACAAATTACAGAGCCAGACCAATATACATCATGTAGATATCGGAGTCTGGCTTCTTTCCCTTAGCATAAGACATTTGAGTTCCTCTGTATTATTGTGGCATAATTGGTTCCTTTTTATTGCCAACTGATTTTTCCATTGTAAGGATCTACCAGTTTGTTTATTCATTCACCAGCTGAAAAATATTTTCATTATTTCTAGTTTGGGGCAATTATAAATAAAATTGCTATAAACATCTGCATATTGTTTTTGTGTGAGCATACATTTTTATTTCTACTGGGTAAAGATCTAGCAGTACAAATGTTAGAGTGTGTGTGTGTATGTGTGTGTGTGTGTGTACCCACGTGTGCATTTGTTAAGTGTTTTGAGAATTAGTATCTGTGGGGAGGAGGCACAGAACAGGAAGAAATAAAACTGGCTGGTGAACTGCATAGTCTTGAATAAGTCATCTGATCTTCTCTTTCCTAACTCAGCAATATCTTGTATATTAGAAGGAAATGAAAATAATACTTATGGAAATGGAGAGAAAGTTTATAAGATTTTAGGGCAAATTGTGTTCCAGAATTTTATAATAGGCAAGCTTTATTTAGATCATTTTTAAAATAAATGTATTTGTTGCCCTAAATAGATTTAGTTTAAATTAAATCTCAGCGTAGCACTGCTTTCTGTTCAGCTAGTGTTCACAAAGTTTTATGTTACGCATTTAGACCCACCTAAAAAAGCTGGAATGTTATCCCAATCCATGTTTTTTTTTTTTTTTTGAAAAAAAGCAAGAACAGAGGGCACAATTAATGGGTTTATAACATCTGCTTCACTGCTCAATTTCATGGGTAGCTCTGCAGAAAAGGCTCTCTCAAGACCCACCTGTTGTTCTGTTTCAGCACTCCCCATGTGTCCTTCATCTTCCTACACTTCCATGTTTCTACTTACTCCTGCCTCTCAGTTTTGCTTTGTTGCCCTCCCCCCCTTTTTTGAAAGATTTTATTTATTATTTATTTGAGAGAGAGGCAGGGTCAGAGGGAGAAGCACACTGCCAGCTGAGCAGGGAGCCCGATGCGGAACTTCATCCTGGCACTCCAGGATCATGCCCTGAGCCAAAGGCAGTCACTTAACCAACTGAGCCACCCACGTGCCCAGCCCTCCCCCCGCCTTTTTAAAGCACGATACTTAGGAGTTTTTCACTCTGATCTACCAGATTATTGGCTCTTCAAGGACAGAAAGTATGTCAGTCATTTATGCCTCATCAGATGTAGCAAATTATAACCACTTCCTATAAGTAAGCAAGAAACCTGAAAACCACAGTGTGGTTTTAGCACTCCTTTATCCAATTTTTTTAAAGATTTATTTATTTATTTGAGAGAGCGAGAATGAGAGGGAGAGAGTACATGAGATGGGGGAGGGTCAGAGGGAGAAGCAGGCTCCTCGCTCAGCAGGGAGCCTGATGTGGGACTCGATCCCGGGACTCCGGGATCATGACCTGAGCCGAAGGCAGTCGCTTAACCAACTGAGCCACCCAGGCACCCTCCTTTATCCAATTTTTACATTGTTCATGTGCATATTCCACTATTCATTTTAAAGATCTTTTCTTACAATATAGTCAGGAGCATCTTGCAGATTAGCGACACCATTAATGACCCAAAGCATCTTGTGGAAATCAAGAATCTGTCAAAACTCTTGGATTTTCTCCTATTTGTAGCTAACTTGGAAGATATCTATAAAACTCTAAACAGTTCTGAAATTAATTTTCAAAAGACTCTAAGTCAAAGTCCTTTTATAATGTGATTATTCTCTGCAAAATAAAACAGAGAAAAATATATTCCATTTATAAAAAAGCAACCACAGACTTCCTGTCCAGATAAGATTACATAAACCCATCTCTGCCTGTTCCTTCCCTCTAATTACAACTATAAATCCTAGAAATAATTCAAGTGGTAACCAAAGGAGAAATCTGAGAGATGAAAAGAGGAAGGTTGGAGATTAGAGTTGGGAACCAAGGACTGGAGGAACAGCAAAGTGGCAGAACATCTTACTATCCTCTCCACCAAGTGATGGATTCAGAATCACCCGATCCCCAACCTAACAACAGATGGTGGAGAAGCAGGCTCATTTTTCTCAATCTTATGAGAGTTCTACCTATAAAAGGCCAGCATGGCAGAAAAGGGAAGGAGGAAACATCAGAAGTCCTGCTAACAATAAGAAGTCATGTAATTCACTTCTTACCAGCCGGGCCTGAAACTCCCCTCATACCTTAAGACAACATGTGGCTGGGGGACACAGGGCAGGGGGAATGAGTGGCCAGCAAGGGAGAAGTTCTCCATTCTCCATAGGTAAGAGGCTCTCACTATAACAAGTAGCCAACACAGGAAGTACTCTTCATTCTCACATGTCACTCCCTCTCCAAAAAAGACAGCCTTCAACCAATGACTGATGGAAGGTGGTGACAGTTCCTTTCTCCTTGAAAGGATAATAACAAAGAGGAATGTGTTTTCCAATGGGTCATAGAATTCCCTGGAGGGAATAAGCTTCAGTTTCCCACAGTGTTAAACTTGTTTATTAACATACTCTTCATTGGCTGCCTGTCTTCCCCTTTCTTACCTCTCCACACCCTTACTGGATTTTCCTACAATAATTTTTTTTTTTTTTTAAGGTGGCTCCATACCAGCATGGAGCCCAATGTGGGGCTTGAACTCATGATCCTGACATCAAGACTTGAGCTGAGATCAATAGGCAGACACTTAACTGACTGAGCCACCCAGGTGCCCCTCCTACAGTAATTTTCTAAATAAAATACCCTTGCACTTGAATCTTTGTTAAAGTCAACCTAAACATTCTCTATTTTGAATTAAGACTTAAAAGAACAAAACAAACTAGACAAACATGCAAAAAAAACTCTTTCTCTTCTAAACATTTGGTCTTTGTAAATGCTATTTTAGACATTTGAGAATTTATATATCCATACTTAAAAAATTTAAGATTACTCAACATTGCATTCTCCTAAAAGATACAATAACTTTAGGATGTTTCTTACTCCTCTTCTACTCTCATGCTCTATGATATTATTCTCTTGGTTTTGAGTTATCTCCTACTCCTTAAATTAGATAGTATAATAATTATTTCAGACATTTATTGATTAGATTTGCTTACACATTACCAGTTTATTTGTTCAAAGGCAGTTCTTGCAGCTCAGATGTTTCTTTAAAAGATTCCCCCTGTTTTTCCAATGTCCATCCTTTAGAAGTTTCTTTAGTGAAAGTCTACTGATGATAAACAATTCTCTTAATTTTTTAAACTTTTAAAAGTTCCTAAATTTCTCCACCCTCTAAATTCCCTGCATGGATAATGCTAGTTTGATAATTATTCTCTGTCTTCAATTATTAATACTGAGAAGTCTGTTTCTAATTATGATTTCTTTATAACATATATTCTTTTCTCTCCAACTGTTTCTAAAATCTTCTCATTGTCTTTGAAGTTCTTTATTTCACAATGATGTAACCAGGTCTGACTTGTTTTTATATTGTTTGGGACTTGTGTTTACTTGGTCTGAGTATATATATCCTTCATAAATTCTGGAAATTTTTCATGTATTATCTCTTTGGATATTACCATATTCTTTTCTTCTGGAACTACTATTAGAAAAATTACAGGTTTTCTTATTTTATTCTCAACAATTCTTAATTTCCTCTTCCTCTTTATAAATTCTTTTTATCCCTATGCTTCATTCTGGGGAATTTCTTCAGAACTCTTATGTAATTCACCAATTCCCCTTCAGATTTGTCTAATACAAGGTTTATTCATCCACTGAGGTTTTAAATAAAATGTTTTATTTTTCACTTCTAAAATTCTATTTAGCTAATTTAACATATATCTTGTTTTTTCTTTAAATCAATTTTACTTAATATTTTACTTATTTAAATACCTTAATATACTAATTTCATATTTTGAATGTGATATTTCAATTACCTAGATTTCTAAGAGTGTGATTCTTCTACTTTGGTGGAGTTTGTTTTATTCTCCTGAAAGTTATGATGGCTTTGCTCATAACCCTAACCCACTTCAAATTGTGAGTTTGTGACCCCAAGATTTTCATCCCTGATAATGCTTTATAATCTGAGCTAAGGATATATTACACTTAAAATTTTTGCATTTTCTTTGCCTAGGTACCTTGTACCACCATAAATTCTGGGTCATCTTAATTTATGGACACATTTACTATTTTTTGTGTCAATGATATTTAAATTCAAACTCCAAATTTGAAGTAAAAAAGACATGTGCTTGAATATTCTCAAGAGAGATTGCTTTTCACCTAGAGGCCAAGATAAGACAGAAGAATTTCCAACAGGCAAATACTATTTATTAGTTGCCTCTTGAGACTGTAGTTCTTCAGTGGTACCAGGGTTACATGGGGCTTAATTCCCTATTCCCAAATTTTCCCTTACTCTAGGCTTGATGTATGCTCCTGTGTGGTCCAAAATCCCAGTCCACACAGCTACTAAGGTAGGCAAGTTCCCTGGATAGATTTTATTTCTGAAATAGTTTATCACTCTTATTTCCCACTGTGGCATCTTTATATTTCAAGCCTTGCTATGTATTTAAAGGAGGGAGCCATGACATATTATGCAGAAATTACATGGTCTTCTGGTTACTTTAAATAAACTTCCAGGATTACACAGTTGAAAATTTAAAGTAAAAAACTAAAAATAAATAAATAGGAAAAGAAAATCAACTAAAATTACATGGTGGATGGAAATAAGAGATGAGCGAGATGTTAGCAAGATTTTGAAGCATGTTAAGTTTTAGATAGTATCAATAGATACAGTAAAAGAAATAGAGAATGTGTTACATACAGGTACCTTATAAATGTAAACATTAAAATAATTAAAAAAGATTGTTAACCTTCACAATTATTAGATGAAATATACTCCCACAAAATAAAAACATTTAGAGCACAGACCACATCAGAAAAGACAACTAAAATACATAGACCAAGTTGGTTACTTAAAAATACAAACTTGCATGGCAAAAATATCAACATTAATGGAGTAAAAAAAAACAGTAACATTGGGGAAAATAATTGAAATATTTCATAAAGTTAATTTTCATAATAAGTATTTTACAAATAAAAAGTAAGCCTACCAACATTGTAAGAGAAAGAAATAGGTGAAGGACATGAGAAAACAGTTCACAGAAAAGGAAATATATGTGTTTCTTCAACATATGAAGTTATATGAACCTCAAAAGAATAGATATGCAAATTAAAACAGCTGAATAAAGAAGATGTGGTCCATATATACAATGGAATATTACTCAGCCATCAGAAAGGATGAATATCCAACTTTTACATCAACATGGATGGGACTGGAGGAGATGATGCTAAGTGAAATAAGTCAAGCAGAGAAAGTCAATTATCATATGGTTTCACTTATTTGTGGAACATAAGGAATAACAGGGAGGACATTAGGAGAAGGAAGGGAAAAATGGGGGGGGATTGGAGGGAGAGATGAACCATGAGAGACTATGGACTCTGAGAAACAAACAGGGTTTTAGAGGGGAGGGGGGAAGGGGGGATGGGTTAGCCCAGTGATGGGTATTAAGGAGGGCACGTACTGCATGGAGCACTGGGTGTTATACAAAAACAATGGATCGTGGATCACCACATCAAAAACTAATGATGTACTGCATGGTGACTAACATAACATAATAAAATTAAAAAGAAAAAGAAAAAGAAAAAAAAAGAACAATCCTGGAAAAAATAATATAAAACTATAAAACTCTAGTCTATTAAAATACTTAATATTTGATAACTCATCTTTGACAAGAGTATGGAAAACTTTTGCTTGCATATTGCTTATTGTGTGAAAATTGGGCAATTTTTATGCAGGACAATTTTAAAATATCTAAGAGTGAACAAACCATTCACCAAATGCATTTGAAATTTTAACCTACAATGTCACATGCAAGAAAAAGTAACATATGAAGATATTCATTATAAAATAGTTTATAATAACAAAAGATTGGTAATATTCTAAATGTTCATCAGTGAGGAATTGTTAAATAGTCCATATAGGGAAATACTAAATTAATAATGAAGCACTATTAGCACCAATATAAAACAATTTTTACAATTTTTTACATTAACAAAAGAATAACGTGCTAGTATGTGTATAGTTGAGTATATGTTATACATATTCATATTTTTATAGAATACTTAAAATTTTTTAATAATTTTTTATTATTATGTTAATCACCATAATTACATCATTAGTTTTTGACGTAGCGTTCCATGATTGTTTCTACATAACACCCAGTGCTCCACGCAGAATGTGCCCTCTTTAATACCCATCACCAGGCTAACCTATCCCCCCACCCGCCTCCCCTCTGAAACCTCAGTTTGTTTTTCAGAGTCCATCGTCTCTCATGGTTCGTCTCCCCTCTGACTTACTCCCCTTCATTCTTCCCCTCCTGCTATCTTCTTCTTTTTTTTTTCTTAACATATATTGCATTATTTGTTTCAGAAGTACAGATCCGTGATTCATCAGTCTTGTACAATTCACAGTGCTCACCATAGCACATACCCTACCCAATGTCTATCACCCAGCCACCCCATCCCTCCCACCCCCCACCACTCCAGCAACCCTCAGTTTGTTTCCTGAGATTAAGAATTCCTCATATCAGTGAGGTCATATGATACATCTCTTTCTCTGACTGACTTATTTCACTCAGCATAACACCCTCCAGTTCCATCGACGTCATTGCAAATGGCAAGATCTCATTACTTTTGATGGCTGCATAATATTCCATTGTGTATATATACCACCTCTTCTTTATCCATTCATCTGTCGATGGACATCTTGGCTCTTTACACACTTTGGCTATTGTGGACATTGGAGCTATAAACATCGGGGTGCACGTACCCCTCGGGATCCCTACATTTGTATCTTTGGGGTAAATACCCAGTAGTGCAATTGTTGGGTCATAGGGTAGCTCTATTTTCAACTTTTTGAGGAACCTCCATACTGTTTTCCAGAGTGGCTGCACCAGCTTGCATTCTCACCAACAGTGTAGGAGGGTTCCCCTTTCTCCACCAACATCTGTCGTTCCCTGACTTGTTAATTTTAGCCATTCTCACTGGTGTGAGGTGATATCTCACTGAGGTTTTGATTTGGATTTCCCTGATGCTGAGCAATGTTGAGCACTTTTTCATGTGTCTGTTGGCCATTTGGATGCCTTCTTCAGAAAAATGTTCATGTCTCTGCCCATTTCTTGATTGGATTATTTGTGCTTTGGGTGTTGAGCTTGATCAGTTCTTTAGAGATTTTGGATACTAGCCCTTTATCTGATATGTCATTTGCAAATATGTTCTCCCATTCTGTCGGTTGTCTTTTGGTTTGTTGACTGTTTCCTTTGCTGTGCAAAAGCTTTTTATCTTGATGAAGTCCCAAAAGTTCATTTTTGCCCTTGCTTCCCTTGCCTTTGGCAATGTTTCTAGGAAGAAGTTGCTGGGTCTGGGGTCGAAGAGGTTGCTGCCTGTGTTCCACTTTAGGATTTTGATGGACTACTGACTCACTCTGAAGTCTTTCAACCATTTTGAGTCTAATTTTGTGTGTGGTGTAAGGAAATGGTCCAGTTTCATTCCTCTGCATGTGGCTGTCCAATTTCCTCAACACCGTTTGTTGAGGAGACTGTCTTTTTTCCAATGGACATTCTTTCCTGCTTTGTCGAAGATGAGTTGACCATAGAGTTGAGGGTCCATTTCTGGGCTCTCTATTCTGTTCCATTGATCTCTGTGTCTGTTTTTGTGCCAGTACCATACTGTCTTGAGGATGACAGCTTTGTAATAGAGCTGGAAGTCTGGAATTGTGATGCCAACAGCTTTGCTTTGCTTTTGCAACATTCCTCTGGCTATTCGGGGTCTTTTCTGGTTCCATACAAATTTTAGGATTATTTGTTCCATTCCTTTGAAAAAAGTGTATGGTATTTTGATGGGGATTGCATTAAATGTGTAGACTGCTCTAGGTAGCATTGACATATTCACAATATTTGTTCTTCCAATCCATGAGCATGGAACATTTTTCCATTTCTTTGTGTCCTCCTCAATTTCTTTCATGAGTATTTTATAGTTTTCTGAGTACAGATTCTTTACCTCTTTGGTTAGATTTATTCTTAGGTATTTTATGGTTTTGGGTGCAATTATAAATGGGATAGACTCCTTAATTTCTCTTTCTTCTGTCTTGTTGTTAATGTATAGGAATGTCACTGATTTCTGTGCACTGATTTTATATCCTGTCACTTTACTGAATTCCTGTATGAGTTCTAGCAGTTTTGGGGTGGAGTCTTTTGGGTTTTCCACATAAAATATCAAATCATCTGCAAAGAGTGAGAGTTTGACTTCTTCTTTGTTGATTCAGATGCATTTTATTTCTTTTTGTTGTCTGATTGTTGTGGCTAGGACTTCTAATACTATGTTGAGTAGCAGTGGTGATAGTGGACATCCCTGCCATGTTCCTAACCTTAGGGGAAAAGCTCTCAGTTTTTCCCCATTGAGAATGATATTCGCTGTGGGTTTTTCATAGATGGCTTTTATGATATTGAGGTATGTACCCTCTATCCCTACACTCTGAAGAGTTTTAATCAAGAAAAAATGCTGTACTTTGTCAAATGCTTTTTCTGCATCTTGAGAGGCTCATATGGTTCTTGTTCTTTCTTTTATTATGTATTGTATCACATTGATTGATTTATGGTTATTGAACCAAACTTGCAGCCCAGGAATAAATCCCACTTGTTCAGAGGGAGTAATCATTTTAATGTACTGTTGGATCCTATTGGCTAGTATTTTGGTGAGAATTTTTGCATCCACGTTCATCAAGGATATTGGTCTGTAATTCTCCTTTTTGATGGGGTCTTTGTCCGATTTCAGGATCAAGGTAATGGTAGCTTCATAAAATGAATTTGGAAGTTTTCCTTCCATTTCTATTCTTTGGAACAGTTTCAGAAGTCTTCTTTAAATGTTTGGTAAAATTCCCCTGGGAAGCCATCTGGCCCTGGGCTCTTGTTTCCTGGGAGATTTTTGATTACTGCTTCAATTTCCTTAGTGGTTACGCATCTGTTCAGGTTTTCTATTTCTTCCTGGTTCAGTTTTGGTAGTTTGTACATTTCTAGGAATGCATCCATTTCTTCCAGGTTATCTAATTTGCTGGCATACAGTTGCTCATATGTTCTTGTCATTGTTTGTATGTCTTTGGTGTTGGTTGTGATCTCTTTCATTCATGATTTTATTTATTTGGGTCATTTCTCTTTTCCTTTTGATAAGTCTGGCCAGGGGTTTATCAATCTGGTTAATTCTTTCAAAGAACCAGCTCCTAGTTTCATTGAGCTGTTCTACGGTTCTTTTGGTTTCTAGTTCATTGATTTCTGCTCTGATCTCTATTATTTCTCTTCTCCTGCTGGGTTTAGGCTTTATTTGCTGTTCTCTCTCCAGTTCCTTTAGGTGTAGAGTTAGGTTGTGTATTTGAGACCTTTCTTGTTTCATGAGAAAGGCTTGTATTGCTATATACTTTCCTCTTAGGACCGCCTTTGATGCATCCCAAAGATTTTGAACAGTTGTATTTTCATTTTCATTGGTTTCCATGAATTTTTTTAATTCTTCTTTAATTTCATTAAAGAAGATTGTTTTGTTGACCCATTCATTCTTTGGTAGGATGTTCTTTAGCCTCCATGTATTTGAGTTCTTTCCAACTTTCCTCCTGAGATTGAGTTCTAGTTTCAAAGCATTGTGGTCTGAAATATGCAGGGAATGATCCCAATCTTTTGGTACCAGTTGAGACCTGTTTTGTGACCTAGGATGTGATCTATTCTAGAAAATATTCCATGGGCTCTAGAGAAGAATGTGTATTCTGTTGCTTTGGGATGGAATGATCTGAATATATCTGTGAAGTCCATTTGGTCCAATGTGTCATTTAAAGTCTTTATTTTCTTGTTGATCCATTGCTTAGATGATCTGTGTATTTCAGTGAGGGGAGTGTTAAAGTCCACTACTATTATTGTACTGTTGTCGATGTGTTTCTTTCGTTATTAATTGGCTTATATAGTTGGCTGCTCCCATGTTAGGGGCATAGATATTTAAAATTGTTAGCTCTTCTTGTTGGATAGACCCTTTAAGTAGGATATAGTGTCCTTCCTCATCTCTTATTATAGTCTTTGGTTTAAAATCTAATTTGTCTGATCTATGGATTGCCACCCCAGCTTTCTTTTGGTGTCCATTAGCATGGTAAATGGTTTTCCACCACCTCACTTTCAATCTGGGGGTGTCTTTGGGCCTAAAATGAGTCTCTTGCAGACAGCATATCGATGGGTCTTGTTTTTTTTATCCAATCTGATACCCTGTGTCTTTTGACTGAGGTATTTAGCCCATTTACATTCAGGGTAACTATTGAACGATATGAATTTAGTGCCATTGTATTGCCTGTAAGGTGACTGCTACTGTATATTGTCTCTGTTCCTTTCTGGTCTATGTTGCTTTTAGGCTCTCTCTTTGCTTAGAGGATCACTTTCAATATTTTTTCTAGGCCTGGTTTTGTGTTTGCAAATTAATTTTTTTTTTTTTTTTTTTTTTTTTTTGTCCTGGAAGCTTTTCATCTCTCCTTGTATTTTCAGTGACAGCGTAGCTGGATATAGTATTCGTGGCTGCATATTTTTCTTGTTTAGTGCCCTGAATATATCATGCCAGTCTTTCTGGCCTGCCAGGTCTCTGTGGATAGGTCTTTTGCCAATCTAATGTTTCTACCATTTTAGGTTACAGACCTCTTGTCCCGAGCTACTTTCAGGATTTTCTCTTTGTCTCTGAGACTCGTAAGTTATACTATTAGATGTTGGGGTGTTTACCTATTTTTATTGATTTTGAGGGGGTTCTCTGTGCCTCCTGGATTTTGATGCCTGTTTCCTTCCCCAAATTAGGGAAGTTCTCTGTTATAATTTGCTCCAATATACCTTCTGTCCCTCTCTCTTTCTTCTTCCTTTGGATCCCAATTAGTCTAATATTGTTTCATCTTATGGTATCACTTATCTCTCGAATTCTGCCCTCATGATCCAGTAGTTGTTTATCTCTCTTTTTCTCAGCTTCTTTATTCTCCATCATTTGTTCTTCTATATCACTAATTCTCTCTTCTGCCTCATTTATCCTAGCAGAGCCTCCATTTTTTTAAATTTTTTTATTGTTATGTTAATCACCATATATTACATAATTTGTTTGGTGTACTCTTCCATGATTCATTGTTTGTTCATAACACCCAGTGTTCCATGCAGAATGTGCCCTCCTCAATATCCATCACCAGGCTAACCCATCCCCCCACCCTCCTCCCCTCCAGAAACCTCAGTTTGTTTTTCAGAGTCCATCATCTCTCCTGGTTCGTTCCCCCTCTGACTTACTCCCCTTCATTCTTCCTCTCCTGCTATCTTCTTCTTTTTCTTTTTTCTTAAAATATGTTGCGTTATTTGTTTCAGAAGTACAGATCTGTGATTCAACAGTCTTACACAATTCACAGCGCTCACCATAGCACATATCTTCCCCAATGTCCATCACCCAGCCACCCCATCCCTCCCACCCCCGACCACTCCAGCAACCCTCAGTTTGTTCCTGAGATTAAGAATTCCTCATATCAGTGAGGTCATATGATACATGTCTTTCTCTGGTTGACTTATTTCACTCAGCATAACAGCCTCCAGTTCCAACCACGTCGTTGCAAATGGCAAGATCTCATTCCTTTTGATGGCTGCATAATATGCCATTGTGTATATATACCACATCTTCTTTATCCATTCATCCGTCTAGAGCCTCCATTTTTTATTGCATCTCATTCACAACCTTTTTGATTTCGGCTTGGTTAGATTTTGTTCTTTTATTTCTCCAGAGAGTGTTTCTCTAGTATCTTCCATGCTTTTTTCAAGTCCAGCTAGTATCTTTATAATCGTCATTCTGAACTCTAGTTCCGACATCTTACTAACATCTGTATTGATTAGGTCCCTGGCAGTTGGTACTACCTCTTGTTCTTTTTGTTGAGGTGATTTTTCCCTCTTGTCATTTTGTCCAGAGGAGAACAGACGAATGAGAAAACAAAATGCTACCAGGGAACAATGACCCCAGAAAAATATATACTAAACAAGTCACAAGAGACCTGAAACTGGGGGAAAAGAAAGGAAAGAAAGAAAAAAGAAAAAGAAAAAAAAAGAATATGATCAAATATGATCAGCTGGTGAATAGATTAGTGCCACACTCTAGATTTGTGGTGTATTTTGGTCTGTTAGAAGAAAGTGCCTCCCAAAATTTTAAAGAAAAAAAAACCTTATATATGTACAAAAATAAGGGTAAATACGATGAAGGGATGGAATATGACCGTAAAGATGAAAATTATAAAAATTTTATAAAAGGAATTGCTAAGAAGTAGGATGAATAAAGAAAGAAGAGAAATTTAAAAAAGAGAGAGAGAGAATGTGATCAGGCAGGAGATTTAGGGTATATTTTGGTCTGTTAGAAGAAATTGTATTCCAAAATTTTAAAGAGAGAACAACTTACATATATACCAAAAATAAGGTTAACTACAATGAAGGGATAGATTATGACTCTAAAAATGAAAAATAAAAAAAGAGTTTTAAGAAAGGGATTGATAAGGTGTTGATTGAAGAAGGGAAAAAGAAAAATTAAAAAAAAATAGAAAAAAGAAAAAAAAAGAAAATTAAAAAAATTAACTTTGAAAGTCTAAAGAATCATGGGGAAAAGAGCCATGAATTCCAAGTGCTGTATTCCCCTAGTGCTGGAGTTCTGCTGTTCTCATCGATCAGTAAACTTGGTCTTGGCTGGCTCTTCTTGCTGATGTTCTGGGGGAGGGGCCTGTTGCAGTGGTTCTCAGATGTCTTTGCCCCAGGCGGAATTGCCCCACCCTTGCAGGGGGTCAGGCGAAGTAATCTGCTCAGGTTTGCTCTTGGGAGCTTTTGTTCCCTGCAAGCTTTCCATATAATTTTGGAGAATGAGAGTGAAATGGCGGCCTCCCAATCTCCACCTGGAGGAGCCGAGAACTCGGGGCCCCACTCCTCAGTGCGCCCCCAGAGAAAAGCCATCAATCACTCCCATCTCCCAGGTCTCCGGCCGCACTCTGTGCTCACCCGGCCTGTGACCGAGCATTTCTATCTCAGGCACACGACCCCGTGTGGAGTCTCCAAACCCAGCAGATTCCTGCAGTGCGCTCCCGCGCCGCTCCTCCCGGGGGAAGAAGGGGAGTCTCCCCGGCTCTGCCGCTTGTTGGGTCCCTGCTGGAAGAGCAGTGGCCCAACTGTGCCGTGGATCACAGTTTATGGCAACTCCAAGCTGAGAGCCCACTCCTCAACTCCGTATCTGCAGCCGGCTTCCCTGCTCTGATACCTGGGAGCTCTGCCACACTCCGGCACCCCTGGTCTTTCTGTGACCCTGAGGGTCCTGAGACCACACTGTCCCAGCGAGGGTTCTACTCCCTGCTTAGCCACTGGAGAGACGTCCCTCAGCAAAGCAGACTTCTAAAAGTTCTGATTTTGTGCTCCACTGCTCTATCACTTGCCAGTAGCAACTGATGGAGGTTCCATATCCCCACTGTCCTTCCTCCTGTATATCACTGCAGATTCACATCTCCGCACATCCTACCTTCCAGAAAGTGGTCGCTTTTCTGTTCAGAGAGTTGCTGTTCTTTTCTTCGATCTCCTGTTGAGTTTGTAGGTGTTCAGAATGGTATCTAGCTGAAGTCCTGGGACCAGATGAAATTTAGGTCTCCTACTCCTCCACCATCTTGCTCCTCCTCTAGTATGACTTTTTGATGAGCCCTCTTAACTTTTTAAATTTTGTACCATGCACCATATAATCTGTGTCTCCACCTCTACACATGCACAGGTATTAGTATTTAAAAAGACAAGAATCTTTTTATAAAAGGAAAAACAATTGGCTTTTAGAATTCTTCTATAGTTTTCCTGACTTGCAGATATGTTCTCTTTGTAATTTATATAAAACAAACAACTACTCTTTGCTAGGGTAATGCTTTAAAAGCAAACATGTCTCTGTAAAATTGGGAAACAATTTTCAACAATAACTCTGTGGAAAAGTCCTTTCCACCAAAAGGACACTGAAATGGCCTTCCTACTGCCACAGGTTACAAATAATGCAGACCATGCAGAAAGAATGAGGATTCTAGATCAATGATTCACAAACTTAATTGTATGTCAGAATCACTATCACGTTTTTTTTTTTTTAAGATTTGTTTTATTTAGAGAGACAGGGAGAGTACAAGTGGAGGGGGGAGGGGCAGAGGGAGAGAGAGAATCCCAAGTAGACTCTGCACTGAACATGGAGCCCGACATGGAGCTGGATCACAGGACTCAGAGATCATGACCTGAGTCAAAATCAACAGTCAGACGCTAAACCAACTGAGACACCCAGGTTCCCATCACTATTGTTTTTAAAACATTGATTTCTGGTCCCCACTCCCAAAGCTTCTGATTAGATAGGTCTTGGTTAGGATCTGAAGGATTGTATTTCTATAAGTTTTCAGGTCTTGCTTGACACTGCCTGTCCAGTGACAACAGTTCGAGAACCAATGTTCTAGAGCAGATGATAATTACAGAATAAAAGAATGCAAATACAAAATGTTAAGAAGAGAAAATCTGTACATTTACAAACAGCTAACAATTTGTGGAGGGCACTAAGGGATAGTAAGTATTTCAATTAAATTTAAAGTACACACACAACCAAAAAAAATGCACATGACATATATATAAGGGCTCTTCAGAAAGAGGCAGAAATTTCAGACCAATCATTTTGAGTCAAGAACACCATAAGAAACACTAAAAAAGAACCGTCAGAATACAGAGACACCATTATCCTGGACACAGTTATTAATGGTTTAGTGCAGTCTTACACTGAAACCCTAAGTTCATCCTTTAGGAAGATGCATAAATAGTATGTTTTATATCTTTCTTTGTGAAACAACCTCAATAATGACTTTCTTTTCCTATCATTATAAATCATGAATTAATTCCAATTAGATATATGACATAAATAACTGGATTGAACACACTTTGTTTAAAAGTCAAAATTCCAGCATTCTAAGTAGGCAACCTTAGGCAGGCATCATCCCTTATAAAACACCATCTTACAAGACTATTGGGGTACTAAGTATGTTACATGTTACACATTCATTTTCTCATTTAAATTTTCTATCAACTCTATGAGCTTATGATACTTTATTAATAAGGAAAATGAACCTCAAATTGACACTTTTCTTAAGGCCATATACTCAACAAATAGTATAAAAATTAAAATTTAGATTTTTATGGTGCTAAAGCATATTTTCAAAACATAGCTTACAACTGAATATGCAGAGGCTGTGTATAAATGCTTACCAATTATCAGGCTATTTTATCATAGAACACAAGATTTTTTTGTTGCTTCAAAACTATCTTTATAATTTCATAGATTTTTTTCTCATATTTGTTGGTAATATGTAATGATATTTCACATTTTCTAGAAATGCCTATATGTTTTCTAGAAGAAAAATGAGACAAAAATAAATTCAAATATTTTTGATAATATTAATAGTAATCAAGAATATATGCTCTAACAAATCACTGCCTATTTATTTTTTTATTTTTTTAATATATTTTTTAAAGATTTTATTTATTTATTTGAGAGAGAGAGAATGAGAGATAGAGAGCACGAGAGGGAAGAGTGTCAGAGGGAGAAGCAGACTCCCTGCTGAGCAGGTAGCCCAATGAGGGACTTGATCCCAGGACTCCAGGATCATGACCTGAGCTGAAGGCAGTCGCTTAACCACTGAGCCACACAGGTGCCCTAAATCACTGCCTATTTATAATTACCAAGTATAGACAACTGCATTTTCCAGAGATGTTCTCCACAATATATCACATCCAGCATGTACTTTTTTTAATGTGAAATTAATACTCCTCTGAGTACTGGGCTCAATATTGAATCTGGGCAGAACTTTGTGCCTACCTTGATCAATAGAAAATAGTGGGAGAAATGTCACATAATTTCTAATGCTCAGTTATAAATGGAAAAACATGTATGGGAGACAGCTTTCAAAGACACTCTGCAGTAATCCCCACTTCCTGGTATTTGTGTCCTTGTGAAATCTTCTTCCCTTGAGTCTGACCTAGTTGCAGAGGCCCCTGCATCAAGGAAATGAGGATGACTTCTGGCCAGTAGCCAGTGAGGAACCAAGACATTCAGTTCAATAGCCTATCGGGGACTGAATCCTGCCAACAACCAAGTGAGCAAGCTTAGAAGCAGAAATGTCTCCAGTCAAATCTTAGGAAGACTACACCTCAACTTGACACCTTGATGACAGCCTGTGAGAGACCCTGACACAGAAGATACTTAAAAGACAGTCCACATTCCCAGCTATGAACAAAATGGAATAAAAAGCAAAAACAAAAAGAAAAAACAAGGAAAAAAAAACAAAAAGCAAATAAACAAACAAACAAAAAAAAACCATGAGGTAATAAATGATGTTACTTCATTCCACTAATTTTGTGCTAATTTGTTACACAGGAAGAGAAAGCTAATAAACAGCTTCCACCTGGTACTGTAGAATGCTTGCTCTTGGAAACCAGCTAGCATCCTATGAGGATACCAAACAGTCATATGTAGATGTTCTGGAAGACAGCTCCAGCTGAGATCCCAGCTGACTACCAACATCAAGGACAAAAAAGTAAGCAAGACAGTCTTCTGTGATCCTAGTCTGCAGGAGTTGAGCTGCCCTAGATGACACTTTTTGAAACAAGCATGATTTGTTTCCAATGAACCTTGCCCAAGAAGCAAATCTCTGAGAAAAACAAATGATTATTATTGTTTACACCCAGAAATTTGGGGTCATTTTTTTATGGAGCAATAAGTAACTGAAGCATTAAGGGATATAAACTATTTATGTACATTTAGTGTCTATGATTTATTATTAAAAGCCTAACCTCAAATTCAAGCCAAAAAATAAGTTTTATTTAAATATTAAAGACAAAAATACTACCGAGATAAAAAATTATTCTATCAAATGGTTATAAGAGTTGAAAAATTAATACATTTACAATGTGCTTATTATACCAGAAATTTTTTTTTCCTTTTTTAAAAATAATTTACAAAATATATATTCTCTACCTGCAGAATGGAGAACATACTGCTCCCCTTCACCTTTTTTAATGCACAATAGAACCATTTACTTGTTATTTTGCTGAGCAATTAACTAGGTTTTGGTAACTTAGGACATAATAAAGAGAGAAGTTAGCCAAATGTAGTTTTTAGCTCAAATATGATTTTGTGTTTTATAATTTCATTTAGCTATAACTGAAATATATTCAATTTCACTTGTTTAAAGTTCTGCTTTGACATATATAAATTTCTGAAACTATCACTACAATCAAGTAACAAACATATCCATCACCCGCCAAAAGTTTCCTCATGCCACATTGTAATTCATCCCTGTCGTTATTCCTGTCCTGAAGAAACAACTGATTGACTCTTTCCCTATGAATTATTTTGCATTTTTGAAAATTTTATGAAATAATTAAAACTCGCACTTTTTTTTTTTTTTTGCCTGCTTCTTTTGCTCAGCATGATTTTGAGATTCACCCATGTTGTTGCAGATAACAACAGTTTTGCCCTCTATTGGTAAGTTGCATTACAATGCATGGACATATCACAATTTATCCATTCATTTATTGATGAATATTTAGATTCTTTTCAGTTTATATGTATTACTAGACATTCTGAATGTTTGGAATTCATTGTACTCTTCTTAGAAGACATTGTTCTTGAAGCATACTTGCTGACTATTGTTCAAATCTAGGCCAATTTCTTTTCATTATACTCTGAGTAGAGTTCCAGTATTTCTTATATAATTACATCCTATTTCTGATTGCTGTTTCACTTTGCTGGAAAACATCCTCAAGAAACTTCCTGAGATAAAATGTGTTATTGGTATGCTTTCTGAGTTGCATTTCTAATAGTATTATAATTAAAGATATTGTAAGGTAATATTGTTAAAGTTCAAAAAGTTTCCTTTCAGTGTTGGTCTCCTTTACCTTCTTTTATTGTCAAGTTTCTAGTAAAAATTCTAAAAGGCAGTCAGATAAGTTATTTGATTTATTCTGTGAGCTAAAATTCTAACTCTCCTTGAAAGAATTTTCTTTAGTTCCCTGAAATTTATGGTGCTGTACCTTGGTGTAGGTTTCTTTATTTAAAAGTTATACTGAGGGGCACCTGGGTGGCTCAGTTAGTTAAGTGTCTGCCTTCGGCTCAGGTCGTGATCCCAGGGTCCTGGGATTGAGTCCCATGTCAGGCTCCCTGCTCAGCGGGGAGCCTGCTTCTCCCTCTCCCTCTGCCTGCTGCTCTGCCTGCTTTTGCTATCTCTCCATCTCTCTGTCAAATAAATAAATAAAATCTTAAAAAAAAAGTTATACTGAGGTCTTCCAGGGAAGATGGCTGAGTAGGAAGTTTCAGGGCTCACCTCAACCCAGGGATATACCTAGATAACACCGATGTCCATGT
The DNA here is from genome assembly GCF_003265705.2 of Callorhinus ursinus. Taxonomy (NCBI): domain Eukaryota; kingdom Metazoa; phylum Chordata; class Mammalia; order Carnivora; family Otariidae; genus Callorhinus; species Callorhinus ursinus. The sequence continues at coordinate 10,449,451 of NW_027397104.1, forward strand.
AAATAAGCCAAAATGACCCAAAACTGGCAGAACCAACTCTCCACAGCTAAATGTAGAGAAGAGGCCACATCAAAAAGGATAGGGAGGGCAGAGATGTGGTCAGGAGTGAAACAGACCAGTGGGAATATCATCAGGAGGGAGGGAGCCATGGGCCTGGAGAGGGGAGAGGAAAAGACCCCGTCAAGCACCCATGCATGGGGGGCCTGCACTAGGAATATGAATCACAGCAAGAGGCCTAAATGAAACAAAAATATGTAATATGCCTGATATACAATTTAAAGCAGTGGCCATAAAGATATTCACTGGACTTGAGAAAAGAGTGGAGAACTTCAGTGAGACCCTCAACAAAGAGATAGAAAATATTAAAAAGAACCAATCAGAAATGAAGAACTAAATAACTGAAATTAAAAATACACTACATGGAATAAACAGCAGACTAGAGGAAGCAGAAGAATGGATCAGCGACCTGCAGGACAGAGTAAAAGATGGTAATCAAGATGAACGGGAGAGAGAAAAGTGAATAACAAAAAATGAAAATCGATTAGGGGAACTCAGCAACACCATCAAGCATAACATGTGCATTATAGGATCCCAGAAGGAGAAGAGCGAGAAAGTGGGGCAGAAAATTTATTTGAAAAAATAATAGCTGGAAACTTCCTGAATCTAGGAAAGGAAACAAATTCAGATCCATGAGGCACATAGAGCTCCCAACAAAATCAAACCAAGGAGGTCCAAACAAGACACATAATAATTAAAATGGCAAAAAATAGTGATAAAGAGAGAACTTTAAAGGCAACAAAAGAAAACAGTTACATAAGGCTGTCAGCTCATTTTTTCAGCAGAAACTTTGCAGGCCAGAAGAGAGTGGCATGATATATTCAAAATGAAGGGGGGGGGCTGTAAATCCCAGCAACCAAGAACACTCTATTCAGCAAAGCCATAATCCTCAATAGAAGGCAAGATAAATGGTTTCCCAGACAAACAAAAGTTAAAGGAATTCAGCATCACTAAGCCAGCCTTACAAGAAATGTTAAATAGCACTCTGTGAGTGAAAAGAAAAGACCAAAATTAGGAGTAAGAAAAGTGGGAAGCACAAAAGTAGTAAAATTAAATGTATCTATAAAAATCAGCCAAGGGATTCACTAAATAAAAGGATGTAAAGTATGACGCCATATATTTAAAACATGGAGGGGTAGAGGAGTAAAAATTTAGTGCTTTTATAATAGGTTAAAACTTAAGCAACCATCAACTTAATATAGACTGCCATATGGATGTTATATATAAACACAGGGGTAACTACAAATCTAAAAGCAGTAATAGATATGCAAAAAAAAAAAGCATCAAAATTGCTAAGGAAGAAGGAAAACTTTCACTATTTGCAGATGACAGGATACTATATGGAGAAAACCCAAAAGACTCCACCAAAACCTACTAGAACTGATAAATGGGTTCAGTCAAGTTACAGGACATAAAATCAATGTACAGAAATCTGTTGCACACCTACACACTAATAATGAAGTAGCAGAAAGAGAAACTAAGAAAAAAATCCCATTTACAATTACACCAAAAATAATCAAATATCTAGGGATAACTTAACCAAAAAGGTGAAACACCTGACTCTGAAAACTATACAACACTGATGAAAGAAACTGAAGACTACACAAAGAAATAGAAAGATATCCCATGCTCATGAATTGGAAGAACAAATATTGCTAAAATGCTCACACTACCCAAAGCAGTCTACACATTTAAATGCAATCCCTATCAAAATACCAACAGCATTTTTCACAGAACTACAAGAAACAATCCTAAAATTTGTATGGAACCATAAAAGACCCCAAATAGCCAAAGCAATCTTGAAAAAGAAAAAGAAAACCAGAGGTATCACAATTCCAGACTTCAAGTTATATTACAAATCTGTAGTAATCAAAATAGTGTAGTACTAGCACAAAAATAGACACAGAGATCAATAGAACAGAATAGAAAACCCAGAAATAAACTCATGATTATACAGTCAATCTTTGACAAAGGAGGCAAAAATATACAAGGGGAAAAAGTATCTTTAACAAATGATGTTGGGAAAACGAGACAGTTAGATGCAAAAGATTGAAAATGGACCACTTTATTATACTATACACAAAAATAAACTGAAAATGAATTAAAGACCACAATGTGAGACCTAAAACTATAAAAATCCTAGAAAAGAGCACAGGGCAGTAATTTCTCTGACATTGGCTATAGCAACATTATTCTAGACATGTCTCCTGAGGCAGAGGAAACAAAAGCAAAATTAAACCATTGGGACTACATCAAAATAAAAAAGCTTCTGCATAGCAAAGGAAACAACTAACAAAAGTAAAAAACAACATACTGAATGGGAGAAGATATTCATTAATGACATATCTATTAAAGAGTTAGTATCCAAAACATATAAAGAACTTATACCAACACCAAAAAAACAGGTAATCCAATTAAAACATGGGCAAAAAACATTAACAGACATTTCTCCAAAGAAGAAATATAGATGGCCAAGAGACACATGAAAAAATGTTCAACCTCACTCTCATAAGGGAAATCCAAACCAAAACCACAGTGAAATATCACCTCACACCTGTCAGAATGGCTAAAATCAAAAACACAAGAAGACAAAAAACAAAGAAACAAACAAACAAAAAAAACCCAAAACCTTGGGCATGGTTGGTGGAAATGCAAACTGGTGCAGCCACTATGGAAGATATGGAGTTTCCTCAAAAAATAAGAATAGAACTACTATATGATCCACTAATTACACTTCTGGGTATTTACTCAAAGAGTATGAAAATGCTAATTTGGAAAGATATATGCACCCCTATCTTTACTGCAGCATTATTTACAATAGCAGCTCAAATTTCCATGGATAAATGAGTGGATAAAGAAGATGTGGTTTATATATACAATGGAATATTACTCAGCCATACAAAGAATGAAATCTTGCCATTTGCAACAATATGGATGAGTCTAGAGAGTATAATGCTAATTTAAAAATATCAAAAAGACAAAGACCATATGAGTTAACTCATATTTGTATATCCAGAAACAAAATAAATGAACAAAGAGAAAAAGAGACAAAGCAAAAAATGGACTTTTAACTATAGAGAACAAACTGGTGTTTACCAGAGGGGAGGTGAGTGAGGTCATGGGTAAAACAGGTGAAGGGGATTAAAACTATACGTACCGTGATAAGCTTTGAGTAATACACAGAATTGTTGACTTGTTATATTGTACATCTGAAACCAATATAATACTGTATGTTAACTATACTGGAATTAAAATTAAAAATTAAAAAACAAAAGTTATATTGAGTTATAATTTACATATATACACATTTTATATATTCACCAGTTCTAAGTGTATATTTCAAGGATTATTTGTCAAATTTTAGTGAGTTTATATAGCTGTGTCACTACCATAACCTATATTCAGATTTTTGCCACCCCAAAGAAGTTCTTCATGCCTCTTTACTGTCACCTCCTATCCCCAGAAAATCTGCTTTCTTTTTCTATAGATTGATCTTTTCTAGAAATTTATGTAAATGGAATCATACTCTTTCCATGTTGTTTTACATATATTTTTTTCTTTTTATTGCTAATTAGTGTCTTATTATATAGATTTATATCACGTTTACTTATCCATTTGCCAGCTGATGTATGTTTGTATAGTTCCAATTGGGGGGCTAGTGTGATGGAACTATTATAATCATTTGTACAAAGTCTTTGTGTAGATATACATTCCCATATGTCCTAGCAGCTGATACCTATCTAGTTGTAGAGATTCTGGCTTTTATGTTAAGTATATGTTTACCATTTTATAAATTATTAAACTTTTCCAAAGTGCCTGATTCAGTTTACATTTTTATCAGCAATGTATGAGGGTTCCAGTTTCTCCACATCTTTACCAATATTTACTAAATTTTTTTACTAGTTATAATACTTTTTTTTGTTGATTCTTCAGGTTCTTCTATATAAATGATCCTGCTAAAAATTAAAAGATTTAATTATTTTCTAATCTTTATATTATTGATTTATTTAGACTTATGAAAATAGCTGGAACATCTAAGAGTTTATTGAATATACATATATATTTATTTGGATATATATGAATATTTGGGGTACGCTGGATATTGTGAAGAATACACTGTTGTTGGCCTAGATTTCGTTGTCTTTAAAAGTGATAGCTGTTTTGGAAGACAGTTAACTGTAGAGCGGCTTTATCTCTTTGAGATTTATATCTAGGTTGTGTTAGTATATAGACAAGTTTAGTCCTCCTAGACATGAACTTTCAGGAGTCTCTACTGAAGGCCTCAGGTTTAAACAGTCTCTGACACATTAGAGCCTAAACATTTCCTAACGTTGTGTGTTCCGAAGTAATTTCATTTTATAGAGCTATGACAGTTCTTTGCCTTGTCTTACAGAGTTCCACTCTACGCATGTGCCACAGACTCCAATGGACCCTATGCAAATTCCTGAAGCTCTTACTTTACTGAGCTGCTTCCTCTTCAGTAATCTTCCAGGGTCCTAGACTTGATGAACTTTGATCTCAACCTCCTAAGCTCGGTGTAACTGTTGTGTTGGCTTGCTTCTTCCCCCTCCATGGCAGGCTTCTGGAAGTGTCTCCGGGCAGAAAGCCAGGGTAATAACTGTGATTGCCTTTTCTACGTTTTCTTTCTTTGTCATTTGTGCAATACCAAAATATAGCTATTTCATATATATTTTTCAAAATAATTGTTATTTTCAGTGGAGAACTACTCCTCTACCAATTAAACCATGATGGATGGAAGCAAAAATCCCCTCCATCTTTTTATCAAAGATTTGTCCTTCTGGTCTTGTTACTAATATCATTTTTATTCCTGTACTACAATTTTAATAAGCTCATCATTTTATTCCTGTACAATTTTAATAACCAGTATCTTTGCACAAACTGCCATCTTGAATGAAAAAATTTAATATAATTTTGTGCTAGAATATTTATAAGAAGTATCTTTGAGAATAGTATCACTACTTATGTTTATTGCAACTAAAGTTGGTTAATCAAGAAGTATCTGGCAAATTTCTGGATGCTACATAGAATTATGAAATGTGCCATCTTCCATAGTATCTGGTACAGTGATTTTCAAATATTAGATGACAATATATGTCTCCAGATGCTACTGCCCTAGACATATGATAAACATAACACCATTTAACACGTGTAATAAAAATATTCATATTTCAAAAAATAATATCACTGCCTAATATTTTTAAAATTCACTCAGAATCATAGGGTGCAAGGGAAATCTAAACGAGAAATGGTTGGCCCCCTTAAGCCTAATGTGTCTATAAAATTCATGCAAAAAAAAAAAAAAAAACAGACCTAGCTTTTCTTACTCTATTTCTATCATTAAGCCACAGAAAGATTTTATCAATCTATTTGTCAGTACCTGAATATCACTGCTTATAAGTCACAAGAGAGTTTTATAAATGGTAGTATTCTAACATATTTAAGAGATTAATCCTACAGAATAGAATGTTTTGACAGGACTCTGATCTCCCACAGGCAAAGCTCTAGAGACATTTCCTTTCAAAGTGGCAAACCATTATCCTGTCTCAGTATTCTAGTACTAATGACAATTTTTTGTCATGTCAAATGATTAAAAAATAAATATGGCAAAGAAAGAAGCACTCTGGCTGGCCAACTGGGTAATCACTAAGAGGCAAGGTCGGGGAAAAGGAAGAGTGCCTGTGCCTTTATTTCAAAGATTCTTTATTCTCCGAGTAATGATATGATTTCCCAAGAACAGACTGCTTCTTCATAAAAGGAAAATTACTTTTTCCAGGCAGGCAGATACTGGGTTCTGGATTCTGTCACAGCATATCTAATGTTATTGAAATATATTAGAGACATTTATGAAACATGGGGGTCTATGAGTTTGAACCATGTAGCATCATTTCACCCATTCTTCCGGCCGGTGCTGACTTGCACGTAAAGTGCAAATCTCATGGAAAAAATGTATTTGCTCATCTCATTCAGAGCCATTTGAGAGACTTGGTTTGTTTCAGGGTTGCTCTGTATCAGAAAGCTTCCAAATTTACATATTGCAACAAATTCCATTAAGAAGAACCCAGAATGTGAATATTTGGCAAACTTTTCTGAATGTCTCCTTCTAACCATCTCAGAACCCATTCCCTACTGGGTTAGGTCTGATGTTCTGCATACTTATAGAACCATGAAGTACTGACAGTAAGTTCTCATATTTGATGATAAGTTCTTTGAATACTGGGAATAAACCTTCACTATCTTTTTGTTCTAAATGCCTAGCAGAGCTCTTGGTATGTAGTTGAAAGCATGTAAATATTATTAAAATTATTACTTCTCTAAAAAAGACTATAACCTCTAGCTAGTCGACAACTTTTCTGTGAACACCCCAGCATACCTTACATCAGGCTCCACATCTTAAAGGCAACTAATCAAATGTTTCAAAGAGCTTCTAAAAGCTTGTTTAGCAAAAACTGTCAGAGGTCTTGGTACCAAGAAAGAAGTTACTACTGCCATGCGCTAGTCAAGACAAGCAAATTCCTGGTTAAATGGCCATTAATTCTTCCTTCTTGGATAGTATGATTTTATTAGTATTATATATTTGTTTCTCAGATATTCAGAGAATAAAAGACGATTAAATACATAATTAGGACATGATCAAGTAATCACTATGTTATAAAATAGAACTTCATCATCCCCATTTTCATATCGGCTCAGATGGGTTTTCTTAAACTTTGGTGCTTCCATCTATAAAAGTCAAACATCAAGCTTCAATATTATTGAAAGATAATGAATATAATACAAAAGCAACAAAGCTGAGGTTTTTTTTTTTTTAAGTAAATAATGTCCAATTGGCAGACTTTAGTGAATGAATCCTAGTAACTTTTAAATATTGCTCAAGGTTACTTATTATTTATCTGGCTTTATGCAGCATGAATATAGTCCTGGAAGACTTAGAAATCTCTAATGAAATACACAACAAAAAGTGAAATCTAAACTTCCCAAGTAAAATTTCAAAATTTGCAATACTATTCAGGGAGTAAAAGATCGAATGGTAAAAAGAGTCAGATGTTTCCAGTGAGATGTTTTCTGAATACATGATTATTTCTAGTATTAATATGATGATAATAATACCTGATACTCCTTAACTGCTAATCATGTGCCAGGCATGTGCTAAGTACTTCACATGTACTAAATTAACCATGTGCTAAATACTTCACACTTTACTGCACTGATAATTACAGACCTATGAAGTAAATTTATTATTCTCCCCATTATAGAGATGAACAAACTTAGAAAGATTTAGCTATTTTTGCCTAAGTTTACATAGCTAATAAATGGCAGAACTTAGAAATGAATTCAGTCTGTTTGAGTTCAATATCCATGGCCTTACCATGATACAATCCTGCCACCTCTATATTTTTCAGGAAGAAATACTATTTTGAACTCTAAATCAAAATAGACTGAAGTCATGCATTGTATAATGCATGCATCCAACTTCCACGGTCCACTAAAACACAGACATAATTAGCCTTAGAGTTAGAAAACTCTAGGTTTGTAAAAGACAATCATTTTCAACTGATCTAAATGCCTCATTTTATAGACTAGGAAAGTTAAGACTAAATATTACAAGTAATTCAAGCAAGTAAGTCAGAGCCTAGCTACTTGATAGCCAATTCTACTCTTTACAAATTTACACTATAGCTACTGGCCAGATAAATGGCTGCCTAAAACTAAAGTTATACTTGGGTGTCCTGTTAAAATTATTAATAATTTAAGAAAATATAAAATACTTATTGAACATGGCCAATATCAGTAAATATTATGAATGTTCCAAATAAAAATTTTTCATTCATCCATCCACTTATTCACTACATATTACGTATTCTACTAACTGTTTATGATTTGCTAAACCCCCTGGTATGTGTTAGGGAAAAGAAGGATGCCCGGAATCAAAGAAAATCATCAGTGAATGTGGGATGATTGTAAAATAAATCAAAGATAAAATATAAAGGCAGACATGTAAACTTACAATAGGAACACAAAAATTTCTCTGCCAATAAATGCAAGTAAAATGCTATGAAGTTAGAGTTAGAGAAGAAAAATAAATGAGTCTGAATGGGTTAGGATAGTCAGAAGAGTGGAGGCATTTAAAAAGAATATTGACAGTAGAGTGAGAGTGGTTAATCCAAGGGTGATGAGTAAAAATAAGCATAGTAGAGAATGCATTTTTTTTTTTTTTACAAAAGCTTCAAGACATAACACACTCTAGATAATAACTCCCAATCTCTTTGGGTTATGGATGACAATGCAGAAGCAAAGGGAAATAACAATGCAGGATGTTGGATAATAAATACTAGAGTCATTCAAATGAATGATAGATGTATGGACTGACATGGCTTAGAAAGGTTTCACTCAAGAGAGAAAATTAAGTAAGAGTTACAAAGGAGTAGCCATGGGTGAGTTGAAAGGGTGGCTATTCCACAGGAGAGGAAATGCATGGCAAAGGCAATGAGGGGGAAAAACAACTAAGCCTTGCTGAGTGAGAAGTTCACTTACATCCATATAAATGTCTGGCTTATTAATTGGTCTCTAAACTTATTAACAAACTTGACCACACAGTCATAAGAACATACATTTATTAACAAACATATACATATTCTAAGTGATTACTAAATAGATATTTAAGCATTAAAATGTCAACCATGGAAACATTTCATAGCCATCTTCTTAATATTATTAATGTGTGGGTCTAAGAATAGGTACTTAAGTCATCTTGACTTAAATCTACAGTTAGAAACTGGATAATGTGTAGATTAATTGGCAAATTTCTAAAATTGAAGGCTTAAATTCCTGAAGACAAAAATTTACACTATAATGTGGGAGTGCTACTTTTAATAAAGCATAAATGAAGCAGGTTGCTATAAATACCCTCCCAGGAAGGCAAATCTCATCCATCTGCAGTGATGAAGTGTGCATGTTGAACAAAAGATTAAAACAGTACTACCACGAGGGACAAAATAGTAGTTGTTAGCAAAGAACAAGTTCAGAGCCAAGAATTCAACACTGATTGGTAACCACAGCATGAATAGAAATATATTTCTATTTGAATTGTTACTCAGAACATTGGCTGGCTTAGTGAATGAGAACAAGTTTGGAGTTAATGCTACATGTGCTGCAGTAGACAGGTTTAAATAAATTAAACGTGTTCATCTGTATTCTGCTGAAGGTGATTAAGAATTTCCATAGGTTGAATATATTCAGATATGTCTTATCACATTCATATTTATCATCTGTATTTTCTACAGCAGAAAAAGGGTATGGCTCTAACACACTGGATTTCATATTCTTCATGGATTTTTAGACTCCTTAGTTTCCAGAACAGTTCTTCCAGTTTGACTTAGTACTTTTATCTTCTATATCCTTAAGACTAAATGTACTTTTTACTTGCTTATGCTAATGTGTAAGCATTCATTGCTTGCTTGCAATTAACTGCGCGTGTTCATGCATTTTACCCAGGGATCTACAAATCGAATGAAAAAGAATATTTATCTATCTATTTATTTAGTCATCATAGATTGAATAGACTAGCAGCGATGTATCTTCTGTTTCCATTTTTTTTTTTAATCACAGAAAGTCAAGAGAAGCATTATAGCAGTGATTAATCCAGTGGTCACTAGAATCATTCAACAGTTACTCAAATCACATCTCTGCCACTGTGCTATTATTAGATACTTAAAGTTTCTCAGCTTAAGCTTACTCATCTTCAGCAAAATTTAGAATTCTTTAAATCTAGTTAACTTAATCTAGTTAATTTAAATCTAGTTAATTTAAATTTATTACTGATTCCTGTCATTAGACACAAGATTCTACCATGTTTTCTTAAGATATTATAAACCAAGCTGAGGATTTCCAAATAGGACCAAGAGAGACTGAACATATCTCCCTCAATTACACATAGTACTGAGGATATTATGAACATTTTTCCTAATCAAAAATAAAATTAAAGTCATGGAGATATAATACACAGCATGGTGATTATAGTTAAAAATACTGTATTGTGTATTTGAAAATAGCTAAAGAGTAGATCTTAAAAGTTCTCATCACAAGAAAAAACTGCGTTATTATTGTGTGGTGATAGATGTTACCTAAATTTATTGTGATTTTAGAATATATACAAATACTGATTCATGTTGAACTGAAACTAATAAACTATTCTATGTCGATTTTATCTCAGTAATTTTTTTTCAAATTTTTTTTTAATTTGTACACCCAATGTGGGGCTTGAACTCACAACCCTGAGATCAAGAGTCACATGTTCTACCAAGTGAATCAACCAGGCACCCCCTCTCAGTTTTTTAATTATGCTTTTTAAAACAAGTTAACAGTACTTTTATATGTGCACAGTTACTTTCAGTTAAGCATTTGCTAGTGATCTGTTGGAATCCACAAAATGTGAGGAGAAGTACTAATAATCAGTCTGGCCCTACAGTAAAAAACGATTAATGTAGGGACGCCTGAGTGGCTCAGTCGTTAAGCAGCTGCCTTCGGCTCAGGGCATGATCCCAGGGTCCTGGGATTGAGCCCCGCATCGGGCTCCCTGCTCAGCGGGAAGCCTGCTTCTCCTTCTCCCACTCCCCCTGCTTGTGTTCCCTCTCTCACTGTGTCTCCTTCTGTCAAACAAATAAATAAAATCTTAAAAAAAAAAAAAGATTAATGTAAAAATGGCCAAATTCTAAGGAGTATCAGCTCTTAAATTTTCTATGCCTTCACCAATCAGTTTAATCCTCGTCCTCCCTGCTTTCTAAATGGATCCTAATGCCATCAACAGTCAATACTGTCCAAGATTTATCCTCATTAACAAGTGCATCAGGAGATGGTCAGAATCTTCATTTAAATGAACAGCTAGAAGAGGCTGCAAGCTCCATCGCTTATGTGGGTCTGTAGAAAAGGTAAATGAGAAAAAAAAAATCTACCTGGTATAATAGAGGCAATAAAAGACAATAAGGAAAAGAAAGAAGAGAACAAATTTAGAAGGGGTATCAACAACTGAGCTTTCAAACTCTTCACATGCACACAATACACCTGGGCATCTGGGTACAATGAAGATTCTGATTAAGTAGGTCTGACGTGGGGTCTCCCTCTTGCCTCTCACTAAATCATAAGGAAAAATAAACATGGCCTCAAAATACTCTCCTTAGGCATTATCTTCTTCTACCTCCCAACACAGACACTCCTTGGCTCTCACTCCTCACATTGTTAGAGTGAACAGCTAGTTAGGCTTTGACAGGTTGCCTGGAGGCCAGCAAAGGGGAAGGCAAGGCCAGTTAGCAACCTGTCCCTGGCAGCATTTCACAAACAAAGCCACAAGAAGTCAGATCATAGCAGACAGGCCCAAGACAAAGAAGGCCCGAGACCCTGACCAAATAAGGGAGCAAAGGTGAGAAACTCTGCTCCCAAAAAATCTTCTCCCCAAATAATAAATATTCCATCCCCTAGTTAACAACTGACAATACAAGATGGAGACCAAAACTCTGGGGTGTACAGGTCTCCTCTGGGTTCACCAGGTCTCACATTTCCAGCCTGGACTCTCATTTAATAAACTCCTTACTCACACCTCTTGAAACAAAACTAAAAGCCTCTAGTGACGTCCCTTGGAGGGCTGGGCAGAGGCCTCAGGGCCTGGAGTTCTCCCCAGTTCACCCAGAAAGAAGAGAAAACATTTAAGAAAAATTCTCCTTTCTTATTATATGACTCAAACCTGGATAATGCATGTATATACATATAATTCATTTTTTCCAATATTAATACCAAATTACTAAATGACCAACATCTTTCTGTCCAACACTTGCTTTTTATGTTTTCTTAAAATAACTTAAAAATTTAGAACAGCTTTAGATTTACTGAAAATTTTCCAAAATGGTACCGAGAGTTTTCATATGCCCCACATGCAGTTTCCACTAATACCTTATGTTAATATGGTACATTTGTTAAAATTACTGAACCAATATGGATATTGGCCCCAGATCTCCTGGCCTTGATAGTCAATGGGGCTTGCATTCAGGAGTACCACAGGACGATAGCAAACAAAGACGCAATTCTGAAATGGGCACAAGAGTGCATTCCTCAGCTGTATAGTGGAGTTCGCTACAGAGGGAGCAAGCAAAAATGTCCATCTCCCAGTTTCTCCCTGGAAGGGATTTAGCTGCATACATAACCAGCTGCTACCAGAGAATACAACTTCTCATCAGCTGGCTGAAACAAAATCTTCACTGTGTGTGTGGTATGCTTCCCAGCACCAAATTTATAATTTTTTTTTAATCAAAAAGTTACTTTGTCCAGCTATCGCTTCCCCATTGGGATCTTATTACTGTTACTTGCTTGTTAACTTATTTAGTGGCTTCATCATTTTAGTGATACCTATTTCCTCTCCACAGTGTGAAGCCTCTGATGTCGCTCCTCAGGTAGCGGACCTGGGGTATGCCTCAAGTCTGTGACAATAGTTTTGGTAGGGTTTTCTTTGGCTGCTTCTTTCCCTGACCACGCCCACTGTTAAATTCCTGTAATTACCAGCTGATTGCTACATTGTTTTCAACAATGCCCTACAGTATAAACTGCTTCACAGATTCATCCAATTAAAATTCAAGTTTCTTGAAAGGACTAGATGCTGAGGTGGGTTTTAGATTTCTTTTAAACCCAGGAGGGCTCTTTTCAACTATCTCTTTCTCCACTTCTGCCTGACCGAACAGGAAAAGAGCCTCACTCACTGGGAATACAGGCTCAGCAGCATCCGGGGGTGGGGGGGGAATGAGAAATGCTGACATCCTCTCCCTACCAGGAAGACAGCCCTCTGAATGGGAGCTGCAGGGACAGAGAGAGCCCTGAGGGTTGGTTGTACCACTTTGGAGTGGAATTTCCATCTTGCTGAGCTGTGATGGTGAAAGTTCAAGCAGAATTCTTGGTTCAAATACCAAAATCTCTCAGCTCTTACCGAGTTTAGAACATTTTTTTGAATAAATGTTTCATCATTTGCTGTATGTCTGCAGGGGCATTTTCAGAAATTTTCAATGAGTGTTTGTCTTTTAATAGTTTTTGCCACTTTCACTGGGGAACAGTTCCACACAGATCCTCACATTCTCATGCTGTAAGAGGGATCCCCCTGCATAAGCTTTTCTACTTCAAAAATTCAACTTCTGAATGAAAAGAAATGAAAACAAGCCTATACTCCATAGAAAAATGTATCAGTTCAGTTTCCAAACATATGATAAAGCAGAATTCACAGTCTTCAATCCATGATGTCATTGTTCAGACTTTCACTGTGTATGCTTTAGTTTAGAGGAGTTTTAGAAGTATTAACCTAATTGTATCTGATAAATTCAGTGACAGTTATTAGTGCTAGTAAGAAGTGGCATATGATTATGAAATTTAAGATAATGAAGAAAATTGGAAATGAGAAAACTGTACATGTTGCATATTGGCACATATAATATATTCAATATTGGCAAGCTCTTTGGAGAATAAAATATTAATCATGCAATGTGCTATATGCTCATGTAACTAATTCATCACAGAAAAGGTAAAGGCATTACAAATTCAGTAATATGTAATGATGGCAGCGTATTCCAGTTTTGTCAGTTGAAAGCTTAATATTATGACTAGAAAATCAACATCAGTGTTGGATGCCTATTTACCTGAAGTTAATTCAAGAGAAGGCCAGATGTTTTTTTCAAGAACAGAAAGCCTAAGTATGTTTAAGGGTACCCTTGATGAAATGTTAGTAGCAAAGAATGAAGAGCAAAGGAATTATTCTATAATTCAAAGGTCTGCTTGACTGTGCACAGCAAAGTGTGTACAGGGAAGGTAAATACAGGTAGAGAAATGTGATGGAATTATCAGGGAAGAGTATAACCTGACTTATCAAGAAATTTTTAAATTTAAACAAGGTCCTATTTGGAAGAGAAAAAAAATGCCATACAAACTGTGATTATTAAAAAGGAGAAGAGTATACCTCGTTTTAAAGGTCCAAGGAATAATCCTATTTGTTTGATATGAATCCACAGCCTGGAAGCTTAAACCATGCTCCTTCAGTTGGATACAGAACAACTTTTTGGAAGTTAATAAAAGAGCCTGCAGCTCGGATTTAAGAGGATTGAGCGAAATGGGGTATGTAAGTCACTATCACAGTTTTCAGGTAAGTAGAAGTCCCTTTGTCCTTCTGTGGGCAGCCTGAGATCACTAAGTTCTGGTTTTAAGAAGGAGGCTGTCTTAGATGGGTTCACCAGTAACTGACTCTGAGACTGTAAAATTTGAACGCAGGAAATGTATTGGGCAGTCCTTGAATAATTAGCCCCTTTTAAGGACTGAGGGGAGTAGTTGGTCCGAAGGAGAATTATTAACTATGAAACAGTTGCATCTGAGGACTTAAGCCGATCCTAATGAAAGTTCTGAGGCTGGGATGTCTTCTTAGACTTTTTTTTTTTTTTAAAGGCAGTGTTTAAGTCTTTATACCCCACATTGACAAGTTACTGAATGGAGGCTGCAACTGGACGAATGTGTAACTTTACATGAGATAGTTTAAGGCTATCCACAGAAACTGACCCAGCTGTGAGTCTTTGCAGGTAACAGTGCAGGCAGCCAGGGAATGAATGCCTCCATCCTGAAGGGAAGGACCAACAGGCCAAAAGGCATTTGCAGAGGATACGATAAGATCACATGGAAGTAGTGATTACTTTTACCAGGACCTTTGGGTTAGGAAAGGTTTATGAAGGGGTATTTCCTAAATTAAATCTTGAAGACTGGAGGAGTTGGCACGACAAAAAGAGAAGTACATTTGAGAAAGGGGAAGTATCTTCTCAAAGCTTCCAAACACATGCCATCACCAAGTCCCCTTCAAAGCTTTAAAAATTACTTAACCAAAGAGAAACCTGTCTCATACATGGAGAATGGATTAGAGAATTTTTTTACATATAGGTAAAGTTAAGGGAGAGGTTATTTCTACTTTAACTGGAAATCCCAGATGGTATTTTTTTATTCAGTATCCAGTTGATAATTGTTTCAATACTCTAATTGATTTGTATGAAGATATACATATGATAAAGTATCTAAAGCCTTCCAATGTCATCAGACCATAAAATTACTGTAATCTTGGGAAAGCATGAATATGTTTGAATTTAATTTAGAACTTTAAGAATGCTGTATATTCAGATTAAAATAGATTTGCTAATATCACCTTTTAATTTCTACAATTAGCATAATACACATACAATATTTTTAAAAGAAAACATTTTGAAAATAAATGTTCCAACTTATTTGAATCCCATGACATACCATTTAAATTTACATAGCCACTGTGTAAATGTCGTGTTGCTCAAGATGCCTTCAGCCATTTCAATTTTTTCCTGCCAGTCTCCATTGTATGCATTTTTGGTGCCTTTTACTTTATGGCAATGACCTTAAATTTCTCCACAAGCCTATTCCAGAAATATATTCCTTTAAGAACTTTAGTTGTCTTTACCAAAGGAAAAAGTGTTTGATCCTGTGCCCAGTGAAATAAGACACAAACAAAAATATTTCATTTAAATAGTGAGAAACTGTTCATTTACCCATCTTTAGTAATTTACCTGTCTTTCCACTTAAACCATTTAAGCACTCACTATATACAAATAACCATGATACTAAATAGATTAAGGACCTGCAAAGGTAAGGCCATAACCCTGGAGATGACTTTCACCCCGTGGCATCTTCTTTTCCCTGGAGTCGGGAGCCTTTGGTTTCCTTCATCCCTGTCGGTATCATGCACAATTCCTACACATAAATACCTGCACTCACTACAACTAGTTTTGAATATTTTCCCCCACCCCTGAATTCATCACCTCACTTCTTCTTTCCTCCTTTCTCACAGTAGTTTCTCCATTATACAAGGAGCTCCACAGGGCAAAGAGATCTAATGAATATTGACCAACTGGGAAAGGATGAATGAGAGGACAAATTAGTTAAGAGGCTATTCCACTCCAGCAGGTAAGAGGTGAGGTGACCGCAAATTATGGCAGTCACACTGATTGCTTTTAAAGAATAAATGTTGGCTTTAAAAGATTTGGGAAGGCAAAAATAGCCTTATTTCTGGCTGGAGGTGAGCTAAAAGTCCAAGAATGTGAGATTTCTATCTAAGATGCCTAGGTGGTGGAGCCAGTAGCCGAGTTTAGGTATATAAAAAAAAGATTATAATCTATAAGCTAATGTTATATAACATCACTAATTTTATAGGGTCAGGAACTCAGCTGAGTAGGGAGAGAAAGCTCAGTTGTTAGGTATTAGAATAGCCAATTACAGCAGTGAGCCAAAATAAAAGTAACAGTGAAGCCTCGATCATTTACCGCCATGGTGGAAGTAAGAGGCTAAAACCAGAGAACTTGCTGACTTCCCCCTGTTCCACTTCCCCCCATGGAATAGTGCACCGGTAGAGGATCAGGTAGATTAGCACAGACAGGGAGGTCGTGTCCCCGGGTAGAGTTGTAAAAAGGGTTCAGATGGTTTTATAGACCCTGGGGTGGAGCCAGGACAATGGGGGGGGGGACCAAGAGTGGGAAAGTACTGGGGACTGAGTCAAAGTGGAGAACAGTGCCTTATGCGTTCCCCTCTTTAAGAGCCCTCCAGAGAGGCACCTGAAAAAGACCTGTGCCCAAGGTCCCAAATGATGAAATATGGGGTGAAGGCACTGGAGGGAGGAATGCTGCACAGGGAAAGCATGACCAGCCAGAGGGACCTGAGTCTTTGCCTACACCTCCCTTCAGAGACTGTAATGCACTGACTGTACAGTACAGCACGTGTGGGGCGGGCGTGTGGAGGATGGCTTTTCCTCATCAGGCCTGTTAGGCAAAACCTTTTAATTGCTTATGGTCAGGCCTGAAAAATCACACACAGGTTTTTAACCAGGAGGCTGACTCTTCATGTGGTATCTGTATTACGCGTGAAGTACGATGGTATCACTTAAAAGTAGGCTGTGATGATTTAAAGATATAAACTAAATTCCTATAGCAACCACTAAAATACCAATAGCAAAGAGTTATAGCTAATAAGCTAACAGAGGAGATAAAGGGAATTCAGTCCAAAAGGCAGTAAGAGTAGAAAAGTGAACAGATAGCAGATGCTATAAACAATAAGCATATAGCTTATTTAAATCCAACCACATCAATAATCACATTAAAAGCAATTAATTCACATGCCCCAATGAAAAACAGAGATTGCCAGATTAAATAATAATAAAAAAAACCCCACAAGACCAAGCATATGTCACTTACAAGAAATGTATTCAAAATACAAAGATACATACAGATTAAACGAAAAAGGTCTACTTGGCTAATACTTAGGCAAAGAAAACTACAGTGACTATACAATTATCGAACTTTATTTCAGAACAAAGAGTACTATGGGGCATAACAGTCTTTGGATATTGCTAGCAGTGTTACAATAATATTATCAGGACTGCCCAAGGTCTACTGCTATGCTCTGTCTGATTTGGATGATATCTCTAAATTCCTTGCAGTTTATGACCATGCCCCTCCTTTCCGTGGCCTTAAAATGAATGACCTATGCAACTGGAGGAGTATTATAGTCCTATACCCGCCTTGTCTCCAGTTAGGACAAACTGGGAAGTTTAATGTTTGGTCCAGAGTTACCCTGTGAATCAGACTGGGTTTCCTGTCCTGCTATTCTCATGCCATTACAGGTTTCATTTGGAAGCACTTCCTTAGTAAATCATTTGCATGTACAAAAATCCTTCTTTCAGGGCTTTACTCTTTGGAAACTGACCTAAGACAGAAATATTGGTAAAGATGAGAAGCTTTCCCTGAAAAGAGGACAACGTTAAGCAGGAAAGAAAATCATAGAGTCCATCTTTAAAATGTTGAAAGCATAAACCCAACAGTTTTGAGAATTATCTATAGAGTATTTTCCCCAATTTCCATTTAAGACAGTGTTGACTCCTTCTATTTTACCAAGCAGTAATTGACTAAGGAATGAGGTTTTCCTTGGGCTTAGGGCTTTAAACTAGAACCACTGGCCATTCTGCTCATATACATTTCCATCATTATAGTAATTCTTCAAATTAATCATAAATAAGGAGAAAAGACGAAGGCAATTATTGTGAGCGAGCAGGATCAGAAAACAGAAAGGTCTGTAATTTGTTATATAAACCTAACTTACGCTCAATTCTTGGAATTTGCTGAAGTTGCTACTGAAGGTATATATATTTTTTTCTTTCAAAGTTGTCTTAACCCAGAAGTTTTGTATAGATCACTTGTTTTTTCCTAGGCAGGGTCAAAACTTTCATGTGATTCTCAATGAGACTGAATTCCTCCCCCAAAATTAGTGCTTTTGTTTATGAATGCAGAGAGGATGCATTCTGGTCACTCTGCTGATTTCTCAGAACCAATGGCCTTCCTAACTTCTTCAATTTCACTTTTGAGAAAATGTTCTCTCTCGAATCTCTTAACTCTGTCTTTATTTTTTCTTATTCTATGTTTCATTTTATTCTTCTAAACACCCAATTATGTTTTCCCATAAATTATTCCTTGACTACTTTTATTTCTTCAAGTTCCCTCAATGAATTCCAGGAATCCCATGACTTCATGTTGCCTCCTCTGTTAGAATCATTCATAAGTGTCTGCCTTCAGCCCACATGTTTACCAAAAGCTTCATTCTTCCTAGCCTCACCTTTCTATTAGCATATCTGCCCAAATGTCACATTCAAACTATCCAAAACTTGCAATATCTCTCCTAACAACTATTTATTTCTCTGGTATGACTATCAGTAAGACTAGAAACTCTCAAAATCAAATTTGACGCCTCCTTTCATTTATTTCTAATTTCTGACAGTAAGTCCTATTAATTCTTCAGATTTTATCTTGAAAATATTCTTTTTATTCCTACTGTCATCATTCTATTTCAGTCTCTTTACATATCCAAAGTTTTCTCTATTTTAAATTATTCTATACATTCCCAGGTATCGTTTCTAAAGCTCACCTTCGTCCATGTTCTTCTTCTATTCAGACTCTTCTATGTTAAGCCACGATTTACTGAATAATATCCTTATCCCAAAATTGAAAAAAAAAAACAACACCTACCTTCCATATTCTGCCCACACCAGCATCTGATATGTCTTTCCTGCTCATTCTCTAAGTGCTGCATAAATCTCATCTCAGTCAGATAAATGTGACTTCAACTTTCTCAGCCCTATGACTTTGCTTATAAATTTAATTTTAATGCCATTTCCTCTATCAACAATTCCTTAATTTCCTTAACTCTAGCACTCATAAAACTTTTTTTCTACTCTTTCCATCTTGCAGAAGCATCTCCCCTAATCCATTTTGCTTGAAGACAGAGTTTTAACCTTATGTATCCCTGAATTTGATTCACCCTTTAGTGTCCTATAGAGAAGGCTATTAATGATTTTTAATGGAAAAAAATTTCTATTTTATTTACATTGGTTAGTTAAAAGACTTGAATATTAACTTTTAAAATTTTTTCTTCTCATTAATATTGTTAAAATATCCAGACTATCCAAAACAATCTACAATTTCAATGTAATCCCTATCAAAATTCCAATGGCATTTTTCACAGAAATAGAACAAACCTAAAATTTTTATGGAACCACAAAAGGCCCTGAATAGCCAAAGCCATCTTGAGAAAGAAATAAGCTGGAGACCTCACACTCCCCAATTCCAAACTACATTACAAAGCTATCATAATCAAAATAGTATGATATTCATGTAAAGACTGACACATAGGTCAGTAGAATAGAACAGACCCAGATGTAAAGCCATGCATGTATGGATGTATGGTCAGTTAATTTACAACAAAGGAACCAATAATATACAATGGGGAAATGACAGTCTCTTCAAAAAACCGTGCTGGAAAAACTGGACAACCACATGCAAAAGAACTTAAATGCATTATTTTATACCATATACAAAAATTAACTCAAAATGGATTAAAGACATGAATTTAAGACCTAAAACCATAAAAATTCTAGAAGAAAACATAGGTGGTAAGTTCCTCAGCATCAGTTTGGCAGTGGTTTTTTTGTTTGTTTGCTTATTTGTTTATTTGTTTGTTTGTTTGGTTTTTATGAGGTTTTTTGGATTTGACACCAAAAGCAAAGGCAACAAAAGCTGAAATCAACAAGTGGGACTACATCAAGTTAAAAAGCATCTGCTCAGCCAGGAAAACCATCAACAAAATGAAAAGGCAAGAGAAAATATTTGTAAATCCTATAGCTGATAAGGGGTTAATATCCAAAAAGTATCAAAAATACATACAACTCAATGGCCAAAAGTAAGCCAATTAAAAAGTGGGCAGAGGATGTGAACAGATATTTTTTCCAAAGAAGATACACAGAAAGCCAACCAGTATATAAAATAATGCTCAATATCACTAATCATAAGGGAAATGGAAATCAAAACCACAATGAGACATCACCTCATACCTGTTAGATGTCTATTATCAGAAAGACAAGATAAGCAAGAGTTAGTGAGGACCTAGAAAAGGGAACCCTTGTGCTCTGTTAGTAGAAATGCAAACTGGTACAGCTACTATGGAAAACAGTTTGGAGGTTCCTCAAAAAATAAAAATAGAACTATCATATGATCCAGAAGTTCTATTTCTGGGTATTTATCTAAAGAAAATGAAAACACTAACTCACAAAGATATATCCATCCCTATGTTTACTGCAGCATTATTTACAATAGTCAAGGTATGGAAACAACCAGCAAGGGATGATTAGATAAAGAAAATGTGGTCAGTATACATAATGGAACATTATTCAGCCACAAAAAAGAGTGAAATCTTGCCATTTGTTACAACATGGATGGACATGAGGGCATTATGCCAGGTGAAATAAGTCAGACAGAAAAGGACAAATATCATATAATCTACTTACAAGTGGAATCTAAAAAAGAATCAATCAAGTAAGCAAGCAAACAAAAAACCCCACCAAGCTCATAGATAGAGAGAACAGATTGGTTGGTGCTAGAGGTGGGATGTGGGAGGTGGGCAAAATGGGTGAAGGGAGCCAAAGTGTACAAACTTCCACTTAAAAAATAAAAAAGTCATGGGGATGTGACTATACTTAATAATATTGTATTGCATATTTGAAAGTTATAAAGGGTAAATCTTAAAAGTATTCGTCATAAGAAAAAAATAATTATAACTATGGTGGCAGATGTTAACTAGACTTATTGTGGTATTTATTTTATTTGATTCAAATATCAATCATTATGTTGTACATCTGAAACTAACAATGTTGTATATCGATTATACCTCAATTTAAAAAAATTAAAAATGTCTTCTTCTCCTTGAGGAAACCGACTATAAATTAGGCTTCAATCCATGTTAACAACTTCTGGAGCCATAGATAAAGAAAGCCAGGACCAAGCAGTGTTAAATAAACTGCATGTCCTATGCACAAGACAATCACTGGTCAAGTCATAAATACTAAAGACTGGTGAGAGGCACATACCCACGAACTCTGAAAACTATTTAAAAAGAGAAATTACTATTAGCACAGTAATTTGGTTAAATGAATATTGTGCCAAATGACTTCAAATTTACAAGCAGTTTCATGAAAGATTGTTCCCAAAATTACACCCCTAGAAATAGCAGGCATTAATCACATCCTACAAGGATGCATATATTTTGCAAAGGCCAAATCCTTTTGTAATTGGATACCATGTATAATGTGACATTTTAACAACATCAAAATATATTTATAAAATATATTAATAGTCAAATAAAACATCTATTACAGATTTTAAAAGCAACATGATTACAGGATCTACCCAACTACAAACAAATGTAAAATAAAAATTTCTTGACTATTTTTGATCAAATGAGAAAAAAAAGGCAATTAGATAAAGTTCTGGTATTATTATTATTTAAAAAAATTATTTTTATTTTTTTTAATATTTTTTTTTTTTTTTTGAGAGAGAGAAACAGAGATAGCGAGAGAGAGCACGAGCAGGGAGGAGAGGGAGAAGCAGGCTCCCCACTGAGCAGGAAGCCTGATGTGGGACTCGATCCCGGGATGCTGGGATTATGACCTGAGCCGAAGGCAGATGCTTAACGGACTGAGCCACCCAGGCACCCCCCGGTATTATTTTTTAATTGCTAGCTTAAATGTGAAATTTTTCAGGTATTTTACTTGAAAAAAGAAACTGAAAACAATGGTTTGAAATAGGAAAGAGACTATTCTCAATTCAGCAAATAACAAATATTTTGTACATATTCCTCAACACCCATTTAACAGTTTATTGGTATTATTTTTTTTCCAAACAAGGTAATTTGCCTAGTTTTATATATAGGTAACCTAATGCAATTCTTTCAACAACTCTCTGAGAAGTGTGATATTCCCACTCTAACAAATGAAGAAAATTATGTCAAAGATTATAAACAATTCACTATTAAAAATATGCTTTCAGACAGAAACCAATGATTTAAGAATTGGAACTTTTTATCTTTGGGGTACATAATGATCTTTTATGTTCATTGAACACCTAAACTATGCACAAAGCCTCATATACTTACCTAAATAATACTTGAATGTGTGCGTGTATGTGTGTATATATACATGTAATTATTTAAATATCTGTACAGATATAGTAATATAACTATATCATATTTAACTATTTAAATTACATAAAATATTTTGACACAAATTTGCATTTATATATTTGTTTCAATTTCATGGATGTCTGAACACTAAAACATAGTATTTATAACTATGTATAACATAGTTATTTGTACCCACATACATGTATATTTATAGTTATATAACATATGTATTTTATACTTCATGTACTATTATGTGCAACTCATAGACTTCGGTTGCAGATATAGTGAAAAACATAAACTGATTCAATTCTCATTAGTGAAGGGAAAAGGAAGTATTGCCTATCGGCCCTCGGGACATAAAGAGAACCTCCAAGAACATGCTATGATTGCCTTAATTTTTCAGCTAAGATATAAGTATAATGAATGAGGAACTGTAAAACTACTTACATCTATGATCAGGCTGCTGTCTTAAGAGAAAGAACTAAATCACATAAATAGATGGTAAATATCAGTTCAGCATTCGAAAAATGTAAAGGCAGAAGCATTTCAAAGCAATTGCCTTTGAAACTATAAATTAAAGGGCGCCTGGGTGGCTCAGATGGTTAAGTGTCTGCCTTTGGCTCAGGTCATGATCCCAGGGTCCTGGGATCGAGTCCCGCATCGGGCTCCCTGCTCCTTGGGAGCCTGCTTCTCCCTCTGCTTCTCTCTCTCTCTCTCCCTCTGTCTCTCATGAATAAATAAATAAAATCTTAAAAAAAAAAAGAAACTATAAATTAAAATTGAGTTTAAAAAATTATTTATTTTTGCAAAAGGACATTGATCTTTTTATAAGAAACTGGAAATCTTTAACACCAGGTGGAATTTCTGTTCCAAATAGACTATAAGTGCTAAGAACTAACATAGCTAAAGTCCCCACTACACACGTTTACAACTCTGGATCATAGGTGCCTCACCACAAGTCTGTTTAAAGAATTTAGTTTAACATTTACTCTCTGAAGGGTTACAAACACAAAGTAACCTTCCCATAGATCACAGCAAATGGCACATCCATTACCAACCAGGCTTTCTGACTCTGAAGCTCCTTGTTTGCCATCAGGTTGTAAGATAAATAAAGAATGTTCTGTAATTAATGGACAAACATATGCAGTTTGCTTGAGAAATCATATATATACATGTACAAGTTATTTATTTACATGTGCTCTTATTTTGTGGAAATTTTATTTGTGAAGTTTCTAAGACATGTTTTGTTTCAGTGAATGTTTTTGTTTGTATTTTTCATTGTTTGATTGAGGTCTCCAATAGTTCTATAAAAGGGGGACATTAATCAAGTGAAGGCACCATAACATTTGTGAATGAGAACCTCATTAAAGAAGCTGCAAAGCCAACACAGAATTCTGTGCCCTTCTCCTGTATTTGAAAGTGAGCTCATTTCTTAACCACAAATCTTGGAAAGTAATGTGTGTATCATCATTTCCTAGTGCAGAAATTCTTTGTTCTCCTTAACAAGAATTCATCCAAAGAAAGCTTAAATATATTTCCTTGAAATTAATGCAAATATTATTAAATAAAATATAATGAAAACGTTTACAACAGAATATTCCATGAATATGTGGAGAACATAGGGAAATTATCATTTATAAAAAAACAAATATGAACAACTAAATCTGGGTAATATTTATTATTTATAGACCATTACCATCTATAATAGTTAATAAATATGTGCCTATTCAAATCAGAGTATCTTCTACTATCATAACAGAAATCAGTGTATTTCAAAACTTCAAAGAAACATGATTTCTATATAAATCTAATAAAAGTATATCAGAAAATATGACAAATTCATTTACATTTAATTTCCTAGGTCAGGTGTAGATTAGGGCAGTGCTTTTTAGATTTTGTGCTCAAACATGTGGTACACTTAAAAGTAATTCCAGACCAAAAAATAAATAAATAAGTAAGGGTAGAATTAGACCTTAAAATTCTTCCTGGGTCTTACCTCCTGAAGAACAACTGTAAATCCCATTTCCCAATTTTTTTTTTTCCCTTTCTTGACTCTGATTTTCTTAACTGACTCTGTGTCTCCTGTAGTGACCTTTACCTTGTCCCTGGGATTATGGGCTAAAATAATAATTCATCACCATGTTTCCTCCCTGCCCAGCTCCATTCTGTACATGCTACTTGAGAGCTTATTCTTTCTTCTAAAGAAAAGGGTTTGCCGTAAACAGGTTGATGATACAGACTATAAGAGGGAACGTAAAAATTTTAGGGGCTGCAAACTAATTTCCTATATCTTCTAAATAGAATAAATTCATAGAGAGAATATATGAGAATGTCTTTAGCTCATTTTCCCTTCTCTCACCATTTTTTTTTATTAAGTAGGCTCCACACCCAGCATGGAGCCCAACACGGAGCTTGAACTCATGACCCTGAGATCAAGACCTGAGCAGAGGTTAAGAGTTAGACACTTAGCTGATGGAGCCACCCAGGTGCCCTTCCCTTTTCTCACTTTTAATAACATATTACCATAGACACATTTTTTTGAGTGTGAGATCTTATTAGTATTTGTTATGGTCTGAATATTTGTATTCCATCTGCCGCTGAAATTCGTATGTTGAAATCCAACTGCCCAGTGTGATGGTACTAATTAGGTGAGCCCTTTGGGAGGTGCTTAAGGCATGAGGGCGGAACTGTCATGAATGGGATTAGTTAGTGCCTTACAAAAAAGACTCCAGAGAAATCATTAGCCCCTTCTACCACATGAGGACACAATGAGGAGTTGCCAGCTATGAACCAGGAAGGCAGCCCTCATTAGACAGTGACAATGCTGGTGCCTTGATCTTGGACTTTCTAGTCTTCAGAACTGTGATTAATAAATTTGTTGTTTATAAGCCACCCAGTCTGTGGTATTCTGTTATAGAAGCTCAAAATGACTATGATAGTATTAATTAAAGTTTAAGCAATCAATCCACCTATTTTATGCAAAGAGAAACTTTCAAAAGAATATCCACTTAGGCTTTAATTCTACTTCACTGAGAATACACCAGAGCAATTATTTAAAATGTGATTAGGAATTATTTGTGCACACTGGAATTGAGAATAGTTGATTTGGGCTTCAAAATTTCAGTTCTTTCTTTCTAATTTGAAAACATTTTTCTTGCATATTTAATTGCCCTGGCTATGACTTCAGTACTATGTTGAGAGGAATAGTGAAAATGGACACCCTAGTTTTGTTCCTGATCTTAGAGGAAAAGCTTTTGACCTTTCACCATTGAGTATGAAATTAGCCGTGGGTCTGTCATATATGGCCTTTATTATGGTGAAGTAAGACTGTGTTTTCTGATGACATGATTACATACAGAGAAAATACCAAAGGCTCCTCCAAAAAACTTTAGACCTATAAGTAAACTTAACAAAGTTTTAGGATACAAAATCACTGTCACACTTCTTGATTTCAAACTATACTTCAGAACTAGCAAACACTATGGTACTGGCATAAAAACACACATATAGATCAGTGGAACAGAATACAGAGACCAGAAATATATCCATGCAAAAACAGTCAATTGATATATGACAAATAAGTCAAGACTATACAAAGGGGAAAGAATAGTCTTTTCAATGAATGGTGTTAAGAAAACTGGGCAGCCACATGTAAAAGAATGAAATTGTACCTTTATCTTATACCATATATTTACACAGAATCAACTCAAAGTAGATTAAAAACTTAAATTTAATACCCAAAACCATAAAAATCCCACAAGAAAATATAGAGGATAAACACCTTGACACTGATCTTGACAATGATTTTTTGGATTTGACCCCAAAAGTAAAAGCAATGAAATAAAAAAATAAAGTGGGCCTACACCAAATTGAAAGCTTCTGCACAGTAAACTAAACCATCAACAAAATGAAAAGGCAACCAACTAAATAGGATAACATTTTTACTAATCATATATCTGATAAGGTGTTAATACCTAAAATACATAAACCCATATACCTCATTAGGAAAAAAATCCAATTAAATAATAAGCAAACTGAATATTTTTCAAAAGAAGACATATAGATGGCCAACAAACATATGAAAAGGTGCTCAACTCAATAATACCACTTATCAGGAAAATGAAAATCCTAACCACAATGGGATATTACCTCACACCTGTTGGAGTGACTATTATAAAAAAGAGAAGAGATGATTAATGCTGGTGAAGATGTGGAGAAAAGGGAACTTTTGCCCACTGTTGGTAGGAATGTAAACTGGTGCAGCCACTCTAGAAAACAGCATAGAGGTTCCTCAAAAAATGAAAAATAGATCTGCCATATGACCCAATAATTCCACTTCTGGGTATTTATCTGAAAGAAACAAAAACACTAATTTGAAATGATATCTGCATCCCCATGTTCATTGCAACATGAAATTCAAAGAAACAGAGAGTAGAATGGTGGTTGCCATGGACTGAAGAGTGGGGGAAATGGGGAGAAGTTCAACAAAAGTTACAAATTTTCATTTTTAGGATGAATAAATTCCGAGGATCGAATGTACAGCCTGATGACTATAATTAATATTGTATTGTATGTTGGAAAGTTGCTATGACAATAGAGCTTTAATGTTCTCACTGTAACAAAAACAAAATAGTAATTATGTGAGGTGAAGGATGTGTTACACTAATTTTACTGTGATATTTTACAATATATTCATATATCAAATCATCACATTATACACCTTAAACTTGCACAATGTATATGTGAATTATATCTCAGTAATACTGGAAAAAGAAAAAAGAAAAATTGCAACTCATTTCTACTAATGAAATAAAACCAGTCAAAATTATGAGAATGATGTACTATCTTAGGAAAAAGCAAAAAAAATATTCCCATTAGTATAGGCTATCTTCTTAAAACAAACATATCCCTCTGAGCTTACCTGTGAAAGAATTGTGTGTGTATGAAGTTGTGTTTTTTTGTTGTTGTTGTTGAATGTTCTTTTCTTTCTTTGTTAAAGTATAATTGACTTGAAGAATTATCTTTTTGGAGCGTAAAAATGACAGA
Source organism: Callorhinus ursinus (assembly GCF_003265705.2). Lineage (NCBI taxonomy): Eukaryota > Metazoa > Chordata > Mammalia > Carnivora > Otariidae > Callorhinus > Callorhinus ursinus. The sequence goes on from NW_027397104.1 coordinate 10,477,153, forward strand.
AAATTATGATACTTCCCAGTGAGTACACTGGCCCGGAGTTCAGATTCTGAAGATAGACAGCCCTTAATTTAAATCTTGGCTCTTCCACTTGACATCTATATGGCTTAGGTGTATTTTTTAGTGTTCAGTGATCAGTTTCATTACCTATAAAACAAACATAGTAGTTCTTTCCTCAAAGGATTGGCTAGGTATAACATGAGATTAATTCATGCAATTCATTTTGTATAGTACTTCACAAATAGACATTCGTACGTATTAACCATGGTAGTTAGTCACTCTGGTATCTGTTCTACTTCCCATTGCTCCCATTGTAAAGACTGGTGGGAGTAAACTTTTTAATAGATCTAATATGTTTATAAACTACTTTCCTTGGGTCCTCTTTAGGACAATTGTTGTTAAATAGAACATTTAAAAAAAATCTACTAAAAGCTAATGTTAGCAGCCTAGATTTGAATTCAGAGAACTGAGTCTAGAAAGAGTTTATTTACAAAGCCCATCAGTCATAAGCTGGCCTAAGTTTGCAGAACTTGTCAGGGCCATGGCTTTTCCATACCTGGCATACTTATGTGTGGAAAACACTGTGTTAATAACAACTTTTCAAAATCCCCTTATTTTAAAACTTTTTGGTTTCTATTTTCAAGCAGCAGAAACTACTTCCCTACTTGAAGCATAAAATGCATTGACTGAAGGAATTTTAGGAAGTCCACAGAATTGCCAGGAAGGCTGCTGAGTAAAACTGGAGACAAGAATTCCCAAGGAAGCCTCACTAGCAACAAGGGCCACATCTCTAGTAAGCTCAGCTTCTGCTGCAGAATGTTACGTGTCGCTGTTTTCCCAGTAATAGACACCACCCAACTTCATGGTACTTCCACGGCTACTGCCACCTGCTTTCAGAATGGATTCTGAGAGCACCTGTGCCCTTGCTTTCACCATTCTTATTTGAACTTTGGGATAGTGTATCTTATGGTGAAGTCTAGGTCACATGTCCATGTCTTGGTTGCAAAGGACACTAAGCAAACACACACTTGTTATTTTCATTGTTTTTGATAGGAACTAGGCTCTGCCATCTGGAAAAATGTACAAGTTGGTGAACCTTCCAAATGCAGAAAAAGGTTGAGATTCATACCAGCCACAAAAACAAAACAGTGCCTCCCAAAGACAAGACCAAGAAATGCTAAACATTTTCTCTACTTTCCATCTACTTTCTATTTTTCTACCTTCCATCATTTGAAAATTGAATCTCCCTTTCCTGAATTCCCTACTTCAGATTTGGGGGACCGATCTCTACTCCAGGTGATTGACAGAATTACATAGGGTGCTTAATTTTCTAGGTCTAGCAGGATAATGTGTCATAGTTCAATTAGATAGCTGTTAATAGGAGTTACACACAAGCCACATTGTAAAGCAGAAAACCTATTTGTTGGCATGAGACTAGGCAATGAGGAAGGAATAGTTGGATTTGGCAACACTGAAATGCCAAATAATAGCAGATCAGCCCCAATTGAGTAGTAGCCTTTCTTTCAGGCTAAATCCTTTTTTTATTCTTTAAGATGCAGTTTCTCCTGTTGTTGGTGAGGATGTACACTCTTGATAGAAATGCAAACTGGTGCAGCCACTCCGGAACAGTATGGAGGTTCCTCAAAAAGTTAAAAATAGAGCTACCCTATGATCCAGCAATTGCAATACTGGATATTTACTCAAAGAATACAAAAATACTAATTCAAAGGGATACATGCACTCCGATGTTTATAGCAGCATTATTTGCAATAGCCAAATTATGACAATAGTCCAAGTGTCCATCAACTAATGGATAAGGAAGATGTAGTGTATACACACACACACACACACAGACACACAGACACACACACACACACACACACTGGAACATTACTCAGCCATAAAAAAGAATGAAATCTTGCCATTTGCAATGACATGGGTAGAGCTAGAGAGTATTATGCTATGTGAAAGAAGTCCGTCAGAAAAAGACAAATACCATATGATTTCACTCATACGTGGAATTTTTTAAAAGATTTTATTTATTTATTTGACAGAGAGAGAGAGAGCACAAGCAGGGGGAGTAGCAGCAGAGAGAGAGGGAGAAGCAGACTCCCCACTGAGCAGAGAGCCCGATGTGGGGCTCGATCCCAGGACCCCGAGATCATGACCTGAGCCAAAGACAGACGCTTCACTAACTGCACCACCCAGGCACCCCTCATATGTGGGATTTAAGAGACAAAACAAATAAGTAAAGTGAAAGAAAAAGAGAGAGAGATACGCAAACCAAGAAACAGGTTCTTAACTATAAAGAACAAACTGATGGTTACCAGACAGGAGGTGGTGGGGGCTGGGTAAAATAGGTGATGGGGATTACGGAGTGCACTTGCTGTGATGAACACCAGGTGTTGAATGAACTGTTGAATCACAATATTGCACATCTGAAACTAATATTACACTGTATGTTAACTAACTGGAATTTCATTAAAAATTTAAAAAAAAAGATTCAGTTTCTCCAAGCAACATTGTCTACAAGTTGTCCTCTTCTTATTCTATACAGACGTGTAAGCTGAGATACGTGCTACTATTTTTTGCTCCCAAACATAGTGGGTTTATTTCTTACAGTTACTGTAATACTTAAAAAATTCCCTTTTAGCTCAGTCTTATATCCCTTTTCCTTCAAATCATCTAGCCTACCCAGTGACTACTTATAGTGCCTGAATATTAAGGGTTAATTGAAAAATATCTGTTCAATGGTATATTTTGCAGACATATTAAAAAATCCAAAGCACAGATACACAGAAAAAACAAACATTAAATTACACAATGCAGCATCATCTTGCAGAGAGTATAATTTTGATAAACAACTTCTAGTTGCTTGAGGTGCAGGGTAGGAATAAATATGGGACTCTTGACAAGTGGAAACAGAACTAATAATATGAATAGGCAGATCATGTTCCTAGAGTATAGCAAAGGGAAAAAGGGTTGTAGAATGTCCTTATTTAATAGCAGCTCATGTTTATTGTGTGTGTACTTTGTGAGCACACTGTGCTTGGTGTTTACTTCTTTCATTTATTTCTCACAAAAACCTTGGGGGGAAAAGTGTTATTTTCATTCTAGAGATAACAAAACTGAGGCAAATCCATAGTAATAGCAATGTAAAATTATTCAAGAAGAGAAAAGCTAGCAAAGCACTCCTTGCTATAAATCTTGATGCCTTCTCACTCTAAGCAAATTATCATAGCATTTAAGAAAAATAAATCTTAGTAGACAATTACTTTTGGTGCGTGACTCATTGTTCCTACTTGAGTAGCTATCAGTTTCATTCACAATTTTTCAATCAGTGCCATTAAGTATTCACTTGCAATTCAACTATAGTTTATCTGGATCATCTAAGCAACATGCAGGTAGTAGACAACTATGTTCTTCATTGTCTCATCAATTTGTCCAGGAGTTTCTCAGTGTTCCTCTTTTCCTGAGCTTCTTAGGATTTCAGCAGTTAGAGGCTTTTGGATGTCAGCAACTATTTTCAAGAGTTTGGGCTTCTGTACCCCCAAGAAAGCCTATTCCCTTTTGTTTTTTTTTCCATGTTTAATTATTTTTATTAATTTTTCTAAATTTTATTATGTTAATCACCATACATCATTAGTTTTTAATTTTTTTAATTTTTTATTATGTTAATCATCATATATTACATCATTAGTTTTTGATGTAGTATTCTATGATTCATTGTTTGTGCATAACACCCAGTGCTCCACGCAGAATGTGCCCTCTTTAATACCCATCACCAGGCTAACCCATCCCCCTACCCGCCTCCCCTCCAGAACCCTCAGTTTGTTTTCCAGAGTCCATCGTCTCTCATGGTTCGCCTCCCCCTCTGACTTACTCCCCTTCATTCTTCCCCTCCTGCTATCTTCTTCTTTTTTTTCTTAACATATGTTGCATTATTTGTTTCAGAAGTACAGATCTGTGATTCAACAGTCTTGCGCAATTCACAGCACTCACCATAGCACATACCCTCCCCGATGTCTATCACCCAGCCACCCCATCCCTCCCACCACCCACGACTCAAGTAACCCTCAGTTTGTATCCTGAGATTAAGAATTCCTCATATCAGTGAGGTCATATGATACATGTTTTTCTCTGATTGACTTATTTCACTCAGCATAACTCCCTCCAGTTCCATCCACGTCGTTGCAAATGGCAAGAGCTCATTCCTGTTGATGGCTGCATAATATTCCATTGTGTATATATACCACCTCTTCTTTATCCATCATCTGTCGATGGACATCTTCACTCTTTCCGCAGTTTGGCTATTGTGGACATTGCTGCTATAAACATTGGGGTGCACGTACCCCTTCGGATCCCTACATTTGTATCTTTGTGGTAAATACCCAGTAGTGCAATTGCTGGATCGTATGGTAGCTCTATTTTCAACTGTTTGAGGAACCTCCATACTGTTTTCCAGAGGGGTTGCACCAGCTTGCATTCCCACCAACAGTGGAGTAGGGTTCCCCTTTCTCCACATCCCCGCCAACATCTGTCATTTCCTGACTTGTTAATTTTAGCCATTCTGACTGGTGGGAGGTGGTATCTCATTGAGGTTTTGGTTTGGATTTCGCTGATGTCGAGCGATGTTGAACACTTTTTCATGTGTCTGTTGGCCATTTGCATGTCTTCTTTGGAAAAACATCTGTTCATGTCTTCTGCCCATTTCTTGATTGGATTATTTGTTCTTTGGGTGTTGAGTTTGATAAGTTCTTTATAGATTTTGGATACTAGCCCTTTATCTGATATGTCATTTGCAAATATTTTCTCCCATTCAGTCGGTTGTCTTTTGGTTTTGTGGACTGTTTCTTTTGCTGTGCAAAAGCTTTTTATCTTGATGAAATCCCAATAGTTCATTTTTGCCGTGGCTTCCCTTGCTTTGGCGATGTTTCTAGGAAGAAGTTGCTGTGGCTGAGGTCGAAGAGGTTGCTGCCTGTGTTCTCCTTTAGGATTTTGAAGGACTCCTGTCTCACGTTTAGGTCTTTCAACCATTTGGAGTCTATTTTTGGGTGTGGTGTAAGGAAATGGTCCAGTTTCATTCTTCTGCATATGGCTATCCAATTTTCCCAACACCATTTGTTGAAGAGACTGTCTTTTTTCCACTGGACATTCTTTCCTGATTTGTCAAAGATGAGTTGACCATAGAGTTAAGGGTCCACTTCTGGGCTCTCGATTCTGTTCCATTGATCTCTGTGTCTGTTTTTGTGCCAGTACCATACTGTCTTGATGATGACAGCTTTGTAATAGAGCTGGAAGTCCGGAATTGTGATGCTGCCAGCTTTGCTTTTCTTTTTCAATATTCCTCTGGCTATTCAGGGTCTCTTCTGGTTCCATAGAAATTTTAGGATTATTTGTTCCATTTCTTTGAAAAAAGTGGATGGTATTTTGATGGGGATTGCACTGAATGTGTAGATTGCTCTAGATAGCATTGACATCTTCACAATGTTGGTTCTCCCAATCCATGAGCATGGAACGTTTTTCCATTTCTTTGTGTCTTCTTCAATTTCTTTCCTGAGTATTTTATAGTTTTCTGAGTACAGATCCTTTGCCTCTTTGGTTAGATTTATTCCTAGGTATCTAATGGTTTTGGGTGCAATTGTAAATGGGATAGACTCCTTGATTTGTCTCTCTTCTGTCTTGTTGTTGGTGTATAGGAATGCCACTGATTTCTGTGCATTGATTTTATATCCTGCCACTTTACTGAATTCCTGTATGAGTTGTAGCAGTTTTGGGGTGGAGTCTTTTGGGTTTTCCACATACAGTATCATATCATCTGCAAAGAGTGAGAGTTTGACTTCCTCTTTGCCGATTTGGATGCCTTTGATTTCTTTTTGTTGTCTGATTGCTGTGGCTAGGACTTCTAATACTATGTTGAATAGCAGTGGTGAGAGTGGACATCTCTGCCACGTTCCTGACCTTAGGGGAAAAGCTCTCAGCTTTTCCCCATTGAGAATGATATTTGCTGTAGGTTTTTCATAGATGGCCTTTATGATACTGAGGTATGTACCCTCTATCCCTATACTCTGAAGAGTTTTGATCAAGAAAGGATGCTGTACTTTGTCAAATGCTTTTTCTGCATCCATGAAAGGATCATATGATTCTTGTTCTTTCTTTTGTTAATGTATTGTAACATGTTGATTGATTTGCGGATGTTGAACCATCCTTGCAGCCCAGGGATAAATCCCACTTGGTGGTGGTGAATAATCCTTTTAATGTACTGTTGGATCCTATTGGCTAGTATTTTGGTGAGAATTTTTGCATCCATGTTCATCAAGGATATTGGTCTGTAATTCTCCTTTTGGATGGGGTCTTTGTCTGGTTTTGGGATCAAGGTAATGGTGGCCTCATAAAATGAGTTTGGAAGTTTTCCTTCCATTTCTATTTTTTGGAACATTTTCAGGAGAATAGGTATTAATTCTTCTTTAAATGTTTGATAGAATTCCCCTGGGAAGCCATCTGGCCCTGGGCTTTTGTTTGTTGGGAGATTTTTGATGACTGCTTCAATTTCCTTAGTGGCTATCGGTCTGTTCAGGTTTTCTATTTCTTCCTGGTTCAATTTTGGTAGTTGATACATCTCTAGGAATGCACCCATTTCTTCCACGTTATCTAATTTGCTGGCATAAAGTTGCTCATAATATGTTTTTATAATTGTTTGTATTTCTTTGGTGTTGGTTGTGATCTCTCCTCTTTCATTCATGATTTTGTTGATTTGGGTCATTTCTCTTTTCTTTTTGATCAGTCTGGCCAGGGGTTTATCAATCTTGTTAATTCTTTCAAAGAACCAGCTCCTAGTTTCGTTGATCTGTTCTACTGTTCTTTTGGTTTCTAGTTCATTGATTTCTGCTCTGATCTTTATTATTTCTCTTCTCCTGCTGGGTTTAGGCTTTATTTGCTGTCCTTTCTCCAGCTCCTTTAGGTGTAGGGTTAGGTTGTGTATTTGAGACCTTTCTTGTTTCTTGAGAAAGGCTTGTATTGCTATATACTTTCCTCTCAGGACTGCCTTTGCTGTATCCCAAAGATTTTGGACAGTTGTGTTTTCATTTTCATTGGTTTCCATGAATTTTTTTAATTCTTCTTTAATTTCCTGGTTGACCCATTCATTCTTTAATAGGATGCTCTTTAGCCTCCATGTATTTGAGTTCCTTCCGACTTTCCTCTTGTGACTGAGTTCTAGTTTCAAAGCACTGTGGTCTGAAAATATTCAGGGAATGATCCCAATCTTTTGGTACCGGTTGAGACCTGATTTGTGACCTAGGATGTAATCAATTCTGGAGAATGTTCCATGGGCACTAGAGAAGAATGTGTATTCTGTTGCTTTGGGATGCAATGTTCTGAATATGCCTGTGAAGTCCATTTGTTCCAATGTGTCATTTAAAGTCTTTATTTCCTTGTTGATCTTTTGCTTAGATGATCTGTCCATTTCAGTGAGGGGGGTGTTAAAGTCCCCCACTATTATTGTATTGTTGTCAATTTGTTTCTTCACTTTTGTTATTAATTGCCTTATATAATTGGCTGCTCCCATGTAGGGGCATAGATATTTACAATTGTTAGATCTTCTTGTTGGATAGACCCTTTAAGTAGGATATAGTGTCCTTCCTCATCTCTTATTACAGTCTTTGGTTTAAAATCTAATTTGTCTGATATAAGGATTGCCACCCCAGCTTTCTTTTGGTGTCCATTAGCATGGTAAATGGCTTTGCACCCCCTCACTTTCAATGTGGGGGTGTCTTTGGGTCTAAAATGAGTCTCTTGCAGACAAATATGGATGGGTCTTGTTTTTTAATCCAATCTGATAGCCTGTGTCTTTTGATTGGGGCATTTAGCCCATTTACATTCAGGGTAACTATTGAAAGGTATGAATTTAGTGCCATTGTATTGCCTGTAAAGTGACTGTTCCTGTATATTGTCTGTGTTCCTTTCTGATCTATGCTGCTTTTAGGGTCTCTCCTTGCTTAGAGGACCCCTTTCAATATTTCTTGGAGGGCTGGTTTTGTGTTTGCAAATTCCTTTAGTTTTTGTTTGTCCTGGAAGCTTTTTATCTCTCCTATTTTCAATGAGAGCCTAGCTGGATATAGTATTCTTGGCTGCATATTTTCCTCATTTAGTGCTCTGAAGATCTCACGCCAGTCCTTTCTGGCCTGCCAGGTCTCTGTGGATAGGTCTGTTGCCAATCTAATATTTCTACCATTGTAGGTTACATATCTCTTCTCCCGAGCTGCTTTCCGGATTTTCTCTTTGTCTCTGAGACTCATAAGTTTTACTATTCGATGATGGGGTGTTGACCTATTTTTATTGATTTTGAGAGGGGTTCTCTGTGACTCCTGGATTTTGATGCCTGTTTGCTTCCTCACATTAGGGAAGTTCTCTGCTGTTATTTGCTCCAATATACCTTCTGCCCCTCTCTCTCTTTCTTCTTCTTCTGGGATCCCAATTATTCTAATGTTGTTTCGTCTTATCGTATCACTCATCTCTCGAATTCTGCCCTCGTGATCCTGTAGTTGTTTCTCTCTGTCTCAGCCTCTTTATTTTCCATCATTTGGTCTTCTATATCGCTGATTCTCTCTTCTGCCTCATTTATCCTAGCAGTTAGTGCCCCCATTTTTGATTGCACCTCATGAATAGCCTTTTTGATTTCGACTTGGTTAGATTTTAGTTCTTTTATTTCTCCAGAAAGGGTTTCTCTAATAACTTCCACGCTTTTTTCAAGCCCAGCTATTATCTTTAAAGTCATGATTCTGAACTCTAGGTCCGACATCGTACTAATGTCCGTATTGTTTAGTTCCCTGGCTGACGGTACTACCTCTTGTTCTTTTTGCTAAGGTGATTTTTTTCATCTTGTCATTTTGTCCAGAGGAGAATAGATGAATGAGAGAACAAAATGCTAACAGGTTAACAACGTCCCCAGCAAATATACTGTATACAAATCAGAAAAGACCTGAAACCAGGGGAAAAGAAAGGGAAAGAAAGAAAAAAGAAAGAGGAAAAAAAGGATAAAAACAAAAACAGGACAATACAAAAAAAGCAGAATATGATCAAATATGATCAGGCTAGTGCATAGATCAGTGCCACACACTAGATTTTAGGTGTATTTTGGTCTGTTAGAAAAAAGTGCCTCCTAAAATTTTAAAGGAAGAAAGACATATATGTATAAAATAAGGGTTGATACAATGAAGGGATGGAAGATGACTGTAAAGATGAAAATTATACAAGATTTTATAAAAGGAATTGATAAGTTGTTTGAAAAAAGAAAGAAGAAGATTTAAAAAAAAAAAAAAAAAAGAAAAAAGGGAGAGAATGTGATCAGGCAGGAGACTAGAACAAAGCCATACACTAGTGATTTAGGGTATATTTTGATCTGTTAAAAGAAACTGTATCTCAAAATTTTAAAGAGAGAACTACTTATATATATATGCCAAAAATAAGGGTAACTACTATGAAGGGATAAAATATGACTCTAAAAATGAAAAATAAAAAATGTTTTTTTTTAAAAAGGGATTGATAAGATGTTGGTTGAAAAAGGGAAAAAGAAAAATTTTAAAAAAAGTTAAATTAACTTTGATGAACTAATTAATCATGGTAAAAAAAAGCTATGAATTCTATGTGCAGTATTCCCCTATCGCTGGAGTTCTCCCGTTCTCCTTGATCGGTAAACTTGGTCTTGGCTTGCTGGCTGTTCGTGCTGATCTTCTGGGGGAGGGGCCTCTTGTCGTGGTTTCCAAATGTCTTTCCCGGAGGCTGAATTGCCCCGCCCTTGTCGGTCTGGGCTAAGCAAGCTGCTCGGGTTTGCTCTCAGGTGCTTCTTTTCCCTGCAAGCTCTCGGTACAGCTTTGGAGGACCAGGGCGAAAATGGTGGCCTCCCAATCTCCACCCAGAGGAGCTGAGAACTCGGGGCCCTGCTCCTCAGTGAGTCCCCAGAGAAAAGCAGTCACTCCCGTCTCCCTGGTCTCCGGCCGCACTCCGTGCTTACCCGGCCTGTGACCGAGCGTTTCTATCTCTGGCACCCAACCCCACGTGGAGTCTCCAAACCCAGCAGATCCCTGTGGTGCGTTCCCGCGCCGCTCCTCCCAGGGGAAAAAGGGGAGTCTCCCCGGATTTGGGGCTTGTTGGGTCCCTGCTGGAGGAGCAGTGGCCCGACTGGGCCGCGGATCACAGTTTATGGCAACCCCAGGCTGAGAGCCCGCGCCTTGGCTCTGTCTCTGCAGCTGGCTTCCCCGCTCCGATACCTGGGAGCTCTGCCTTACTCAGGCACCCCCGGTCTTTCTGTGACCCCAAGGGTCCTGAGACCACACTGTCCTGGGAGGATTCCACCCCCCGCTTAGCCACTGCAGGGAGGTCCCTCAGCGGAGCCAACTTCTAAAAGGTCCGATTTTGTGCTCCGCGGCTCTATCACTTGCCAGAAGCGGCCAACGGAGGCCCCCTCCCCCGCTGTCTATCCTCCCGAATATTGCCTTGGATTCACTTCTCCAAATGTCCTACCTTCCAGTAAGTGGTCGCTTCTCTGTTCAGAGAGTTGTTGCTACTCTCCTTTTCAATCTCCTGTTGAGTTCTTAGGTGTTCAGAATGGTTTGATCCCTATTCAGCTGAATTCCTGAGACCAGACGAAATCTAGGTCTCCTACTCCTCTGCCATCTTGCTCCGTCAACATCATTAGTTTTTGATGTAGTGTTCCATGATTCATTGTTTGCATATAGCACCCAGTGTTCTATTCAATACGAGCCCTCTTTAATACCCATCACCAGGCTAACCCCTCCCCCCCACTCTCCTCCCCTCTAGAACCCTCAGTTTGTTTCTCAGAGTCCATAGTCTCTCATGGTACTTCTCCCCCTCCGATTTCCCTCCCTTCATTTCTCCCTTCCTACTATATATTTTTTTAACATATAATGTATTATTTGTTTCAGAGGTACAGGTCTGTGATTCAACAGTCTTACACAATTCCCAGCACTTACTATAGCACATACCCTCCCCCCGTCTATCATCCAGCCACCCCATCCCTCCCACCCCCCACCACTCCAGCAAAGCTCAGTTTGTTTCCTGAGATTAAGAATTATATGATCTCACTGATATGAGGAAGCCAATTCCCTTTTGAAAAGTGATTTTGGGGAGAAAGCTTAGTGTCTGTTTAAAAGCTCCCCTGATTTATCATGGAGGGCCTACAAATCTCAGAGAGATAGTTCAATCTCATCTCTTCTTCTAACTCATTTGTCAACCCTTCCTTGGTGAGCATAGCAATTCTACATAATGGAAGAGCTGAGAATTGTGTTGACAAATATTAAAAGGGCTCATTGGCGTTCCTACCATTCTCTGGTCTTGGTTATATACTTACTTTTGGCAAAAAATTGCTTGATTAGAAGGCCATCAGCTAATTCTAGTGTTCTTAAAATTTTTCACTAAATGCCCCCTACAAAAGAGAAATATGAGCATACACAACCCTGAGTCTAAGAATATAATTTAAAACAGCCAATTATAGGAATTAAAAGTCTCCATAGTTATCTGCTTTATGTTTAAAACTCATCTGAATTTTACAATTTAATTAGTAGCAATATACATGTTTATTTTAACATAAAATTTTATAAAATTGTTGTTCAATAAAATTGATAATCCAAACAGTTATGCTAGACTTTTCCCCTATTTTTGTATTGTCCAATGCCACCAACAGAGAGCCTAATATCCCTGAGAGTACTCTTGTGTGTGATCAGCAGAGCTATACAAAAGTGAACATTCTCCCATAACGTCCGTGTAGCCTCTATAATCTAAGTGGTCCACCAATGTCCCTCAAAACACATAATTCTTGCTATGCCCATTTGTCACACATCACATACATCAATTCATTGAATAGGCCAAGTTATAGTGCAGAGTGAGCTAGGCAGAGTTAAGTAATGGTAAACTGTCCGAATGTACTTATTTTATTTTTTTTAAAAGATTTTATTTATTTATTTGAGAGAGAGAGGAGAGAGAGTACGAGAGGGAAGAGGGTCAGAGGGAGAAGCAGACTCCCCGCCGAGCAGGGAGCCCAATGTGGAACTCGATCCTGGGACTCCAGGATCATGACCTGAGCCGAAGGCACTCGCTTAACCAACTGAGCCACCCAGGTGCCCTGAATGTACTTATTTTAATATTTCCAGCTGCCATGTTCTCTATATTCTCCTAAATGGATTTTAAAGTCTCAGAGAAAAGAGGTAGCACTTTATTATACCTTTGTGCATCTCCCCCAGTCTTCCACCTCTACAGTTCAAGTACAATGACTTGTACAATCAAGATTATTAAATTATTCAAGAAATGTTGATTTCCATTTTAAGACCTTGTAGAATTTTTCAGTGGGAGTACTGTTGACATTTTAGGGGAGTGGGATTCTTCATTGTGCAAGAGATCTACATGTAGTACAGGGTGTGTATTATGCCTGGGACTTTGGGATCTGAATGCTAGCAACATTTCCAGATATTGTGACAATCAGAAATCCTTCTGCACATTCTTAAATATTATTTTAGGTATCAGCACCACTCCTTGTGGAGAAACAATAAAAATACAACCTAAATGTCTGTTGACAGATGAATGGATACAGAAAATGTGGTGTACATATACAATGGAATATTATTCAGCTTTTAAAAGTAGGAAATTCTTCCATTTGTGATAACATGGATGAGCCTGAGTTCATTATGCTAAGTGAAAAAGTCCAGATAGAGAAAGACAAATACTGCATGGTATCACTTAAACATGGGATTTTAAAAAAAAAGAAAGAAAGAAAGAAAGAAAAGAACTCAGAGAAATAGAGAATAAAGATGTGGTTGCCAGGGGCTGGGGAAAAAAGGGAGAAGTTGGTAAAAGAGTACAAATTTTCAGTTATAAGATGAATAAGATCTGAGGATCTAATGTATAACATGGTGACTATAGTTGATAATATTGTATTGTGTAATTGAAATTTGCTAAGAGAGTAGAACTTAAATCTTCTGACCAATAAATCAATAAATAAGCAAGCAAGCAAGATGATGGATATGTTAAATGAATTCAATGGATAGAATCCTTTCACAAATGTGTGTGTGTGTGTGTGTGTGTGTGTGTGTATAAAATCATCACATTGTGCACTCCAAATACATAATTTTGTCAATTATACTTCAATAAAGAAACATAAAAATACATTTGTACATAAATCCAAAAATAGACACCAAGTGAAAAGGGACAAAGAAAGAATAAAAGAAAGCAAAGAAGGAAAGAAAATTTCAAGAAACCAAGAAATTGAAACTTTCAGTATGCCAAGTTCCTAAAACTGTGTGAGCCTCTTGGGTCATCAGGTAAATGTTAGAGAAAATTCAGCTACAGATAAATTTCTGGCATCTCCGTACCTGTGATACAAAGACTCTAACTAATCAAATATTTATTAAAGGCTCAAACAGATATAAACAAGAGAAATAAAAAATTAAGTAAAAGTTACATAAAAGTTACAATGATATACTTGCCCTCCTATTCCATTCTTTTAAGCAAACATTATTGAATAGCCACTATTTGTCAGACGTTAGGTCAGGAAGATACAGTCTCCTCACATTTGAGGGACTTACAATGTAATTAAGTGAAGATACATAGGTATTCAAATAAATATGATGACAGTACTTTGTCCAGGTAAAGTTGAGACACAAAGTGAAGGTGAGGTGACTTCTACGTGGGATGTAGAGTGAGTGGGAGATGGTAAAGAAGTGGAGAGAAACACAATCTTTTCCATCTTTAAAAAATTGAAACTCTCCGATTAAAGGTGATCATTACAACTTTCATACACATAGTTCAAAAAAACTTTTAATTTTTTTTCCTCAAAAATGTTGTACCATTTTCTCTGAACGAGGATACAGCTCTAACATAAGAACCATTAGGCTCCATAGTATTGGTTACACTTATTGTTGAGTTTTGAGTCATGTTTGGGCAAGTACAGTATTGCAAACTAGACTTTAAGAGTCTTAAAGGAAGGGTAGATTCAGCATTAAGTATAGGTAGGATCAAAATAGAATTACAATAATAATTATGGAGGCCAAAGGAAGGTTCCCTTGATAACCAGGGAAGAGAGAGTTACAGAGGGCTTCTTGTATTAAAGCAGAGGTGGAAGATATCCTACAGGAGTCTCAGAAGAATACAAATTCTAGTTATTTTTATTATAGTCTTGTAGAATACCTGTTCCTGCTAAAATAGGAACACAACTGCAATGCTTTCCAGACTTGCTCACCTCTATTTATTTGAATCTTCTGTTGGGAAATAAAGGTGAAGGAGGAAGAAGGGTATTTGAGGCCAAAGAAATTTAAAAAAGAAACCAACTGAAAGGCTCTGAGGCCATGCAATGTAACAACAGAGCAGGGAGTTAAAAGTGTCTAAGAGAAAGCCTACACCTCCCAAATCCAACATAACTTGGTTTCATCCTATTCAGTTTCTACCTAGAGATGCTGCTGGAGACTCTAAAGACTCCCTTGCCTTTTTAAATCTCTACAGACTTTAAGACACATTTTTTTCCTAGTAAACAAACATTCTGTGGTTAGAAATTATGCTCCCTCCTCAACCTGAATTGAAAGAACTGTCTGTTAATGGGTCAAACTGATGCAACTGAACCACAAGAATGTGTTTGTACTCCCTTTAGCTTGACCAATAGAGAGGAACAGGAAGGTTGTTTGAGTGGTATATTACATGGCATCCATAATAATTTCAGGAGTAAAAATGCACCTTCTATGAGTTCATTAGCCGGTTGAAATAACCACACCATAATGGCTATTACAAATCAGTGTTTGTTTACAAGAAGCATTCAAATATCCCAAATACTCTGTATTGTATGAAAATAGGTGTTTGTGCCTGCATTTTTGGTTTTGTAGTAAGATAAACTTGGGGACAAAAAGAAAGCCGTGGAGAAAGAGTAACCCTCCCAACACTGTTGGTGGGAATGCAGGCTGGTGCAGCCACTCTGGAAAACAGTATGGAAGTTCCCCAAAAAGTTGAAAATAGAGCTACCCTACAACCCAGCAATTGCACTAATGGTTATTTACTCCAAAGATACAAAGGTAGTGATCCGAAGGGGCACATGCACCCCAATGTTTATAGCAGCAATGTCCACTATAGCCAAACTATAAAGAGCCTAGATGTCCATCAACAGGTGAATGGATAAAGAAGATGTGTGTGTGTATACACACACACACACATACACACACACACTATGGGATATTGTGCAGCCATCAAAAAATGAAATCTTGTCATTTGCAACAACGTGGATGAAACTAGAGGGTATTATGCTAAGTGAAATAAGTCAATCAGAGAAAGACAAGTAAGAAACAAGACAAAACCAGAGAGGGAGACAAACCATAAGAGACTCTTAATCTCAGGAAACAAACTGAGGGTTGCTGGATTGGAGGGGCCTGGGAGGGATGGGGTGGCTGGGTGATGGACATTGGGGATGGTATGTGTTATGGTGAGCACTGTGAATTTTGTAAGACTGATGAATCACAGACTTGTACCCCTGAAACAAATAATACATTATATGTTAATAAAAAAGGGAAAAAATAAAAGAACTGTTGATTCACTATGTTGACTCACTATATTGTACACCTGAAACTAATATAACACTGTATGTCAACCATACTGGAACAAAATAAACAATAAAAAATAATGTAAGGAAATAAGACAAAATTGAGACTGAACATCTTAATCATATCAAAATGTGAATGGACTTAACTCATCAAAAAAAGAAAAAAGAAAGCAGTTATCTATTATGTTAAAATAACAAGATAATGAGGAGGCTTAGTATCATCTATATTTATTATTTTAGGCCTACTTTGAATTTTTTTTCAACAAGATCTCTCTTAGCCAGTGTCTTTTATAAACTAGACACAGTTATTATTAGGGGTCGTAGGGAGGGATTTTGAATGGCATGAAAAAACAGTGATTCTAATTTTGGATTCCTTCTTGACTTAGTGATTTATCTGGTAACTCAATTGTTAAATAAAACAAAAGGAAACAACAATGAAACTCTGACATAGATAGTTCTCAGTATTAGACAAAAGATTATCATCTCCCCAATCTCTTGTTTTTGAAATTGTACATGTTTTTGCAGGAGATAATCTTGTCCTATATTGCTGGAACTGTTTCTCCAAAAAATCATATTTCAACCCTGCTATTTAAGAATAGGACTATACATTTGGCATGTGTTCTAACAACTCCACTGTTTCCTGTAAGATGACAGGTGATTATACCTTCTCTTCTCACAGTGCGAGACCATGATTCCCCCTTAAGAAATTTGTTTATGAGAAAATGTGGTACTGCACAGAATGCTTAGCTTAGATACTCCTTATGAAAACTCACTGAAATCTAAAAACTATATTTAAGATATACCATATTAATTCATACTACTATGATGATTTAATATTTTAATTTCAAAATATGACAGAAATAATGACAAAAATTAAGCAAGCTTAAGGTCATGGTTAAAATAAAGTTATCCTTTGTATTCACCTTTGGGGAGGACCTCTTATTTAGGGTATAAAGTTTAGAGAGAGATTACCTTATAGCTGGTACAAACAACTCTTGTTCTCAAGAGAGAGTGTTTGCAATTGTTTTCTTTTCTGTTAAATGGCATTTTTGTATTTGCAGGTTCTCATGAAAATAAATCCATTATAACTATACTATAAAATAGCATCTATATAATCACAAAAGATGTTTTATAGCCTATAATATTGTGGCTTTTTACCATTGATTACCTACAAAGAGTATTTCACTTAGGCAATCCAAAAAGATATTAAGATAGTAATTAAAAAACAAAAGAATTAGGATGATTACTTTAACAATGTTGACATGCTGAGCTAATTAAAAAGAATACAGTACACTGACCTTTACTCTAAAATTTCAGCAGGTATATTAGCAGTTCTCTAGGAAACTAACAGTAGATTAATGTACTTTAAATCAACAAATCTTTTGAGGTATCTAATATGTTCCAGGAAATGTGCAAGGTATTCAGAATAAAAATATAAACCAGAAAAGATGTCCTCCTCCTCCAAATATTCATTCTATGCTTTTGAAATTCTAAGCATGAATGTGATGACTTATTTGTTATAGAGACCCTTTTTGTGCTGTGGTCCATATCCGTTAAATCTGTTGTCATTTCAGCACTGTGGCAGTGGACAGTTCTACAGATAGTGGTAGGCTCTTCCTGAGGTTGTTCTAGGTATTTCTGCCTCATGGCTTGTTTCAAATCCACAGGAATCTGATTCTCCCAGAAGTTTTACTTGACCTCAGAATACCCAAATATCCATCCTCTCTTTTTCTCCAGTCCCACCTCTCCAATTGGTCTCTGGCCTGAAAAGTCAGACTATTCCTGTCCTGGGGTCTTAGCAACTTATAAAAACTGTCACATCTACAATGTAACCAGATAATTACTTTACTATTTTATGGTCCTAAACTCATCCTCTAGACCTCAGCTTCAGGATTTCTACTCTAGTTTGATACCTTCTTTGGCTTTTTAAATGTGCTTACTTCCTGGCCTTCTCTCCTGATGTCTAGGCCTTGATTTTTGACACAGTTACATCAATAATTTTTTTATGTACAGAAAGACATAAACACACAGGCTTTTGTTTTCTGCTTCATATAAGACCTCTGAGATACCATACCCAAAGCCATTTTTGCCATATAACCAAGACCTCTAAATATAAATATTCATAATACATACATAGAACATATGTGTATATATACATACACACACATATATTCTAAATTTTATACCAATAAACTACCAATAAGTAATTTATGTCGTCAATTACCAATATTCAATTTATACCACTCTTTTCCATATAGATGTATCTTTTAGAAAAGAGAAATATCTATTGTGGAAGTGAAGCGATGGGTGCTAATATTTTCACTACATATTCTCATTCATATATTCCCAAGAGAACATATTCAACAACAGGGTAGAGAGAACGCTCTCCTGCATCTTGTCTATTAGTTGAATTCCAAACTCAAATGAACCTTGGAGATAGTCATCTACATAGCAAAATACTGCAGCATTATCAGCGTTTTGTTTTGTTTTTGTTAAGTAAGCTCTACACACAACATGGGGCTCAAACTCACTAGCCTGAGATCAAGAGTCACATGATCCACTGACTGAGCCAGTCAGGTGCCCCTCAGTGTGGTTTTAAGGTTGTCAAATCATTTTTAATTTATTCAATAATCTTCTAATTATGCTTGCATACTGCTAAGCAGTAAAAATGCAAAGTGGATCCCCTCAAATTTCCACTTGTTCTATTACTTTTCCCTTTTCTTCCTTCTTCTACCCTCCTTCTCCATTCCTCTATCTCTCTCAGATATTGCAGTAGTTTACAGTCTGTTATGAAGAATAAAGGACACAGGAATTGTGTCATGAAGTATTTGATATCAGAATTATCATATCAATTTCTGGGGATACTTATGAATTATCTTTTTTATATTATGAGGGACAAAAATTCACAACTAAGGTGACAAAAGGAGTTAAACATTAACCTAAGAGTAAAATGTGAATAGACAAAATAACTTGGAAGCAAATGAAATTAGAGTCTACCTTCCCCATTTCCCAAAAATGTCTGCCTGAGCTTAGTTGAGAGCTTCCCTGAAATGGTAATTGATCAAAGGAAGAAGAAAAAAAAAGTCATCCTCTATCATGAAAATTTGGTGCTACTTAGAACATAGTGGAGAATAGACATTTCAGATAGAAATCTCAATGCTTACTTTCTTCTCTGAGTAACAACATTCAAATGGACAGCCAAAATAATATTAACCCCCATCTTCACTGACCTGATGAAAATGACACAATCATTATTTGATATTTTGGGACTGTTATTATTATGATGTGGACCACACAAAAAGCATTAGGTATGGTTAACTGTCTTCTAAACAGGTCTTAATTAAACTCTTAAGGCATATTTGGTCAATGAATCAAAAACTTTTGCAGACTCTTAAATTACCTGTCCATTTTTCAGCAATATTATAACATCCCATCTAATAAGATTCCCTTGCCATTATCCAAGAGTGATTTTAATATGTCCTTAATTGATATGTTTATTTAATAGATACTGATTACCATATTTAGAAGAAAATTATCACATAGATTGGAAGGGCCAAATCTCATAGATACCTCATTCCAGTAAAGCATAGTTCCTTTCTTTTTACTGAGCTGTGTAACAGCTCACTGACTCAAATCATTTACTTATCATTAAAAGCAGGAATTGCTCTGGTATATACCTAAAAAAAAAATCAAGGCAAAAATCCTTTTCGAGTCACACTTTTCTCTGGAGTAATTCAACGAGTCGTCACAATATGACAACTGTGTGATTTGTTGGGAAAAAAAGCGGCAATTGTGAAGCAAAAAAAAAAATCATAGATTTTATTTCAAAAAGATTGAAGCCTATGAAAACACTTCATTTACAGAAACTTTGATGCCAAAGTCTACACACACTAAATAAATTAGGGGTTGGGGAATAAATGCATAAGGTTGGTTACGTTTATAAAGAAAAAAAAAACTGAATTGACAGTGAATAAAGTTTAACCAACCTTTCAGCAAAATGGAGAAGGATGAGAGAAATTTGGTTATAAATTTTAAACAATTTCATGTCCAAGTCAAAGTGTGAGAATCCCATCTAGAAAATATCAGAAGGGATAGCTACCTTGGGACTAACAAGAGGCATTTTAACTGTAACCAATTTAGCATCAATAGATAAAATTTTTGGTTACACCTTCATAAAATAGCAGAAAACTTAAATGGAACTTCTGAAAACACAGAACTTCTGCTTTCTGTCAGCTGAAGCAAATAGTGTTCATTTGATTTGAGTGTTCTATTCTAAACATGTTCAATCACAGCCATGAAATTCACTATGGATTTCAATAGAATATTTTAAATCATCTTGTTCATATTGTTTTAGACTCATCTTTCTTTTAAAATTGTCCCACATGAGGAATTTTTTGCACCACTGAAGGCAAGGCATCCTGTTGATATCTGTGCTGAGAGATTTTTGTCATTTCCTGAAAATCATGCAATGGGCAAAAGTTGTTTCTAAAGGAAGGTCATGTAAAACTTCTTCAAAGATTAGAGTTTCTTCTTGTGAATATGAAATAAGAAATGCCTTCTCCCCATTTTATTTAGCTATGCAAAGGCTATCTCTCCCTGATGACCTGACACAGACCAAGCCAACACCATCCATAATGAAAATCAATGGCACCAAGTCACTAAACAATTACTCTGTCTTCTTTAAAAATGCACAAGTCTTCAAAAAACAAGGATTTAGAGACTGATTAATTTGCCATTTGTCTAGGAGATTGCATTAGTTGCATTATTTAAGAAGTGCCTTGTCTTTGTGCCCTCAAAAGCTGAAACAAGATCAAAGATTTGAGAATCACCAGTCCCCATGAAGGGCATTTGGTGACAGTATGAAAGGCAACAAGAGTATGTGCCCTGGGTGTGCAGCGCTCAGAATCTTTCTCACACATAAGACCATGGTGGATTGTGGTTTCTCCATATACACAAAATAGAAAATAAACCATGGTTTTAAGAAACGGTTGTGCATGTGTTTACTCAGTGAAATATTCACGGGAATATATATTTTCTAGTTACGTTTTCTGAGAGAAGGAAAACCAATCTTAGCACATCCACACTACACCATATTCTTATCCAGATTCCTTCCTCTCCTTTGTCCTCTTTTTCAATTTACCTAAATGTGTTGATGATTCTATCATGTGATAATTATCTTTTCTCCCTTTATTTTGATCCTCTCCATAATAGAAACTCCCACTCTCGTAATTTCTCCTCCAGGAGACATAGTAGGAAACTTCACCAAGATGTTGTATTGTGTTTTCCCTTCCTTACTCCTATGGCCTCAAAGAGGGTAGCCAAGTATTTTTCATTTTTATATGTGTTTATTTGATTGAAGCAGTTATTTATATGGCACAAAGAAGAAATTTCTAGAAATACTTTTCCTTTACAAAACCTTACAATTCTAAAATTATTTTATTAGAAACACTTTTCTGGGTAACAGGAAACTCTAGGAAGCAATTTCTCTGAGACTCAAGAATTAGAAATAAGAGGTAAGAGAAAGGAAAGCCTGAAGGCTTCTCTGGGCAGTTCCCTAGGATAGTGAAAAAGGGGGCCTCCAGAAAAAGATGACATCACTTCAGGAAGTATGGCAG
This sequence comes from Callorhinus ursinus, assembly GCF_003265705.2. Taxonomy (NCBI): domain Eukaryota; kingdom Metazoa; phylum Chordata; class Mammalia; order Carnivora; family Otariidae; genus Callorhinus; species Callorhinus ursinus. The sequence goes on from NW_027397104.1 coordinate 10,498,354, forward strand.
TGTTGGATGCAACCCTGAAAGGTAGGCCTCAGGCAGATGACTTGGCTCATCATATCATAGAAGACTTATGTAGAAAGTACTGGAGGTCATTCTTATATGCAGTCATAGATTTTCTGAGTATTGCTCTGCATTATATAGTCTGTTTATATTTGCTCATATGCCATTTAACTATTTTGTCAGTCTATTTCTCACTTAGTAAAACTCATTTCTCCTTATATGTTTACTCAGTGAATAATAAAGTTAGGAATAAATGACTGTCCATGCTTAGCCTGAGACCAGGCAGGTGTTTTCCTCATTTTTTTTTTTTTTTAGGATAAGCCAAAAGGGAGAATAAAGATAGTATTCTGACACTCTTGTTCCTTTTACATCCATGATTTAAACAAGTGGTTTTAAAAATAATCAGAAGCCAGTCTTCCAGAGGCTAGGGAGAGAAAACTTTTGAAGGCTGGAAATTGTTTTGGACAATTTGATTGATTGTTGATTTCCTATATGTGTACATTGCTGTACCTTGCAACTCTGGAAAGGAAATCAATCATTCATTTCTCTGACACCCGTGTGACACAGTATAAACACATATTGCTTGTGTTATTCCTCAAGCAACCCATTGTAACAGGTGATAGCAAAGTGATCTGACTATCCTTAATTAATAGATGAACGTATCAAATCTTAGGTTAAGTGACTAACTTAAGGTCACATGGATGACCCTAAGTGACCAAGCCAGGCTAGAGCCTATATTTCATACGATCTTAGTTGCCAACTGATTTAAAAATCAAGGAAAAATTTAATCTCCATGTCTGGTTTATTCTCTACCATTTATTCACCCACGTGGTTTTTAGGAAGAATGCATATTCAATAAGATAAACCAAAGTAGAAAGAAAAAGAACAGACTCCTCAACCAAAGGCCTACGTGTATGTATTGTCAACTCACCATCAATACCGCTCCTTCCTAGAAGAGCGGACAAGAACTACATTTCTAGAAATTCCTTCCCATAGAGTTCCAGGTTAGAATACACCAATGAGATATCCTCATGTGAGACTGGAAGACTAAAAAAAAAGGGGGGGGGGAGGCCATTATTCTCTGGAGGCAAGAAGGCAGAGACATGGGAATCTGGCAGACTTAAAGTTCACAGCAGCTTCCCAGAATGTTACCATCAATCACTTACTTTGCCTAGGCAGTGGCTCCTGGAGCATCACATGAGTATTTCAAAGTAGCTCTACATGAGTTGCTTGAAAGATTCTCTATGAGGTTCTTGTGTTTCTAGCTGCTCAGGGGAATGTTCTTGAGAGCTGCACATTGCTTCTAGAAGTTGAAATCCTCAGCACAGGCTTCCCTGTCCTTTGCTCTCACAGAACTTCTAATGGTTATATAACTCTCTAATTTCTTGGGTTAAGATCCTTCATTAATGGAAAATACAGAACACCTTTTGGTTTCCCTGACTTAACCCTGCCTGTTACAGAAAACATCATTAGAAATGCTATCTTAATGCAGGTTTTGCCCAAATGCTCTTGTAATGATGATTTTACATGGTTTAGTAAGTACATTCATGAAATTAAAATAATTAGGTGGCCAAAACCAATGCTTTCAGAAGTCAGAATTCCTAGTAGGACTGTTAAGTAGATAGATTATTGATTTTTTTCCCAAAAAATCAGATCAAGAGGCTACTAAACATAAAGTGAAGATAAGCATGACTTAAATCTTTGTCTATGAATCATATTAACCAAAGGCATCATACCCTAAGTTATCACTAAAATATTTTGCATTCCAACATTTTTATGATGTGTTGGATTCCATATACATATTTTCAAATGGCTGATGATTTATTAAACCTTGTGTTCTATAAACTAATATTTGATTCTACCATGAATATTTTATATATTTTCAGGGCCATAAATACTTATTTTCATTTAGATGAGAATAAAGTAATCTTTTAAGTCTGTGACACGATTCAGTGTAACTGCAGAATAGAGTCCAACATAGCAAAAATTTACTTTTACTTTGAAGACCACTTATGTACTTAAAACCAGAAGAAGAAAACAAGGATTAATGTCCTTAGGCATTATACCCCCAGGTATAATAATGTCTTTGTGACTATGTAAGAGAATACTCATACTTTTAAAGATGAAAACCCAAGTAGTTATGGCTATGGCATAGGGAACTTGCTTTTTCATACTTTATCAAAAAAAAATCAACAAAGAATTAAAGTACTTCTATTGATTAAATGTGGCAAAATCCTGGTAATTTAAAAATCTAGTTTTTGGTTATATAAGGATTTGTTGTCTGACTCTCTGCTCTTTGGGGATGTTTTAAGTTTTCATAATAAAATGCATATAAGTATAAAGATAAAGCCTTAAACAAGTTTTTTTTTGAAGATTTTATTTATTCATTTGACACAGAGAAAGAGCGCACAAGCAGGGGGAGTGGCAGACAGAGGGAGAGGGAGAAGCAGACTCCCCACTGAGCAGGGAGCCTGACGTGGGGCTTGATCCCAGGACCCAGATGCCTAAAGTATCTACACTGCCAAACTCTACAGTCTCCAAGGCTTTTCTCAGATATCAAGTCATGTGAAATATTTAATACACCTAATATTAAGAAGAGAAAGATAGTAGGATCTTGAATAAAAATATAATGGCAGCAATAATGTTAATAATGACAGAGTATCAGCAACTCCTACTTTCATTCAGCAAGTGCCTGCTGTGTACCATATATTTTAAAACATGTTTAATACTGTGTGCAATCTCAAAGGTCGGGATCATTATCTCCATGAGGATGAACAAGTGAAGGCTCATGAACACTTTGCTTAAGTCCAAATAGTTATAAAATGATAGAAGGGTAGAGGAGGGCTAGCTACAAAACTCATACATTTGCCCACACTACACTGCTTCCCAAATTTTGTCCATAAGAGAGAGATCTAATGTACAAGAGTTTCTGAAGTCTTGTAAAAGAAGTAAAGGGATTTGCCTAAAATGCAACCAGGGCATCAAGTGAAGGCTGAGATTCAAACCCACATGCTCTGGCTAAATTTATCTCATTTTCCCCTTGTGCCATGTTGCCATTGTGAAGTAAGGAGTCCTGAAAAATCATAATGAGAAGAAAGGCATGGGGTACCTATAGGTTGCAGAGGCCATCGATAAACCTGGCTTGTACCTATGTTTGGCTACAGTTAAACTTAATTATGCCATTTTAATAGAATATATTCCTGAACAAACAAAATCCACAGGAAAATATGATTCCAAAAGACCAACAATTCACTAATTACCCAATAATTTTTAAAAGGTTTTGCTAAGTGCCATTTCTACTTACTTTCACTAGTCAATGTTTTAATAAGTTTTAAAGCATTTTCAAAAGATTTTAACAAGAAGTTCATTATTAACAAACCAGCAAATAAATAATGGTGGTTGTAAAGCCTGTAAATATCCATTTTTCTACCTTGTAACTTTATTATACATTGTCATCTTAGCACTGAAGAAAACCATAGGTTTACTTGCCACAGTCCACAACTTATGAGCTAGTTTTGCTATGCTTCTCATAACTAAGCAAGTTACCCTCTAACTTTGACTGTGAAAATATACCACCCCAGCTTGTGGTCAAATAATTGTTAAAATTGGAATTTCTATGTAACAGTCTTGCCATTAGCTTTAATCTCTTTTCCCATTTTTAAAAATAGGATCTTTCAATTGTCTTCTCCCTATTTTTATCCTCTTATACTTCTGCATCTGAAAGCAAGCACACTTCTTTGATTTTAATAAGTTAAGTCTAACTAATACTTAGAGATAAGCCCAAAAAACAAATAACAGAAATGGTAAATTTCTGTTAATTTATCTATAGTGTTTTTCAACTTTTTAGACAAAGCTAAAGTGTGCAGGACATAAGTCATTAAATATTAAACAAACAAATAAAAAAGAAAACCCCAAAACAAACCTGAGTAACTGGCATGTGGAAAACTTAATAGGGAAACCTGACCCCAGTGATCATGAGCTAGTCTCAGTTTTCTGAGAAATGGCTATTCAGGGCAGAAGATCCTCTGAAGCTTATCATGGATCCAGTAAATGGTAGCATTTAAATACCAGAAAGGTGATTTCTTATCACTTGTCATTTCTATATTAATATCCTAGGTGTTAAAAATAAAGTTGTAACTATTTTGGACACTAATTTGATTGCCATAAATTTATTTTAATTCCACTGATATGTTGGTGGAGCCAAAAATATTCTGTTTATCCAACAGGATGAGAATCAGACTGCTGCTTTTTAGCACTTGGTGTCTGTGTCCCCTGCTTGATCATATGTATTGGCAGATGCTCCGGTGCTACCCAGATGGAAGTCACCTAATATCTTGTAAATCTTATATCATTACCACTGACATCTGATAAATGTAGAACTGTCACTCTATGCCAGTAACAGGATTGCTACTAAAATTAATAAATACATTGGAAATGAAAAGCGTAATAACAAATACTTTTTACTTTGTTTTGGTGCAAATGATATCACTGTATCCTGACAATATTATAAACTATACAAAATGCTCATATGGTACACAGACTACATGAAATTCATGTAGACATTAATCTTTTTAATAATGAAAGCATTGGAACATCTAGAATCCATATGCTAATATTCAGCACAATATGCCAAACTATGATAAAAACTGTTGTTTTCTTAGAAATAATATTTAGGTTTCCCTAAAAATAAAATTACAGTTATATAACTGGCAAGAATTTCCTAACATACTTTTGTATAAATATATCTTATACTTTTGTGTTGATTAAAAACAAAATGCAGTCCTTAACAAAGACAAATCATCTAATAGGAAATGGGGTTTAAAATTTCTTAATCGATAAATGATTTATAATAAGTTTGTATTCATTATGGCTATGTGTTATCACAGCATATAATCTCATGATATTAAATGACCTTACAGGGAAATCTAACTCATTCATATATAGTTCCTTAACTTTTGGACAACGTCTATCACTAATTGTATTAATCATGTTTTTTTATTTTCTATATTCTATGATATCTTAACATCTTGGGGCTTGGCAGACTCAGGCAAGGGTTGGCCTTCTCTAATTCCTACAGATAGCAAACTACTTGCCAGTAAGCATACCTTTTATTTCATTTCATTTCATTTTGAGAGAGAGCACACACACCTGAGAGAGCAAATGGGGGCAGGAAGGGGCAAAGGAAGAAGAAGAGAGAGAGACTCTCAAGCAGGTTCCACACCCAGCTGGAGCCCAATGCAGGGCTCAGTCTCATGACCCTTGGATCATGACCTGAGCTGAAATCAAGGGTCGGATGCTTAACCAACTGAGTCACCCAGGTGCCCCAAAGCAAACCAACCAATCCCAAATCACTCCCTCCAATCTGCTTCTTTTTATCAGCCTCCTGCAGTCCTAGAACACTATCCCCCTGCCCTAAATCACCGCAGCGCCAGATATGGGACAACTGGCAACCACCCAGATAGTCCAGACCCCACTGGAATTATTCAAACTATTAAAATCCCAAATCTGTTCAGGCTGCCTACTCTGCTCTGCCCATTTCTTCCTTTGAAAACTACAAAAATACCTCAGGTTAAGCCTTGTTCCTGTGACTCCTACCCATCCCTGGGAATTCCCTATGTGGCCCTAACTGATATGGCATGCCCCTCCTCTTGGGAACTGTAACAAATTATTCCTTTCAGTTGCAATAATCTCCTGGTCTGTTGGCCTCACCACACTGAATAAAAACAAAATTCTGAGTACACTTTAAAACACTAATCAAATCCACTTTCTTTTAATCGATTCCAAGTCCACTTCAGTTCTATGCATTGGAAAGTCTGATGTACGTAATGTGAATCTGAGGACTCTATGGAAGAGAGTTAATAAGGAACAATGCAAAAAGCAAAACTTTCTTGAAGGAAGAAATATTTAGGTTGTCATCCTGGCTCTGAAACTTACTTGAGAATTAAATATTTAGCAATATGTTTAATCATATAGATTTTCTTATATACTTTCTCTTCTGCAAAATGATGATCTCTACTTGCAAGGATAGTTGTTAATTTACAAATTGTCAATTATAAACACTAAGTGCTCAAAAAAAAAGTAAATTTTTGTTACCAAGTAATTAACACTTGAAATTTGAAGAATTTTCAGTGACCCTTAATTTGTAATCACAACATTTGTGTATATTCAAGTTATTGTAAAACAATAAAAACATTATAAAGAAAAGTAAATCTGCCCACTCCTCCACCCAGTTCATCTAGCCCTCATGTTAATAGCAGGTAAAAAAATCCTTCAACACTTTTTTCAAAGCAACAATTGAATAATTTATATTTAAGAATCACAAAGTGTTCATCAGGGAAGGCTCTTCTTTACAGAGTAAGGCCAACAAATAAAGGTAAAAAAAATGACAGAATTATTAAATTTCCGATATGCAACCCCAGTGTTGTTTCAGATATGGTTCATTAGTGCATTGAATATCATTTGATTCAAGAGTTCTTGGGGGAAAAGATATTCCCACAGTGCCAAAATTATCACCCCAGAGATTATTTGTAAACCTCATAGGGAAAAATCAGACTTCTGAAATTTTAAACAAGTGATCCAACTCAGCAACACTAATACCATGACCAGCTGACAAACGTGCCTCCTGATGTGATGAAATTATAAAGTGTCTCCTATGAAAAAAGTAGTATCAGGGGGAACATCTAACTGGAATCTAATCAAACCTAAAGCTTTTTTTCTGTTTATAGAAAATAAGGTTAATAGAGTTATATATTACACAACACCACTGGAAATCAGACAAATCCATACTAGGGCATTCTATAACTGCTTGGTTTCTTCAAAAGGCAATGTTGTTTAAAAAAATAGTTGGGGGGAGGTAGGTTTTAGATTAAAAGAGATCAAGAGAAAACATAAAAATATACTTGTAAAATATGTATTCTCAGTACACTCTGTTCAATTTTGCTATAAATCTAAAACTGCTCTAAAATAATAAAATTTATTAATTAAAAAATATAATATGTAGACTTTGAATTCTGATTTGGAAAATAAATGAAAGATAATCAAGAAATTTTGAATATTGTGTATACAATAGGTTATCTTTTGTAATTGTTGTTAATTTTCTTAGTTGTAGTCATTATATATGCAGTACATAGTTAATTACATAGAAAAAAGTCCTTTTCCTTAGGATATGCATACTGAAGTATGTAGGTATAAAGTGCAGTAATAGCTGCAACTTATTTTCACATAGTTCAGCAACAAAAACAACTATAGCTCTGTGTGTATGTATGTGGGTATGGACACACAGAGGTAAAAGCAACTATGTAAACATTCCAACTATTGTTAAATTGAGGTGGGTATAGGAATGTCTATAGTAGTATTCTTTAAACTTTTCTGAATTTAAAAAAAAAATTATAATAAAAAGATGGGGGAAACCACCCTGATTTCTATACATTTGGGGGTCTGGATGTTCTATATTGCTTATTTATATTTAATGACTTCCTAATTCTCTTTTCTTGCACCTACTGTTCTAAAGAAAAATAGAGTCAGAAAGTTGTGGGGATGACTGAATCATCTTAGAAGTGTCAGGGTGTGGAACAGAAGCTGCTCTCCGCCTTGTATTCTACTAGTATCTAGTTAAACTATGATAAAGCAAATGTCACCAAGATGAAATTTTAAGCTCTAAAAGCTGGGGACCATAAGTATTTCCATCTTAATACAAGCAAGTACTGCTCCACTAGTTTTTCATCTGCTTCAATAGCATGTTCAGTCACTTACAAGAGCCTGACACATTATTTTCTTTGAGCGGTGTTTTATAAAAGTGCCTATGTTTACATCCCCTAATTGTGCAGAAATCTCTTCAAATTTGTGATCTCTTCTATGGGGCAGGACACTAATTGGTAGCTTTGTCAAACAACTGGTAGAATTTTTTTCCACTTCTTATTGAGAGACAGCTCAGTTCTAGGCCAAGTTTGCATTCTTTGCTTCCTTTTCTTTTGTTTCCCTTGGATCTGGATACTGCAAGCATTAGCTCATTTGTCATTTTTACCAATTAAGACAATGATCTTTGCCAAATTAAAAGGGCTGCTACCCCTTTAAGTACATATTTAATAATTCATGCACAAAATAGGACTTTCCCTTCTTTCGCTGGAATGAACAAAATTTCCTTGGAGATTGCTTTAGTGTTATATCTAGATAATGCCTTAGGATTACAACCTAAATCATACTAGAATAACTGCATTAGAATTACTATGATACATCATTCTAATGTACAGGCCTACAGTACAATGTTACTATTGGAGTAATCCAATAAAACCAGTAGGTCCCAGAACTAGGACTGTGCAAGAAAGGCCTTGAAGATTGCCAGAATATATGTTAGAGTGAAGAGGAGAATTTGTAGATTTGTAACCATATAAATATATGGACATTCTAAAGGGTAAATGGGAATAATTTTACAACTGAAGAGAAAAAGCAGGCTGCAGTTATAAGTCCATGTCCATGAAATTGCAAATAATGCAAAAATCCTTGGATGCTAAAAGCAAGTCATCTTGGCTTAATAAAACTAACATGCATTCACTTGAATTTGAAATTTGGATCAATTACCCTTGGGTTAAATGATTCAGCTTCTCCCATTTGGCTAGAAGTATGACAGTAGGTATGAGAAGGGTCTAGATTGTGGAGTTAAAGATTTGAGTCTTATTTCCTGCTCACTCCTGAAACTGTGTAATCAGGGGCTACACATTTATCACTCTGTAACTCAGTATTTTTACCTATAAGATGAAAATAACAAAAGTAAATTGCATCCTGAAAAAAAAACAGGGTTAAATATCTATAATTCTCTTGAGGGTAGGTTTTCAATATATACATTTAAAGTATTAATATGTGTGGGCACAACACTCCATCCACCTAAGGCAACTTCCTTAATACTATGCTGCCACTAAAAATGTCCATTATTTTTTTCAGGAAATTCTTTGTTAACATACAAATACATTCCCTATTGAAAGTTCTTCAATGACTGGTGATTGCCCTTAAAATGAATCATAGTTGGCTAGCATCTTTAAAATGACTTTTCAACATCAGGACTATTTATCCCTTTAAATCTTTTTTGCAAAATTATCTCCAGAAATATTCTAAACTTCTCTCTCTTTTCTATAGGATTCATAATCCCACTCAACTTCTTAATCCTTTTATAACCCAGGCTCTCTTTCAGCTTCAGAACTAGTCTGTATGTCTGGAACTCTCTTCCCCAGCCTGTCCACTAGGCTAATGTCTTCTTGTCTTTCAAATCTTTGTCTAGATACAACTTAATTTGGGATCCCTTTTTTCATTCTCCAAGTCCAAATTGGGGTCCACTTGCTATGGTCCTCATTCATTTCAAATGAACTTAATATACTGAAATTGTAATTATATGATTTATAGGTCAAGGACTTATTTCAGCATATAGTTTATTACCTATATTTAATAAAACATTTTCTGGGCAAATTTAGCAAATTATTCAATGCTCCTCATCCTGCATAATGGGTAATAGAATTGTTGCTTATGGTATGCATGTGCATATGTGTATTTAACCATGGTGTATTTAACAATTGGTGTAGACTAACCTGCTCACTTCCAAATGCCAGTGGTGTTTATAAGTTTTTAAATCTGGCTTCCTGACGGACTCACTTTCACTCAATTGCAATTAATAAGGCATGCCCTTATAAATATATATGATGAAAATAAATGTTTTTTTCTTTAAAATCTCTGGTAATTAAAAATTTGCTGCAACCTCAAATGTTTGTATTTGTATTACAGTGATATTTTTTTCCAGAGGCACCAACAATCCTGCAATGAAAGTGTATGGGGAATAAGTTTCCATATACATTATTATTTTCACTGGAATTTTTCAAAAACATGCTTTATAGTAGAAATGTAATTGTTTTGGGGATGTCAGTACAGCTCCCTGTGGGAGTAACTGTCTCCCATTCTCTGGGAAGACTCACCCTTTGTCTACATGGTCATAGACACACCCAGAATACTTGGTGCTTTACTTTTTGGGCCATAAGTGGTTGTGCATTTGATATAAGTGTATCAACCGAAGTTTGGTTTGGAGATTTGACATGTAGACTAAATAATTCCTTCTATGTGACTGCACACTTAAAGAGGGAAGATTAAAAAAAAAAAAAGTAAGACACTGAAAGTACCCATCTGGTCTACATGAAGAAAGAAGTATATGGTCTATATGAAGAGAACAAAAGGGGTTGTATGAAGGAATAAGCCAACGAGGTGGCGGAGGGAGGGATGGGGAAGAAAGAGATTGATTTTCTTGGGTTGCAAGCTAAAATCTGTATCTATAGCTTAATTGTATCCTGTTCCTTAGACAGTCAGAGATAATGCCTTCTGTCCTAAGAAATTTAGATTTTTTGTTCAACTCACTACACTGTATTCACTTTGAAACCAAGAGAATAAACAAAAACATTCCTAAGGTGATACACACCCATTTTGGAAGACAGGTTCTAAGTTCATCTAATAACTGTGGCATTAGGTGTCCCTCCTAAGTCCAAAATTTTCATTCTGATTGTTCTATATCAAGAATATCATATAACCAAAAGTTGGCACATAAATTATTGAGACTAGAAAATATCTCTAATTTTCCTAAAAACTACAGATCTTATGTAGGTCTCATTTTTAAAAAACAAAAAGATTTTATTTATTTATTTGAGAGAGAGTGAGAGAGATAGCACATAAGCAAGGAGAGGGTGAGAGGGAGAGGGAGAAGCAGGCTCCCCCACCTCCAGTAGAGAGCCTGATGTGGGGCTTGATCCCAGGACTCTGGGATCATGACCTGAGCTGAAGGCAGACACTTAACTGACTGAGCCACCCAAGCGCCCCAGTAGGTCTCTATATGGAATTTTGAGTTGACAAAATTAGGTAAAATGCATATTGCCTGATAATTCCCAGGCACAGCCTCTGTGAAATGTACCCCAAGAGAATCATTTTATAATTCAAGCAATTCTCATAAATCCGCATTGTCAACCAAAAAGACAAAAAATGAAAAAATGAAAAAAAACTTGCAAAAAACCCCCAAGTAATAACTAATAATTAATGCAGTTTCCTAATCTTCGAACATCTACAATCCAGGCTGCTTTATTAATACCTTCCCTCTCTCTTCCCTGCAAATTCTTACCATCCTCAGGGGATACTAAGTTTTACATTCACAGCTTGTGCAATACCTTTCTTCTCATCATTTTTATTCATGGTTTTATTGTTGAAGGTATCTGTTGAATATCTGTTTAGTATTTGGTCCTCATCACTCAAACATGCACACTACTGCATATATAATAACTATACACAGACTGCTAACATGCCTGATTTACAAACATCTTTAGTAGGCCTCCAGGTCACAGCAGAAAGCAACCCCCTCCCCCACCATGCCTCTGCTCTTTCATTCCTCATTACTTAATGGAGAAAACAGATTGATCTGTTGTCTGACAATTTGTCATCCTCCACAGCCTGCTGATGTCAATCAGGGCTAGGGGACAGACATTCATCAGAAAAACCTGGACCCTGTCATTAAAAGTGGACGTGTATTTCCTGTAAAGTTAATCTAAAATCTGAGCACCCAGAAAAAGGGCAGTAACAGGACACCTCTGAAGGTGACCTGAAGGTAACTACCAGCTATTGAATAGCCATTAACTATTAGTAATTCTGTTCAAATCCATGGTTGTGTCTCTTTTAGATTGAAAGGCAGAACAGAAGAGGAGAGAAAGAAGGAAGAGGGAAGGAAAAACACATAATGTCTGAGAACTGTGAACTGAATAACTGCGAAATTCTTCAGAGCTTATATATAACTGTTATGGCGATATGCAAGATGAACTGGTACATGTCTAAATGAAAAAAAAATCATTCAGACTACTTTTATAAGGTTGTATTTTATAATTCCTACTGCCAGATTATACTCCCTAATCAAACAATATAATAATAGTAAAAGCCCAGCAAAATGTCAGAAAAAACTTCAAGGGAAAAATGAATTTTAAATAGCTTAGAATTACAATTGCTTCAGAACAGAGTTGATGGTAGTTAACATTTGTGACATATATGTAGTTATGCTTTACTTAGATCTCAAAACAGTTCATTACCAATCAATATTTTACTGCAATTACAATTACTTGGAAATTCCAATATTGCTATGAAAACAATCACTTCTCTTAAACTACGTTTGAAAAATGCTTATTAAATTGATTAAACATTGTCATTGTATAGTAGGTTTTCCAATAGTAATATATTATTCTCCTGGTTTTCTTATCTGCTTCAATGTCAGTGAACAAGTCAATGACAAGATGAATTGAAAGAATACTACCCTATCATTGAGCGGGTGATTACTTGTCAAAATTGTGTTTCATGTGGATATTTCTTAATTATATAATTTATTGCCCTACCTAAAAAAATTAAAACAAAACCTTGCAACTACAATGAACTTTGAAGGATTGTATGACCAGTTATATATAGTTAAAATTTCACTAGAGAAGTTTCAAAAGAGAAATAGTCTCCTACCACCAATTATTCATTCATTCACACATTCATTTGCTCATCAATTCAGCAAATATTTACCCAGCCTTATTAACTTCTAGACACTGTACTAAGATCTGAATGCACAGTGATGAATGAAAATGACAAGATGTCTTGGCCCTAAATAAGTTGTAAACCTAGGGATCTAAACAGAAAATAAACAAGTCATAATAAATATATAATTAAATTTTGCAAATTGTGATGAATGAAGTAGAAAGGGGCTGTGAAAAAGAAAAGTGACCTGGAGGAGGGGCTACTCTACATAGCAAATCAGGTTCATACCCTTTGAGATTTAATTTAAGCAGAGAACTGAAGAAAAAGAAAGGTCCAGGACATAGGAGCAAAGGAGAGCATGCCAGGTGAAAAAACAAACAAAAAAAAACACCAAGTATTAAAGCCCTGAAGCTTGGCCAGCACTTAGTGAATAAGAGAAATAATTTCCCAAGATGATGTTAGGAAAGTAAGCAGGGTGAAGGATTTGGATTATCATTTATTGGTTATGTAAAGCAATGGTAGTTGTTAAGCAAATTCTATTATCTCTCTCATACATATATACATACAGACATACACACATATGCACATTTCTAGTGGATATATTAATTAGCACAAGCCTTTACCTGTTTTAAAAGCCAGCAAAACTATGCATTCATACTAAGACAAAAATACATCTGGTGGAAAAAAAGGAAACATATACATAAAAATTTTACCAAAGAGGGTTGTTACAGCATTATTTATGAAGCCAGTAACTAGAAAATATGAAAATTTTCAAGTATCATTAAAGGATACACTTGAATAAAATAAAATCAAAAGTACAAGTATTTATGTCTTATATATTTGTATTTATTATTTATATTATAAAGTCAGTAAGAATACTTCATATTAACATTTATGAAGCATGGCCAAGGTGCACGCTTAGGCAAATCTATAGACTTAAATTACTACATTTTTTATTATTAGAAAAACTGTGGAATGCCTAAATCTTATTCAGATTGACCAAATAAATTATGACATATCCACCTTAAGAAAAAAAAGTGTAATATCACATATACATATCATAAATATATTTATATTTCAAATTTAAAAATAAAATGAAACTTTAGGAGATAAAGAGTGGCTCTTTACTAATCATGAGGAGTGGGAAGTTAAAATTATGAATTCCCAATAACCACTCCTGCCTTAATCTTGGTTTAATTTAAATACAATATGGGTCTCAACAAATAAAGAAAAATGACATCTGAGAAGAAAACCTGTATTCAGTAGCCTACATGCGAGATAAAAATGTAAGCTCAGATTAGCTGTCCCCTTTTTTCTTTTTCTTTTTCTTTTTCTTCAGATCTAGCATATTTGGGTTTTAAAGACAATACAAATTTAAAATATCTCATGAATGGCAATATGTCTTGTCTTTGTGTGTGCAGCTTTGAATTCATGCAAGGTGCTTCATTAAAAGATTCTAAATTATAGTTGGGAGGAGAAGATGTGGTGGAATAGGAGGACCGTTAACTTGTCCACGAATACAACTAGATAACTATCAAATCATCCTAAATAACCCAGAAATAGATCTGGAGACTGGAAGAACAAACTCTGCAACTAAAGGTAGAGAAAAGGCTGCATTAAAAAATGTAAGAAATACAGAGAAGTGGCTTGGGAGAGAAACAGATCATAGCTGCTGCCATGGTGAGGGAGCCGTGATCACAGAGAAGAGTGAGAGACAGACTAGTGCACAGGGGAGTGCACAGGGATCTGTCTTCCCACGGCACTTGGCTTGGAAAACAAGAGGGCCCAAATTTCGTGAGTTCTTGCAACCAGCAGGGCTCAAAATTTGAAGTTTTAAAGGCCAGTGGTCTTGGCTTGGGAGAAATAGGAGGCCATTGCTCTGCTTTTGGAGAGAAAGCAGGCAAATAGCCTGGGACATCAGCATGGAAATAGAGATCTGGAGAGTGCCTGGGGCACATAGTGGGGAGGTTATTTACTTGTCCCAGAGAATCAGTGTTTACAGAGAGACCCCTCATGGAACAAAGGAACTGGCAGGTGTCACCCCCACCCCCAGCATAAACAGAGCCACCTGTGGGAACCAAAGCAGCACTGACATTTGCTACCTAACTTGTTTATACCAAGCCTCATTCTCCTGCATTCTGCAAGAACAGCCCTTTTCCCGGTCACCCTTGCCTCATTACGCACTGCGGGCCCCTTCTCCCAGAAGACTGGCCCAAAGTCCTGCTAACACTGCATCTCTCAACCCAGGAGTTTTGTAAGGCCTCAGATCCTGGTAGCGGTGGTGACAGGTCTCATTTCACAAATAGACCAGAGCATACCTAGTGTAAACATGCCACATTCAGACCAAGGATCAAATACTGCCCACAACAGGCAAGGAGAGCCTCTGCAGACAACTAACCTGAAGGATAAAGTCACCAGGACCTACAGCAGAGCATATGCAGAACACATTAGAGACACTTCCAGTAGCACCAGGCCCCAGGGCCCAGGGGACACTACACTGCAGGGCACTATAGGACTCTTATTCATAAAGCCACTGCACTCAAGAACAGGAGATGTAGCTGACTTTCCTAGTACACAGAAACATGGACAAAATGAGAAGACAGAGGAATGTGTCCCAAATAAAAGAATAGAACAAGGCCACAGCTGGAGATCTAAGCAAAACAGATATAAGTATCATGCCTGATGGAGAATTTAAAGCAATAATCCTAAGGATACTGACTAGACTTGAGAAAAAAGTAGAGGACATCAGTGAGACCACTAACACAGAGACAAGGAATAACATAGCAGGGATAAAAAGGCTTGATAAACAAAATGACAAACATGCTTGATGAAATCACAGCAGGCTGGAAAAAAGTAGAGGGATGAATTAATGGCCTATAAAATAGAGTAATGGAAAGTAATCAAGCTGAACAAAAGATAAAAGAATTATACAAAATAAGAATAGACTTAGGGTACTCCGTGACTCCATCAAACATAACAACATTTGTATTATAGGAGTCCCAGAAGAAGAAGAGAGAGGAAAGGGGACAGATAATTTATTTGAAGAAGTAATAGGTGAAAACTTCCTTAATCTGGGGAAGGATGATACAGGAGGCACAGAGAACACCCAACAAAGTCAACAAAAGCAGACCCACACCATGACGTATTGTAATTAAAATAGCAAAATATAACGGAAAAAAAAATTAAAAGCAGCAAGAGAAAAGAAGACAGTTACATACAAAGGAAATCCCATAAGGCTATCAGCAGATTTTTCAGCAGAAACTTCTTTTTTCTTAAAAGATTTTATTTATTTATTTGACAGAGAAAGAGAGACAGTGAGACAGGGAACACAAGTAGGGGGTGTGGGAGAGGGAGAAGCAGGCTTCCCACTGAGCAGGGAGCCCAATGCGGGGCTCGATCCCAGGACCCTGGGATCATGACCTGAGCCGAAGGCAGATGCTTAACAACTGAGCCACCCAGGCATCCCAGCAGAAACTTTTAAAGCCAGAAAGGAGTAGCATAATATATTCAAAGTGCTGAATGGAAAAAACCTGCAGCCAAGAATATTCTCTCCAGCAAGGCTATCATTCAAAATAGAATGAGAAATAGAGTTTCCCAGATAAATAAAAAGTAAAGGAGTCCATGACCACTAAACCAGCCCTGCAAAAAACATTAAAGGGGACTCTTTGAATGGAAAGGAAAGATCAAAAATGACACTATGAAGGTAGGAAACACAAAAGCGGTATAAATGAATATTTCTGTAAAAAAATCAGTCAAGGAACTTATAAAATAAAAAGGATGTAAAATATGACACCATATATCTAAAATGTGGGGAAGAGAGGAGTAAAGAATGGGTTCAAACTTAAATGACCATCAACTTAATATAGACCGCTATATGCAGAAGAGGATATATACAAACTTAATGGTAACCACAAATCAAAAACCAGTAATAAATATACAAAAAATAAAGAGAAAGAAATCCAAATACATCATTAAAGAAAACCAGCAAGCCATGAGAGAAAGACAAGGGATCAGAGAAATTTTTCAGAAACAACTACAAAACAAGTAATAAAATAGCAATTGATAAATATCAATAAGTACTTTGAATGTAAAGGGACTAAATCCTCCAATCAAAAGACATATGGTAACAGAATGGAAAAAAAAAAAAAACAAGACCCATCTACATACTGCCTATAAGAAATTCATTTTAGACCTAAAGACACTGACAGATTGAAAGTGAAGGAGTGGAGAAACATCCGTCATGCAAATGGAAGTGAAAAGAAAGTTGGAGTAGCCATACTTGTATTGGACAAAATAGACTTTAAAACAAAGACTGTAACAAGAGACAAAACAGGACAGTATTTAATAATAAAGGGGATGATCCAAAAGAAGATATAACAATTATATTTATGCACCCAACATGGGAGCACACAAATACATAAAACAGTTAATAACAAACATAAAGTAACTAACTGATAGTAATATAATAATAGAGGACTTTAACACCCCAGTTACATCAGTGGACAGATCATCTAAACAGAAATTCAGCCAGGAAAGAATGACTTTGAATGACCCACTGGACTAGATGGATTTTTTTTTCAGATGGATTTAATAGATACATTCAGAACATCAGAACATTCCATCTTAAAACAGAAGAATACACATTCTTTTCAAGTGCACATGGAACATTCTCAAGAATACATCACATATTAGGCCACAAAACAAGCCTCAACAAATTCAAAAAGATCAGTCACACCATGTGTCTTTTCTGATCACAACACAACGCAACTATAAGTCAACCACAAGAAAAAGTTCATGAAGACCACATATACATGGAGATTAAACAAGATGCTACTAAAACAATGAATGGATCAGCCAAGACATCAAAGAAGAAATTAAAAAGTAGATGGAACGAAATGAAAAATGAAAACACAATGGTTCAAAACCTTTGGGAGGCAGCAAAAGCAATTCTAAGAGGGAGGTTTATACTAAAACAGGCCTACCACAAGAAGAGGAAGAAGTGGGGGGGAGGGGGAGGAGGATATAAAATGCTCTCCACCCGACCAACCTACTTGTCCTTCAATTTCAGTTAAGTGCCCTCCCTCTCCTAACACTCCAGTATTACCTAATATATGCCTTCAATTCATCCCAAACTGCTTCATATCATTTATCCTAATCACAAATTTATAAATTGTATTTGTTTGAATGACTTTCACACCGAACTCTCACATTAGACTATGAGCATCTCGAGGGTTGATCCCATGGACATCAAGACCTTTCTTCTGAGAAGTCCTTGATAACTCTTCCATAAAGTCTTGTTTGCTTCTCTAATCTCATTTTACATAATTCTCTTGCAGTATTTTTTACCTCTACAGTGGAATACAAAATCGGGTGGGTATAATTTGGTGAATACTGTCATACCATAGCATAGTTCCTGGACTAATTATCTGTTCACTCATCTCTACCCCAATAAAGTTTGTCATATGCCCAGACATAGCTATCAGCCAAACTGATCAACTAAGATGTTATAGCTGACTCAGTATAGAAACACACTAAAATTCAACAGTATTTTGCTTTAAAATACATAATTTTCCTAATCCATTTTGTTTGAGTAGTATTCCAAGTGAAATGCATTCATGGTGAGATGTCTCAGTTGGAAACAAAAAATTAAGCACTGAAATAACAGCAAATAAGTCATCTATATGATATAAATGTGATATCATGTCATTAGTGTCAGGTAGGTTCTTAAAACACTCTCCAAAATAGTTGATTATCACTTGGCATTCTTTAGTCAGCCATGCACTGTTTAGGTTTAAGTCATTAATATTCCATTGCACTATTCCTTTTACCATTCAATAAACAATGGTTTATTGAGGGTATCAATACCCTCTGTAGGACAGTGCACTTTATGTTGAATTTACATAAATTTATAATTAATTATACAATTATACAAATTACACAAATTATAATTAATTACACAAATCTATAATCTCTACTTTGTAAGCCTCATAGTCACTGGGTATGCTTGTTTCCCTTGCTGATTTCCTGCACTGGCCTACATTACATATTGTGATACAATCTCCAGCTCTCAACTTCCATACAACCTATCTCCTTTACTACTACAGATGGGAACTCCATCTTTTACACGGAGTTGGGAACTCCACACTTTGACCCTAATACTTATCGTCGTTTACTGTAATTTCCATAAAGATATTTGTCTGAGACTATGAACTCTTTTAGTTCAGGGAACATGTTTTCACCTCTTTTTTATACCCAGAGTCCAACACAATGCTTAAAAATGCTTGCTGAGGGAATAAATAGACCCATAATTTTTTTAAAAAAATAAATGTTTCGTTACTGTACATACTGTTCCCACCCTCTCATCACAGAATAGGCTACAAGCAATGAATGGATATGCATAATCACTATCCTGAAAGTACTGATAAACCAAAATAAAATCAAGCACTCAGAATTTAAAGAATCTTCAAATAAAATTAAGTGTACTCTGTGTGAGAGTGCTAAGTGAATAAAAAGTGTTCAGTAATATCAAATGTGAATCATGGCAATTTGAGGGTATTTGTTAACTACAAACATACTTTAATAAAATCAGAGGGAAAAATAATTCAGAAGACTTTAACTTATTAAAAAAATACATTACTGCCCTTATATTAATACTTAATGAATATATATTATTTTAGACCAACTTACAGAAGATATCCTTAAATAAAGATAATTTAAAAGTGCGCATGGAAACTAGAATTATTATGACCAAAGTGATTTATAGCAGCAATAGTACACTCACAATTTATTCTCTTAAGAATCTCTGCCACTAAGTTATTTTGAGGAAATGACAAAATTAGATAGTATTGAAGAAAAGTGTGTTTCTATTTGCCTAACACAGATCTCCTTAAAATGTTTTCCTTTTAAATAAAATTGACTCAGGTATATATTAATTTAGGAAAAAACAGACATGTATACATACATACAGATATATCTGACTTAGGCTACTAACTGGCAAAAATTTCCTTTTTACCAGTCTAACTCCTTTTTACTATATAAAAGGACAATTTTATGACAGATTTATATTCCACAGTACAAACTATAAGCCTGACTTATTGGAAAATAGTTAATTTAATGTCCTTGATTGAGTTATATAACTGCCTGTAATTTGACAGTAAATCATTACACTTTTTGTGTTTCTTTAAAAGAAGAAAAGAAAATAGTTTAACATAGCACATTAGAATGTTAAAATGATTTCAAGGAAGATTAATAACATCCACATGATAGCTATTCTCTTGCTTTGCAAGAAAACACATTATCTGTTCCATAACAATCGATTGCTTTTCTGAGGAATGTCCTTGATTTCAATGGTATTTTTCAAGCTTTTGATACTAATCTGTAAGATGTTAAGAAAGACTCTTACCTCATCAGACATTCTGCAAGAAACAAAAAATTTTGTACCTGATAAATCATCCATATTCTCAAAATGACAATTTTCACTTAAAGAACTGGTCTTCTCTGAATACTTCCAAAATAAAAAATCAGAAGTATGTTCTAGAATTAAAAAAAAAAAACCTCCGCAAAATTTATCCAATTAAATAAGAGTAGTGTTGTATAAATAGAAAATCAAGCTTGTCGTTTTCAAACTTACTTTGTTACTTTGTGTCTTTTTCAGATGCACTTTCTATTTTTCACTGGTTTTAGGAACATGTGTTGGTTTAAAAAGTGGACACAAAAAATTTGTTGTCCGTTGTGAAAATCATCCAATCTACTTAGCAAGCAAGCAATTTTGGAAATTTGGGGATAGGTTTCTTAACTTAAAAAACAAACAAACAGTTAACCAAACTTTTACAAATTACAATTCTTTTACATTTGCATATGCTCCTCCTGCTAAGCCATGTGCCTTTAAAGGACCATATGGTATAGGGGAAGAAGCAAAGTTCTGCACTCAGAGATACTTGGGGGACAATGCTATCTGTCATTCCCTTTACAGAGGGACCTAGCACCAGTAGTTAACTTGTATTCTGAATCTCATTTTACTCATTGATGAAAACTGAGTCGATAATTTCTATCAAAAAGGCTGTTGTGATGTTTATTTTTTATTTTTTTTAAAGATTTTATTTGAGACAGAGAGAGTGCAAGCACACAGAGGGAGAGAGAGAGGGAGAGGGAGAAGCAGGCTCCCTGTTGAGCAGGGAGCCTGACTCGAGGCTTGATTCCAGGACCCTGAGATCACAATCCGAGCTGAAGACAGACACTTAACTGACTACTGAGCGACCCAGGAGCCCCTGTTGTGATGTTTAAATGAGAAACATATAAGCCCTGGGCCATACAATTTATCAATAAATACTGGTTTCTGTATTTATGGCAGTTATTTTTACTATTTGAAAATTCTTTTTATTTTACACACTGATTAGCAAACCCTTTCCTATAGAGTTGTAAACAAATAAATGGAAAAATTATTTTATTAAATCAATAAGTATTGCTTAAATATCTTATTGTCATACATTATAATTGAATATACATTAAAGCTTGAAAAGCACTATTTTAAAAGATTAACCATACCATGTAATAGGCTGAATTGACTGATTAGAGAAGAAATATAATTTGAAGGCATTCCAGACCCTGTGGACAATTACAGAGAGTCCTTAAAATGTTGATTTTTCAGGAGGGTCTACCTAGCAACATACCTCAGAAAATCTCAGTGAGGCAATTGTCATTGTTACCAGGGATGTATTTATCTATCATTGCTAGGGTTAACATATAGGCTAAGTTCTGTCTTCTTCCAAATAGCATAAAAATACTATCTGTCCTAAGTTATTGAGCATATTCAACATTGTATGAATTTTAAAGTGCATATGACCAGATGCAATTAAATGAATTATATATTACTATCACCTAAATGTACATATGAGATGTATATGTATACTATAATCTTTTCATCCATACATCTATAGCAAACTAGGACAGAATTGAAATTCTATAGCACTTATAAAATACTTTCAGAAAACTGGTTGCTTTTCCATTATCTTAACTTGGTCCCTTCCTTCAACTTGAATATTTTCTCTGAGTGTGGAAAAAGATCAAGATGGCAGAAAGCTTCCTGCAATAATAGATCATTGTGGAGATTACAGAGACTGGTCACACTTGCACTATTATCAGAAGTACATGTAGAGGGGCACCTGGGTGACTCGGTCAGTTAAGCATCAGCCTTCTGCTCAGGTCACGATCCCAGGGTCCTGAAATCAAGCCCTGTATCGGGCTCCCTGCTCAGAGGGGAGAGTGCTTCTCCCTCTACCCCTCCCCTGGCTCATGATCTCTCCCTCTCATGCTCTGTCTCTCTCAAATAAAGAAAATGCTCTTTAAAAAAAAAGTACATGTATGAAGATGTACTAAATTCAGGAGGATTAGGATTAATAAAAAGAAAATAGAGAATAAATAAGGGATCAACAACAAAAAAGGTGAAGAAAATGGAGTAAGATTCAAGAACTTGAACTGTATTAATTTAGGATCAAAGACTGGCCCACTTGGACTTTTACAAGTGTTGAATGTGTGTTGAATATTACATTCTTTCGTAAATCAGGATGAGCACCCTTAAAAGCTACCATATTATCGCTATTATTTTTTTTTATTTCTTCACTTTCCTCAACAACTTTTTCTTCTTTTACCCCCACATTTTTTCCTTCCTCTTTGCCCAATTATACTTTTTTTCCACTCTATTTTTATCTTAAGCAAGACTGATGCTGAATATCATTTTCCTGAGAACTAGTTTTTGAATTAAAACATTAAGTGAAGGCGTATAAACAGAGCTGCTGCTATTCACTCTGCAAAGGCAGGTTTTCTGACCTTAATTTTATAGCATGAATCACAGCTGTTCCATTGATATTGGCAGTGATTGATAATAAGGGGGATGGGAGTAATTAAAGAGCATATGATGTGTTTGTTTGCATTTTGAGTGACTGCTATGGAGTATATGCAGTCAAAGGCATGGTACATTAAATAAATCAAATAGCTCAATAAATCAGCACAACCTGCCAAAAATGAGCAGAGGGAGCTTGCAATTCAGCAGACCTACATGTCACGCCTCAGGCAAGCTGTTTCCTCCAGGGTGAAGTCATCAAAAACAGTCTAAAACCCCCAAGCCCTTGGAAGGATTCAGAATCTCAGTAAGCTAAGCCTAACTGTAATGACAATGTTTTAACATTTGAGCACGAACGTACAGTTTGGGAACTTATATATTTTCAGATATATTTTCACATTTCACTCTCTCAATAATTTTGTGAAATGCGATTTACAGATGTGAAAATGGAAGCTCACAGAGGAGAGATACTTAGGGCCACACAGCTAAAGGAAAATCCTCCTGAAAAAAATCTTTCTCTGTAGTTCACATTCTTTCCTCTATTCAGAACATGTCATAAAGGATAGTGTTTCTCTCCTGTTAATATCACAACTGTTACAGGTTCAGCTTAAACTCCCTGAGAATTGGTGAGTCTGGGAGTGGTAGTTTATTGACAAATCAGAAAAGTTATAAAAATGCAAATGAAATAGATAAAGGGATTTGGAACATGAACATAATGATTTCAGTAGAGGAAAGCAACAACAATAGCACCTGGCTATAATGTAAACTAAATAATATAAATGCAAGTTTGTTTTACTTTGCAGTGTAAAAGGGAAATGAAGTAACATGATCAGAGTAAGGCCTTAAGATATCCGGTCAAGGCAAAGGGTACCATAACTGGCAAAATAAAGTCTCATATCAAAATAAAGATCTGGGGGCACCTGGGTGGCTCAGTCATTAAGTGTCTGCCTTCGGCTCAGGTCATGGTCCCAGGGTCCTGGGATCAAGCCCCGCATCAGGTTCCCGGCTCACCGGGAAGCCTGCTTCTCCCTCTCCCACTCCCCCTGCTTATGTTCCTTCTCTCGCTGTGTCTCTGTCAAATAAATAAAATCTTTAAAATAAATAAATAAATAAATAAAGATCTGGCTCCATGAGAGATGTCAAAGTAAATTAATAGTAATAGAATGTAACTTAAAAATAACTGAGTCAATGAACTTTATTATGTTCTACTATGAGCCCTGTGAACATTTTCACTAGATTACATGAATCTAGCTATGAACTAACTTCAGAGTTGTCACAAGGTTTACATTCCAGGTTTTACCTCATACTTACTAAAGGAATATTCTGACTATGGACAGGGAACATTATTGAGGCAATGTTTTGTAGACTGTTTCACTGACTAGTGATAGTACTCACCATGATTCTAGAACTAATAAAATAATTTTTAAAGCATGCAACTTTTGTTGCTGAGGTTCACAGTGGTTTGGATGTTATGAATACCTGAAAATATGGAGTTTTAAGACCTCTGTCAAGGAAAACACACACACACTCAACTCATGAAAACAAGCTAATACTATGGCATACAACTCAGAACCCCACTTGCTGACTCCCTATTCCCAGGACTCCTGTTGAAAAACTCTGAAACAATACCTTTTCCCTTTATGAATATGTGAATATACTTGTGTTTTTCTGTCAATACTTGGTTCCAAATTTATTTACCATACCTTATATATTTTTTGCATGACAATTAGGTTTAAAATAGTAAGCATATTGTCAAACTGCCTCATTATTTCTTGTACTTTGCAATTTTAATGGGCATACATTTGGAACAAACAAAAATTCAGTGAGTTTCTTAGTGTTGAGGAATACTGTCTCTGTACAAAACACACACACGTGAGTTGAGATAACATATTACAATAAATTGCCCTATGTGTCTCAGAAACTTACTCAAGTATTTATTTAAAATGCATTCAAAACAAAGCAATCACTTATCATTTAGATTAAACAGTTGGAGCAGTTGGTTCTCAGTTTGACTAATCACCTGTCAGCATACTTTTCAAAAACATTTGAAGAGCTAGTAAGGACAATAAAAACAGAAACTCTGTTTTGTTTTAATACATTCCTCGGAAGCTGGGAAAATATTATTGTTTAAAGTCAAATTGGTTTTAAAAAGTCACAAAGCTTTTTTTAGCTGACATTGAATTTACAGCATAAATAAACCACTTTTAGAACTACAAAGAATGCAAAGTGAACAATAAACAAGGAGATTCCAAATCCTAATTATAATTTTGAGCTCTGGTAGAAATGTGAATGTAGAACCTTGGGTAGTGGACATCTTTAAAGCACATACATACACACACACATGAGAAAATATGACTCTCCCGTATTAGGGTAAGTACTGTGATGAAGCTTGGAGCATTCTGTAATGGCAAGTCCATGACTATGAGAGTTACTAGCATTCACCAGTAGCAGACATTCAAACTGAGGGGAAACAGGCAACAATAGAGAAGTAGAAATTGTATCATAGGAAGCTAGGTTTGGGATTAAACAACCTCCTGGAATCTGAAATCCCAGAATATTCCTCCACTTTTTATGTAGAAAGAGGGGAAGAGGGCCAACATTTACTTGCATGTAATATAGAACAGCACATTTTAACTGAGTATTTGTGAACTTTCATGGGGAGAGCAAATTTCTACATTCATCGAAGCATTATAGACTTTGAGTTCAATCATTTATTTACTCATTCAACAAGTATTCATCGGGTAGTTACCTACCTCTAGTCAAAGTATTGGTACTAGAATTAAAAGGAAGACTAAGATTAAGATTGAGTAACTGTTCTACAGACTCTCAAAGTTTATTGGGATAGCAAAACATGAATGTGTGTGTGTGGTGGGGGGGCGTTGGGGGGGTGATAGCAATAAAAGAACAAAATAATCACCTAAGTTTAAGGGACCATTTCAAGGAGATTTTTCTTAGCAAGATGACCACTGAAGTAGGGCACTATAAATAAATAGGAGATTGGCAGATATGTGAACAGGAAATCTATACACCAGCAAGGGGAAGTGGGAGCTACAAGGGAGAGCAAGGAAGACCTGATTTTGAGATCATGAAGTTCATTTGCCCTGAGTATCTAGTATTAAATGTGTAACATATATGCTGCAAATGTAGCTGGTGACAGAAGCTTGTACTTTAATACTGCATTCCAGAAACCAGTGAAAATTCTGAAGGGGAAATGAGTTTATATAGTTCTATACCTCAGTACAATGTCATTAAAGAAAAAGCAATCTTAATGTTTGTATATTTGGGGGAAGAAGGAAACAGTGTACTCAACAAGTGCCCAATAAATATCTCTCTGCCTAATTTCATCAAATTCATAATAAATTATTAACACCACCTATGATTATTGTTGAGGATTAAATGAGATAATAGCTACAAAAAAAGAGTGGTAGAAGGCATATAGTAATAATCAATAGATGTAGCTATTATAACCAATGCAATTAATATGCTTTTAAGTAATACACATGCATTCTAAATGCAGTGACATTACACACCATTCTGTTACTGAGGCCCTTCAAAAACTATGGACATGGGCATCTCTAAGGTCTATTTCATTACAAGGGTTATATTACTGGCTCTCTAATGAAGTCATTTTCACTCATATTTTACTGAAAATAATCTCTACCATTCCAGTGCCTTTTAAACATTAAATACCTTTGTCACTTGACATAATGAGTGAAACTTAACTTCGTATTTACTTCCGTGATTTTTGTTCATTGCCTTGCCCAATTCTGTCTTATGGGTGGGTAAAAATGAGGGATCTTCAATCATTAAATGTTTTTCAAGGCAGATGAGAAAATAGCTTTACAGGAATATCATGATATCATGCACCATTTTATCAAAACTCTACATAATTTGTAACTTTCAGGAAAGACTTAGAAATAAGCAACGCTGCAATGACGAATTTCAGTACTATGGAAATTCTGTACGGTCATATTCAGGAAATGGATCCAGCAATTTAAATATCAAGTTTCATTCTAGGGAGATACATTGGTGGCAGGGAAGGGGAAAGCAGAAAAACAAATTCCATTAAGACTGCATCTGAGTGTTACAAGAGTCTACTAATTGAATATTTTCCTCTCCCCAAAGAGTTTGAAATATTATTATATGCAGAGGTTAAAAGTGCTACAAACATTAAGAAAACATATTTTCTATATATCAATTAGATTATATTCTCGAGTATCAAGTAAATGAGTGTGCATGTATGTGTGTGTATGTGTTTAGGGAGAGAAAGAAGGAAGTACCTGTGTTATTTTACAAACATAAAATATTTGGTTAAATGGGAGTTGAAATCATTGGCATATGCCAGAATCAAATAACATCTCTTTCCTATTTTTCACCATTAATTTTTGATTAACTGGCATGTGCCATTAAACAAGTTGACAAGCACCAGGAAAAGAAGTCAGGTTTATGAGCTTGGTAAAACCACATAGGAAATTATGCTTAGGAATTAGGTATCTGGAAACTGATATGTTATTTTCTATATTTTCTTCATGTATTTTTACTCTTCACAGATTATGCAACAAATTTAAATTGCCAAAACCTCTCTTGAAATAAATGCCACTCAATTCTAGTGGACAACTACAGTCATTACTTCATATGTTAGCTTTGACCCAGGAGAAAAATCTTGTTACTTTCTCTGAAAGCAGCTTACCCAGAATAGAATCTGGCAGGCAGGTCTAATTTTGGTTTCTTGAAACTATGACATTGTACATTTCAACAACAACAATATAATGCACTGATCCACCTGTGTTTCCTCTTACTCACCAGGATTAAATTATATACAGGGCTTGATACTGTCTATCACTAGAAGATTATTATTCCCCAAAATTAAATTCAAACTTCAAAGTCCAGAAACAGTGGGGTAGGAGAATACAAGAGCATATTAACAGTTATGTCCATGGGAAGACAGAAAAAAAGCAAATGATAACTCATATACAGATATTTGGAAAACCTTGTTCTAGATTGAGCATAACAAATTCTAAATTCAATTAGATGCAGTCTTGGGGTTGCACCATCATTTTAGTCATTTGATCCCATTAATGAAGTGTCCTGATGCTACTTTCTGGACCTATGATTCATGCAGGGCATCAGGAGATGAGTTAAGTGATATTTCGGGAATATTCTGTTGATTAATTGTCAACAAGGGAAATCCAGCTTGAAAAACTGGATTGACTTCCCATATGAACCACACAGGATAAAAGCTCACTGCTGTAGATAAAAGCCATGGTAAACTTAGAATCTTTAAATGCTAATAGAAATTACAATCATTATGTTTTATGAAATTTTTAAATTATTCTTCTTTCAAAGTTTGGTTTTTTAAAAAGGCATGATAACATTTTATCATTTGGGGGCATTGGTGAGGAGTCAAAATGAAAAAAAAAAAAAGAAGTAACATTTATAAACGAGTCTATAATAGTAATACCCCTAATGACTACTTAAACAATTCTACATTTCAAAAGAAGGGAAATCAATTACATAAGCTTACAGGAAAGTATCAAACATAACATAAATATATATGTTTTATATATATATATAACATAAATCTTCAGGAAAATACTAGAATGTCTACAAAATATATTTTTCATATACTAGCGCTTTCAGTGAATTACAGTAGAAACTTTATGAATTTTGCAACAAAATGGAAAAAAAATCTCATAAATCCTTTCCAAGTAGAAAACATTTATACAAAGAACACCCAATGAATATCAGCAGTATAATTATCTTTGGTCAGTTGGTTGAGAGGTTCAGACCCAGTTTATACCAATTCATTTTAATACTGTTCTATGACAATATCATAAACTCCTACCCTCACGTATCTATCCCAAATGTAATTCAACAATAATGCATAACAGTTCAATCACCAGATTATTTTGGTACAACTTGCCCTTTCCCCCACTACCAGAGCAGTTGTTTTAATCATAAATAACAATAATCTTATTATTACCTTGTTTAAAAGAGCCCAAAGATCCCTTTTAGTCCTGAACATCAAACCAGACTACTTAACAATTGAAAAGTGCCCTACTTTACCCCTTGAGAAAAACCAACCAAAACTTGAAAATAAGACAGAAAAGTTATTTCCTGCCTTTTCAATGATACAATAAAGAACAGTCTAACAAGCCCATCTTCTGGGTTTTCTGGTGATACAGGCTCTGAAATGTTGTTTCTTAGTATTTATTATCAATATTATTACTTAAGACTGCAAAGAAATGGGAACTTAGAAAATTGTTAACTTGCCACTAATTTTTGTCCACAAAGGTGCAAATTATTTTTGTTGGGTAGAAAATGTTTTTATTGCTCTATAGAATTAACCAGTTCTATATTTAATTTTGCAATCTTTTTTTAAAGATTTTATTTATTTATTTGAGAGAGAATGAGAGATAGAGAGCACGAGAGGGAAGAGGGGAAGAGGGAGAAGCAGACTCCTTGCTGAGCAGGGAGCCCGATGTGGGACTCGATCCTGGGACTCCAGGATCGTGACCCAAGCCGAAGGCAGTCGCCCAACCAACTGAGCCACCCAAGTGCCCTTAACTTTGCAATCTTATCCCAGTCTTGGATAGCTGATGGATGATAGATAGATGCTAGATATAGGTAGGTAGACGGGTAGATTGCATAAAAATAGTTTTATTTTTAATTGTTTAAAAATTGTGATTTAACATCATCTTTCTATCTTCTAAAATTTTCTTCCATTTTTTCACACACAGATAGTCATTTTCCTATGTGTGAACTTCTTTCATGTCTCCAGAGAAGGTTGGTGCTTGCTGTATACATTGCTTAGAACATTTTTTTCCCCCATTAGTTCTGGCCAACTCATTTCATCCTTAAATATATAACTCGCATTGCCCATGCAGCAGAGGTAGACGTACCATAAGGCTAATGGAGATTAATATTAAGAGCTCCTCACTTTCTTTTTTTTTTAAAGATTTTATTTATTTACTTGAGAGAGAGAGAGCACTTGAGAGGGGGTAGGGTCAGAGGGAGAAACAGACTCCCTGCTGAGCAGGGAGCCCTATGCGGGACTCGATCCCTGGACTCCAGGATCATGACCTGAGCTGAAGGCAGTCGCCCAACCAACTGAGCCACCCAGGCGCCCCAGAGCTCCTCACTTTCAAAGAGCCCCTTCCAAGGTCTTGGGAGGAACCCTGGAAGTATATTCTTATAGTCAGACAGAAGACAGACAGACAGATAGATGAAAAAGTAAAATATTTTAACCGTGGCTCAGGCTACTAGTCATTTTCACTTAAAAATATGCCTGCACTTGTCCATTTTTTGTTTGTTTAGAGATTTTGAAAATAACCGTCAGCATTTTTAGGACCTGAATATGGGTAAGTTGAGTTATAAAAATATTTAATTTAGTGGAATATTTTTATGTGATGGGCAGTTACCTTCAGGTATAATGATGTTACTGCTAGCCACCCAGATGAAAGAATGGTTTCCAAGAATATTACTACTTAGCCACTATTCTGACTCACCCAGAAATATGAAAAAATATGGCCAGGCCAGGGCTAATATGAGCGTATGCCAATGTCTCCACAAAATGTGTAAGTTGTTGAGGAAGAACATGATTTGGATATATGGAGCTAGGCATTAACCTTGGAAACATTTTCAGCCATCCAATATGTAAAATTGTAAGAGAAATATTTGGATTTTATTTACACCTAGTTCAAATAGATAACTACTCTATCTGTTGATAATGCAGATTATACAAGCATGAATGGATGATATGTTTATTCCTTTGTGGATATGAATGATGCACATATCCAGAAAAGGGCTGTAGCGCTATACCTGTGCATTTTTGAGTAGTGACTGTGGGTCATGCAGTTGCATGTATAAACCAGGCCTAAGTCTTTTCTTCCTCTGTCAACTGATCATATGGAACTTCCCATGAAGCCACAGGTACAGAACAGAAGAAGGCAATGTGGCAGGATTAGGGGCCATGAGCGTTTGGGGTACTTCTTCATGTAACTTACTTGTGTCTTCAGGGTCTACTTGGCCAGATGATGTACATACCACTTCCATCTGATGATGGACTGCTGCTCTATACTCCCAACTTTGTGGCTTGGTGGGTCAGATGACACCCAGTTCATGATGGGCAGCTTAGGTCACATGATTACTTGGTGGCCCATGGTTAAGTGTTCAGTCTCTACTAAGGCCAAAAGCTGTTTCTTAAAAGGAAATTACTTATCTGTAGACAATGGTAGAACATTCCTCCAAAACCCTAGGATCTACCTCTGGAGGCCTGCCAAAGGCTCCAATTAGCATTCTTACTTTCCACTGGTATTTTAAGCATCTTAGGACCTGCTGGGTCATATGCACCAAGCGACATCAGCCCTTGCACAGCAGCCTAGATCTATCATGAGGCCTTCTCTTGTTCTAAACACCACTCAAAACTAGCAGCTTTTTGAGTCATTTGGTGAATTGACCAGAGCAACATGCCTAGATGAGCAGGATGTTAATTTCAAACAGCAAGGAGGCCCACTAGGTGTTGTGCCTCTTTCTTGGTTGTAGGAAGAGCCAGATGGAGCAACTTACCGTTAAATTTAAAAAAGAAATCTCTGAGGAAATTGCAAGGGTTTTAAGCTCTCTGTCAGACTCTCCTATCACTCGGGAATTGCAAGTCCTAGGAGCTCTGTGTCAGGAATCCAGGGCATATTTATATATATATTTCTTATTATTTCACACAGACTAATACATGTCCCCTAAATCAATTCTCAGACTTGAGCCAATTTAAAGACCTAGAAACCCTTGAATGAAGGAGCGGTTGAGTACTCTTGACTCTTGAGAAGGATCACATTGCCCTACCAAAATTATATACTGTTAATTTTTCTCCCAGTCTTTTCCATAGGGACCTACAGCCTTTTCTCAGGGTGACTGTGCATTTGACAAAAGGAAACAATGGAACTTTTCAAGGATTATTAGACACTGATTCTGAACTGATACTAATTCTAGGAGACCCAAAACATAACTATAGTTTATCAGTCAGAGTACGGACTTATGAAGGTCAGGTGATCAATGGAATTTTAGCCTAGGTTCATCTCACAGTGGGTCCAGTGGATCTGCAAATCCATCTCGTGGTTATTTCTCCAGTTCCAGAATGTGTAACTGGAATGGACACACTCAGCAAGTAGCACAACTCCACATCGAGTGTACTCAACTGAATTGAAAACTCATGTCCATATAAAAATCTCCAAGTTAGCATTTATAGCACCTCTATTAATAATCACCCAAACTGGAAGCAACCAAGAATGTCAATCAATTGCTAAATGTATAAACTGACTGTGGCACAACCATACAATGAAATACTACTCAGCTATAGAATAAACATATATTCAATTTATTACATTGAGTAAAAGAAGGCAGTCTAAAGAGGCTACATACTGTATGATTCCATTTATATGACAATTTGCAAAAAGACAAAACGATAGAGATTGTAAACAGTTTAGTTGTTGCTAGGGGTTGGGAAGGAATAGAGAAGTGAGTAAGTGAAATACAGGAGTTTTTTTAGGGTAGTGAAACTACTCTGTATTATGCTGTAATGGTAAATACATGACCCTATGCCTTGTCAATATCCATAGCAAAATAAGTTAGTCTTACTGTATATATGTTTAAAACAAGCATCTAGGACTGAGGAATTCAAGGATAAAGGAGAATTCCAACAAATGTGACAAAGGAATCTAACTTTATTTCAAATATATAAAATAACCTCACTGGAGGGTCTGGGTGTTGTTAACCTAAGAAACTTTGGGAATTAATAGATTTTATAAG
This sequence comes from Callorhinus ursinus, assembly GCF_003265705.2. Classification (NCBI taxonomy): domain Eukaryota; kingdom Metazoa; phylum Chordata; class Mammalia; order Carnivora; family Otariidae; genus Callorhinus; species Callorhinus ursinus. The sequence continues at coordinate 10,530,506 of NW_027397104.1, forward strand.
ATGAAAAGCAAAATTAACTGTATGTCAGCACTGTACTATAGTTGCCAAAGTTGTTTCTTACAGGGATATCAGTCAACAGTTCTAAAACTACTATAAATGTACACTGGAATTAAAAAAAAAAGTAAATAGATGGTAGATGGTTGGTGGATGGTAGGAGCCAGATTTCTCCTTGTTGCAGTATAGTTTACAGACAATAGTGGAAAAAAATAGAATAATCCACATGTTAATGGACTACAGTTGGAGGCATCAGTGTAAAATCATATTTGTCTTAATATAGAAGCATCCGGATATATATAGAAATATTTACAGGTATGTGTATTATTATGAGCTGAATTATGTCCTCCCAAATTCATATGTCCAAGTACTAACCTCTAACAACTCAGAATGTTATTAGATTTGGAGACAGGGCCTTTAAAGAGGCAATTGGGTTAAATACGGTCATTAAAATAGTCCTTAATCCAATATGACCAGTGTCTTTATAAAAAGAGAATCTTAGAACACAGAGATTTGGGGAAGAAAAAGACCATGTGAAGACAGAGGAAGGCTGTAGTCTACAAGCCAAAAAGAGAGGCCTCAGAAGAGATCAACCTTGCCAACATCTTGATCATGGACTATAGCCTTTAGGACTCTGAAAAAATACATTTTTGTTGTTTAAACCACCCAGTCAGTTGTACTTGGTTATGGCAGTCCTAGCAAACTAATATATGTATATACATGGGTTAGTATACACACATATATTTTCGTGCTATCAGCTGAAAGGACCTAAAAGCAATGACACCTTGGTAGCAATAAGCACATCTAGAATGCAGATTCTGGTTTCTAATATATTCCTTAATAACAAAAATCAGTGCTTCTTAGATAAATGACGGATTCTAGAAAAAACATAAGATGAGCCTGAAATATGCATAGTGCCAGAAAGTAAGGGAGTGCTCAAAAACACCACAGTGATAGAGCTATGCAGAAGAAACACAGGAGCCAACTGAAAGTATAAACAATGGCCAACTATGGACAATAAAAAAAAGCAGCACTGGGTTTTAATTTTAAATATAAATATCCATGAATTCAAACTGATATAAATACAATTTAAAAATAAAAAAATATGAGAGACAAATATCTAGGTTATCACTCCTTAAGTGTGGGCTGTGCATTGTATCTTCCTTCCAATAAGTATGGAGAAAGTGGATAAAGACAGTAAATTTAGAATGGAGAAATCTGATAACCACCACTTTAGCCAGGTGGTCAAGGTCAACATCAACAGAGATAAATCATCTTAACAACACGTACCCTTCATATGATGTGATGAAAAGGATACTTTATAGTTTTCCTAAAAATAAAATCATTTCAGTCTAATTTTGATCAAGACTATACAGAAAATACACAGAAGATTATAGTCATGTCAGGCATTGAATTAGTAAATATAAATGATAATTCACACCCTACCTCTATTCTTGTCTTCAGCTGAGATGGTTGAATGGATCCATAAGTCACACATCAATTCTCTTCAAAAAATCCTCTGTGTGAGGCTATACTCTGGATTTTTGATTCTGTAGAGGCACCAGCCAATAGCTGTCCAACCACACTCCTGACTATCTTTTCAGAGCAGGCTATCCTAACCATTAATCTCCTTAATTTTAGTGTCCTTTGCAATCTGCACAGACTGAGAATATTCCAATTCATCAAGCTCTGGCTTATTTTTGTTTAATAATACTCATTCAATTTATCTCTTTCATCTTGCATTTTACTATAAGCAGCAAGGCGAAACTGGTACACACTTTCATCACTTTGCATGTGGATCTCCTCAGCTAAATACCTAAGTTCATCATTTTAAAATTCTGACTTCTACAAAATGTTAGGACCCCAATTCAGCTAAGTTTTCTACCACTATATAAAAATAATCACCTTTCCTCTAGTTTCCAATACATGTTTCTTGTTTCCTTCTGATCCCTCACCAAAAGTGCCTTTAATAAGCATATTTCTACTAACATTCTGATAATAATGTGTGTATTGTCTTAGATAATATATGCTTTGTCTACCACACTCCTCGCTTTCTTCTGCAAGAAACAAATGAATTCAAATTCAGCCCTCAATGGCTGAATGATTAGCATCCATATTTCTACAAACAGTCTGGTAAAGTCAATGTAGACTTCTTATATCATGCTGCTCAAAAGTCTTTCAGCCTCTACCCATTAGCAATTCAAAGGCCACTTCCACATTTTTTGGTATTTGTTACAGGAGTATTCCACTTCCTAGTACCAAAATCTTTATCATATGGCCATAGTAACAAATCAGAATGCTGACTGTAATATAAGTTAATGAAGGTCACTACCATTATCATTATTTTTGCCCCTTTTAGAGTTTGCTACTAAAATAAAAATCAAACCCCCTTTCTAGGCAACTTCAGCCAATATAACTTTTCTTAGTACAAATTAGGAACTTAAAGAGAAGGCTAATTCCAGAATAAATGACAAATTTGCACTTATGCAGATTGGGTATTGAATAGGGCTTAAAAGAAAAGTCATAAAAAGGCATTCTACTACAAAATTAACCATTTAACTGCCTCATTTCAGAGCCTTCACTTTTATTCTTTCTCTTTTGAGGAATTGTGAAGTTCCTTATTAATCACACAGGATATTCTCTCAGGGGTGATCACTCTTCCTGTGTCCCTGAGAAAGAGGTGGCACAAGGTGGCAGCTTGGAATAAGGAAAGAGCACTGGATTGGGAGTCCACAGATTTAGGCTAAGCCCATTTTCTGTCAATGTTCTCAGGAAAGTGACAATAGTTCCAAGATAAAATTCACCATCTGTTGGATGAAAATAATAACTGCCCTATCTACCTCACAGGGTTACTGTGAGGAAAAAAAGCTATGACAAATATATATGAAAGGAATTCCTTAATGTGAAAGTGATAGGCAAATGAAACCTTACAAAATATTAGATAAATTAGGTATCTATCCATTAAGACCTTCTGAGAATATAGCCTGATGTAAGTCAGAAGAGTTAAAAAAATAATTGGAAAATAAGAAATATGGGTCACATGGCCTTAGAAAAGTTCTACAGTGTTCTGGCAAAGAGCTTTCAATGGACAAGAACCTGGATCTCCAAGAGAAAATGCCCTTGAGGTTGTACCATTAGGAAGCAGGAGAAACTGAATTCATCATATCCAGGGCATATCCAGAGCCATGAGGGTCTATGAGAACGATTTACCCAACCCATAAGAGTGAGAAAGGTGGCAGTGCACAAATAGAATTTTCTCTCCCATCCAACTTTCTGCCTTGTCTTAGGTCTAGGGACCTTACATGGGAACACATCTCTATTAATGGTCAGACTAGGCCCTCTATCAAACTCATTCTAGGTACAAATCCTTTTTCAAATCGTTAGCATTCTTTTAAGATTTTATTTATTTATTTGACAGAGAGACATAAAGAGAGAGGGAACACAAGGAGGTGGTGTGGGAGAAGGAAAGCAGGCTTCCCACGGAGCATGGAGCCCGATGTGGGGCTTGATCCCAGGACCCTGGGATCATGACCTGAGCCAAAGGCAGATACTTAACGACTGAGCCACCCAGGTGCCCCTCAAATTGTTAGCATTCTTTTTCTCTATGATCCAGAAAAGTTTTAAGCTAACCCACATATTAAGTTTCACCTGAAACAATGTGAAGTATGTTGTGAAGAATTTATCCGTATCAAGACAGTCTTGCAATGCCCCCAAATCTACTTTTTTTTTTCTCACTTTGGGCATGACTTTCAATTCTTTACTGTTGCAGTGAAATATGGAAAGTTGAAATGCATGTTCATAAAATCCAAGTTTGTGCACATACATATTCATAGATTTCCCTGTACACTTTTATTCATTCTGAATGGTATGCATATTTCAGATTCTCTAAGAATATCTTCACTGAGATATTCTGATTCTGATTAATACTCATAACTGGAGGGGGTTTTAAAAAGAATTTAACCCACAATTATTGAAACTCTTCAGCTTATTAATAAATGCAAAAAATAATAACAAATATTGTGTATGGAAGTTAGACCTCCTTACGTCCAGATTTTGTCACCTTATGTTTTATAAATTATATATCTTTTGCTGGTAGTACTTTGTTCAGTGGGCAACATTCACGGCATTGAAGAAAGTGAACCTTGACCTATATGCAGATGCTTTGAAAGAAACCAATGAAAGACAATGAAAACCATCTGACGTTGATACATGTGTGCAAGGAAATTGCTAATTTTGAGACCCAGATAGATTTTTTTTTTTCAAAAGAAACATTTTCTAAAGATCCTGCAAGTCTGTGCCTTTATGCAGTGAAAATGACAATACTCTCTCTGCATACCTGATTTACTTCTTTTCAACTGATCTTCAGTTTCATCTAGGGTCCATCTCCTTGAGACAGGCTTTATAGAAAGAAGGTTGTAACAATCCTGGTTTAAACATTTCTGACCTCCCACGTGAGTGTGAGATGAGAGTAGAAGTTTATCAGAGACTTTGACTTGGGTTCTCTGAAGCCATAGCTAAATATGAGACTAAATGTGACAGGCTGGTCACTGGTGGTAATTAGGAAAGAAACTAAAAGTTAATACTAAAATTTTTGAGATTTGATTTACTCATTAACTGACACCAGATTTGATCCCTGTCTTCCTAAAGGAGGACATGCAAAACAGCAGAATCAGAAGGCAGAACCCGGAGACAGAGTCACTGAGGCAGAAATATACCGAGAGAGACTTGTAGATTCACAGAAAAAGTAGGGGGGACACCCAAAAAAGAAGGGGATTCCCTGTTGTTTTTGATCTCCAGCAGCCTTTTGAACATGCCACAGTATGAAATCCAAAACATCTGGCAGGTTTTAAAATGCTATCATATGGGAATTAACTAATTTCTAAAATCTTAGTTCGATAAAGTATGTAATCAGGTGAATTTGTTGAGCTTTCCTTCAAGTATTTGACCTTGCTTATGTTCAAAAAAATATTTAGTCAGATAAAGGGGTATCATTAATAATCTGACACCAGATATTGTTTCAATGGGGCCATCCATTCCAATTCACCCTGAAACAATCACCAATGCTTGGTCCTATAGTACTTTCATTAGCTGATCATTATTTCAGGCAGCCTTGCTGACAAAGAAAAATCTTTACCTGTTTTATTTTACAGCCTCCAAATTTTCTCTCTGCCAGATGGGTGCTTACCTAATTGCAAAGCAGATTGTGTCTGTGTCTACAAAAGCAAATTGAATTGGAGACTTGAACATTAATCTCGAGGCCATATGTGTGTGTCCTCTCCTAAGTAAATATGACAATAGCATCTAACTATCATTAAACTCTACTCATCTGATGGTAGAGCTCTATTTGCATTGATTCCTCTATACATCAGTATTTTTCTAAGGGTAAAGTTAGATTACCTATATAGGAGTCACCTGGTGGCCTTCTTAATTGCACGTTTGTGGGCCACACTCAAGACTTACACTACAGAATCTCTGAAGTTGAACCCAGGAGAATTTGAATTTTTAACAAACAGCCCCAGAGATTCTCTTGAACAGTACTAGAGAAAAAAAAAAAGTTATTCCAGTCACTCGTTAAAGAACAGTAAGGCAGACTTTATTCAGGGGACTACTGTGAAGGGATTTTGCAGTAGGAGAGAGAGCTTAACTCTGAATACAGTAAGGACAAGTGGAGTTTTAAAGCCAATGAGCAGGGTGGAAGTCAGTGGATGGAAAATTACTGAGAGGAAGTATGAGGGGTAAGGGAGACTCTGGCTAAACCAACTTGACAGGATTTTTGCTGAAGGTAGACCAGGCAATAAGATAGTGAGGGTGGAGAATTTGGAATTTGAACAGGAATCAAGAGTAAGTTAGATACCAAGGGTGAAAGGTGAGGCATTCATCCCATATCAAGGATGGAGGATTTTCACTAAACTGAGCCAGCAGAATTCTTGCTAAAACTGGACTAAAGGGGCCGAGGACAGAGCCCAGGGTGAGATCTAGTCAGAAAGAGGATTCAGGGAAGCCTGACTAACGTTTGCTTAAGGGGAGACTCTTTGTCAACAGTAAAGCCTGAAAATGAGCTAGTATCTAAAACAGTGGTTCAGTGATTTTGCTACCCCCCCCCCAGGAATATTTGGCAATGTCATTTTTGATTGTCACAACTTTGGTTGGGGGGCAGGTACTGCTGGATAGGGAACTGGAATGCTGCTGAACATCCTATAATGCACAAGACAGTCCCTGCAACAAAGAATCATCTAGTCCAAATATCAATGCTGCCATGGCTGAGAAATCCCGTTCTACAGTGACCAATACTTTGTAATGGCAAACCCGTAGAACACACTGAAATTTTTGGCTTACTATCTATCGAACACAGACCATTTACCTGAATGGTACAGGGAATCAAATTTTGGCTTCAGGTTCCCTGAAATTTGCCTATTGCCCCCTTCACATTTGAAGGCTTTAACTTTATTATCTGTTTTAATAGTTCTTTTATAGGTAATGGGAGGGCCAGCTTCCTGGTATGCAAACTGTACAGTCCCACAGGACCTCACACTTAGAAGGGCCCAGCTTGGCCTAATGGTGTGCTGCTGTTGCTGTCTTAGTAATTGTCTAGCAAGAGGTCCCACATTTTCATTTTGCACCAGAGCCTGCAGATGATGTAGCTTATTCTAAGGTGATGGTATATTTCTGCATAATTTTTTAAAATTTCATTTTAAATTATTGTTCTAAATGACATATATTTATATTACAAAGAAATTCTAAGGATTTATTTTGCTAAGGTAAATTCAAAATTCTCTTAGAAAGCAGTCTGAAAATCTGATGGTGCTAAGGAAAATATGATTATCAGGTGAGGAATTTGAATTCACTTTATAATAAACTCAACAAAGACAGCTCAAAACTAAAGTTAAATCAAAGCTAAATGGTCTAAAGAATGAATAGTCTTTCTCTTCTTCAAAAAAACAATATGAGGGGCGCCTGGGTGGCTCAGTCGTTAAGCGTCTGCCTTCGGCTCAGGTCATGATCCCCGGGTCCTGGGATCGAGCCCCGCATCGGGCTCCCTGCTCCGCGGGGAAGCCTGCTTCTCCCTCTCCCACTCCCCCTGCTTGTGTTCCCTCTCTCGCTGTGTCTCTCTCTGTCAAATAAATAAAATCTTAAAAAAAACAAAAAAAAAAAACAATATGAACTGGAAAATAAACTGATCTGAGAAGTGCTTAGATGACTCATCCATGTCTATCTGTGCATGGAGAGCAAAAAGGTAAGAGAACTTTGGCAGAAATTGGGTCAAAAACACTAGACATTGCCCTATGTTTCAATTTTGTTATAGGCCCCCATCTATCAAATGATTGAGGGAGGCTATGAGTAACAATTTATGGCCACTTTTTGTAGGAAAATGTGAGCACTTAGATGAAGAACTTGGCTTTGCAAAATTCAAAGTGTTCTGATACAGAATAAGGTGTATGAGATCAGCATCAAGGGAGAAGCAGGAAGAAATAATGGGTATGAGACACAAAGTTACCAGAATATAACTTTACTTGGTATACATTTAATTAAAATCTACTCTACTATTTTCTTATTTTTATATAAAATGCTTTATGTTTTGCAATACCTGAGTGATGCCATAAGTTTTTGTATAAAAATATTTAAGTGACAGGAACTTTACAATCCAGAAGTTTCTAGTTGTATGTCTTACCACTATTTGTAATTCTGCATTCAACTTTTCAAAGCTCAAAAAGTCTGTTCTGGTTACTGAATGCCAACCAAATTTGCTTTTTTTTTTTTTTGTTTGTTTTTTAATTTCCTTTCCTAGAAGAATTCCAGCGTATTTGTGAGCCTGTTCTGAAGATACTTTTAAAACGACTTTCTTTCTTGGCATACAGCTGCTCTCCAATTCTACTTTGATTTTAAACTTCTGAATCACCACAATGAATGATGAATATTTTCAGGATATTGATCTTTTCTACACTCTCAGGCAGTGGACCAGAGCTACAGGAACAATCATGACGGTTTTCTTCTTTAAAGTGCCCACACTCTTGCTCAACGTCTTACACTACTACTTAAAGAATTCAAAGACTGAACATTTTACCTAAAATCTATAGGTGGCACTTACACTGGGCTTATATCTTAACAATCTACGTGAGGATTGCATGCCATGAATGCCTCATTGGCTACCAGCTGCATCTGGCGCTCCTTGCTGTACTCTCCATTTAAATTCCCAAAGAACAAGCTGCTTTTCTTGAAATTCTTGCCAATTGGCTTGATAATGAGAGAGTCACTCAGCAGTCTGTTACTGAACAGAGATAATCAATGGGAGCTTTCAGCTCTCCATCCAAAAAAGATATTTTTGGTTGCCTTTTGGAACTCCTGGGTGCAAACTAATGTTATATCACTTTTAAAACCAATTCTTATTTCTACAAAGACCCTGCCAAATTTCCTATTATCATTTTGTCAATAGACATCTACTGAATACCTACTTTGTACAAAGCACAAGAGGTGGCTGGCTATGCTTCCTAAAATACGTATCAGACAGACTACATGGTATGACAAAAACAAGCATATTATTTAATATTAATGATGTAGAATAATGAAAGCAGTGAAATATTGCTAATAAGAATTTAATCTGTACAGTCTTCCTGAACAAAAAACCAATAATATATATCAAATGCCTCAAAGAATGGTTCTATTTTTTTTTTTTTTTTTGAGAGAGAGACAGAGAGTGAGCAAGTGAGCAGGGAAGGGACAGAGGGAGGGGGAGAGAGAATCTTAAGCAGGCTCCATGCTTAGCATGGAGCCTGAGGCAGGGCTCAACTTGAGGCTCGATCTCAGGACCCTGAGATCATGACCTGAGCCAAAATCAAGAATCAACACTTAACCAACTGAGTCACCCAGACAGCCCAAGAGTGATCTATTCTTTGTTTCAGTGAATATATTTCTGGATTTGTTAAGGAAATAATCAGATATAGAGACAAAAGTTGTACTTTCTTTTGTAAATGTCAGCATTTTGGTTACTGTTGAAAACAGAATAATCTTACATAGCAAATACTGGAGAATAATTGAAAGGCGCTAAAGTAATTAAATATAAACATTAAATTATTTAATGGTAGATTGCATTTAATATAATATTAAGAAATGAAATAAGAATTTACATATATATGCAAAAATTTTTAAAACTAAAATCTATATGGTCAGAGTTCAGTCAGGGAGGCAGAAAGCATTCTTTATTTTCCAGGGAGGAAGGGTTTCACTTTCACCAATTCTCTATAATCGTGGAAAATCTCTTAACCAATTATTACAGTCAAAAGCAGTCAAGTGGGTAGTTCTCTTCTTCCGTGCCCACTGGGGAGAGCCAGTTTTAATCTCATGAGGGCTCCTGAGTCTCTGCCACTTCTCCAAAGATCAGGCCTCTCCTTTTCTTCTGCTAGTCAAATCTCCTGCCTTCTCTCTTAAGAAACTCTAACCTGGATTCACAGACAGAAGAGACTTTGGGGACATGAATTCTCAACTTATCTGAGGAGATTGGGAGGTAATGGTGAACTGCTGAATTCACAACTAACAGTCCTGCACGGTGAGAGAATATGAGGTTTACCGAGTTTATTTCTCGGTAATGGAATTGTAGTGCAGGAGACTGTTACAGTCTTCTTAGTATTTCCCTTAGTTTCCATATCTTTGAGAGACTGAGTATGTCGGTTTTATATGCAGGAAAAAGTGTTTATGTTTAAAATGAGTAAGGACAATGAAAGAGAATATTTGAAAATAGAACTTTTGAAGGAAATCTACATTATTTCCCTAATAAAGCATGTCAGCACCCCAGAGGTTTACTGGATACTTCCTGAAAAATCTCATCTGTTGCTGTCACAAACCCAAAACACAACCATGTCTTCAGTTACAAATACACTATTTCTGCTCAAATATTAGTAGAAGAGATTTGCTATGCACCTGCAAAAATAAAGCCTCTCCTAATCCTACTCTGGAAAGTACCTTAGGAACCCCTTAGGCTCCCATCTTGTATCCCCATCTTGACAATTCAGTCACAATGACAGTGGTCAGATCTGGAGAGGGCCAGGGGGGGTGTTGGGTGCTTCTCAGGACAGGGCACTAGACTTTTCTCCATGTATGTCAGGATTTGGGGTTGGGATTATGAACCCAGGAGAAATGTCGCTAAACGCTTTAACACACAGCCTCCAGGACAGGGCTGTGTGGGAGCTTACTTCCTCTGAATTCTTCACTAAACTCTACTTCTGCAGGGAGGCTGATCTTGGGCAGCAGTGACCGGGGCAGGGACAACCCTAACTCTCTCAACTGCTGTGGGAAGGAAGACACAAAAGAAAAATTTAAGGGGATTTCAATGTCCTTGAAGAAAATAAAATCCACCAAGTATGCACAAGAAATGACATGTGAATAATTCCGCAGCTTTCCACATTCTGAAATGCTACAGCCGGAGGTGAGCGCTGGCCCTGTAGGTTTCAAGGGCTAATGATGAGCACGTCGCTGAGGACACTTAGCGGAGTCATTTAGCTATTTGCAACCTCCCATTCCTCATCTGGAAGGTAAAGGTGTTTGATTACATGTTTTCAGACTTCACTTCCAGCTCAGGCATTCTGTGTCTTTGCGGACCCGTCACAGCCAGGACCTGGATGGAATGCCAAACGTGGAATCACTGTCTTCGCCACCCCGCCCCCGGCGCCCCAAACCGGGCCTCTTACTCTCTCTCCTCTTTCTGCTCTATCGCCTTTAGGCCATAACCCAAAGCACCCTCTACTTGGGATTTTTCCAACGGCTTCTCTTAGTCAGACTTCATCAGCTCAGTGTCTCTTCCATATCTAATATAATACATAATATGCACTGCTGTGATGGTGTGAGCTAATGAGGTAAAGGCTTGCCAGATGGCGTATTTGCATTTTAACAGGGGCCTTCTGGAAACAATGCCTTAGTACAAAGGAGTGCTATAATTGGTGAGAATGCGATCAAACCAGGTAGGCCTTTTAAGGAGAAAGACCGTGTACAATAAAAGATAAGTCAATCAGAGTTTACCAAACGGAAACTGCGTTCCTATTTTGAGCTCACAATACAATGACAGGGCTAAGATTGTTTTTAATCTTTAAGGCATTGGAATTGTACTAGAACGAAAATATTTTCTTTCTTTTGGTGGCAAATGTTCACGGTTTTAATGAAGCTAGGGGACACAGAGGACTAAGGGAATGTCACACTCTGATTAAAGGGTAAACACAACACTAAGCCACTGCTAAAAGAAAAGGCAACCAGTGGATATTTCAGCATGTATAAAAAGACGTTTTCTACCTACTATGCTTCATTTTAATTCACGGACTGAGGTGGGTATATGATCTGAGGCGTTGCTTAAAACTTCATGTAAATTAACACAAGTACCAATGACAATGGTTTGGAATTCTGCTAACATACAGTTAAATAGATATTAAAATTAAGGGGCGCCTGGGTAGCTCAGTCGGTTAAGCATCCAGCTCTTGATTTCAGCTCAGGTCACGGCCTCAGAGTCACGATATCGAACCCTGCCTCAGGCTCTGCACTGGGCGTGAAGCCTGCCTATGATTCTCTCTCTCCCTTCGCCCCTTCCCCCAGTCATGTGTGCACCTGTTCTCTCTCTCTTAAAAAAACATTAAAATTAATTTTGCCTTTCTGTAAGTGCGATCCTTTATTTAGATACCCTCAAGCATTAGATCATGAGTTAGTTTTGCTCTGAATTCTTTTAGGCACAATTTCTTAGGATGTGATTCTTAGCTGTGCTATAGTACCACAGACCCTGTGGGGCAGTGAAGATAAGCAGAGTCTATGTGAAGCAGAATATGAAGTTTCTGAACTCCATCCAATCCCTTCAGTCCCTCTGTTATGTTGTTCTCTCTGTGTAGGTCTTTTTCTCTCCTGGGAGGAATTTTTCTTACCTAAGTCAGGGCCCCCCACATTATCTATATGACCCATTTCTCCTTGATACAAAAGAATATCATCTTTATCAGCCCTGAAGGTATGGTAAAGGCACTTCTGCTTTCCAGAGAAAATCTCGGTAAATATAAGGACTGAGAAGGTCTTGAAAGAGCGTGCGTGAGTCAGTGTCCCTAATGCCCGAGCAGGAAGAGCATTTCCCTACGGATAATAATACTTGAGCTCTGAGTCCAAATAAAGATCATAAGGGAGAACAGGTCATGTTGGCCTCCTCTTGTCTAAAATAATCTATCTAAAGCCTTGCAAATCACTTAATTGTTCATCACACTTTTTCTTAGTTATTGACTGTACTTCTGAAAACACTGTTTGAATAGCTTATAGCATTATTTTTTAAAATATGGGCATGAGGTCTTCCTCTTTCTACCAAATTCATAGATGGAGAATCTTTTCAAATAATGTTTATAAGGTTTTCTTAATCTGTAAATTCTGCTCATTCATGCATTAATGAAATCACATTAATTTTCTAATCCATTTCATAAATATGGCCCAAATGGCCAAATCTGTGCCAGACCAGTGAGTCTGAACCTTTCTTGCAATTTGTTTCAAAATTCCTCTTCATATCTCTTTAAAACTCATCGATGCTGTTTTCTTTAATTATAAAATGATAAAAAATTAGAATATATTTTAGTTTTGAGATAATGATAAAATAATACTTAAAAAGTATGTGCCTTAAACATTTTTAGTTAACTGGTTCAGTGGCTTTCCTATTATTTCATTTTTCAGTATTAGCCAACAAATGAGGAACTACTTTGGGACCTGCCATAATATATTTTATCATTCCTGTTTAGGCAGTTGCCGGTCTTGGTACTGATGTATACTGGTGACAATTCTCCCATATCAAATACAGATAATATCCACCAAAGCGGGATTTTTTTTCCTCTCTTGACAGAAGCATTGATCAGTATTTCTAAAATGTTCCTGAAGAGGAGGGGGCTGAGGAACTTGACTAAGGAACCCAGAGATCTTTTGAGAAGAAGGGAATGAAGAACCCAATTATTTACTCTCAATTATCATCATCTATCAGGTTGAAGCAGGGGACCCTAACACAGGGACGAGAAAAAGTAAAGCATGAAAAATCACCATGGAGGTAAAAAGTGAAACAATCATTGGTGGATTCTGCCTCAAGTCTAGTTGTGAAAGGAGCACCTTCTTGTGGCCTATGAAAGTATGCAGACTCTGAATCACGTTCAGCCACAGCCTACCAAAGGACATACTCTCTCCCTGATGAAGTGTTCATGTGGCTGAATCTAATGTGCTGCTGGGAAGGAAATCCAGACAATGTGACAGCATAAGGCAGCTAATGAAAGAATAATAGGTTGAGGGCAAATGTTCCTTCCTAGAGCTTGAAGGATCCAGGGTAGCCTGAGAAGGAAATCTTCAACCCCCAAAGCCGACAGAAATAAAACAAGCAGCTCAGCCCTACCACCAGTCCTGGGATGTAATCCCGTGGCAGTGTCATGAGCTCTCGGACAGAATTAATGGTGCTGTGTTTCATTCGGAATGAGAGGAAAGGGGTGGCAGAAACAGCAAAGACTTGGGTGAGCTGAAATTCTCTTTGAATAGTTTGGGTTTCAGCAGCAAATAGCATTCATTTTTTGGATGTGAAAAAGCAATTAGGCCTGACATCTTGGGATAAAAAAATACTAAACTTTTTGACAGTTTTCACAGTCTTTTGGACAGTTGGGGTGGAGCATGCTATATTTTGGGATACCTTTGGGGGCAGTGTCTTATACACCCACACACTAAAATAGAACATTCCAGATTCCTGTGTATGTAGCTATTTTGCTAGTTATAATAATAGAGCTAATTGAACAAAGCAAATAGTCAAGTTTCATTAACTTAGACTTTGCCAATGAATTTAAATTACAGATTTTCTATGGTGCCGTGCACAATAAATAACATCATAGGTATATTCTGAACTTTTGTCACCTTGGAGGTTTTACCAGAGAAACAGATACTAAGCAAAGGATCCCTTGACAAATAAATATGAGGTGACTCTCCTGGGGTGAGATATTTACTAACATTTTGGGGTATTTTTGGGGTGACTAACATATAGGTTCAACAATACATCCATATATCAAATCACCATCACTGATAAAGTTAAAATGAAATAGATTCAATACTGTCATATCAATCACTGTGGTCAGTCTCTCATTTTCTAAAACAAATGCTCCTTCAAGAAAATAAAATTTAGTTAAAATTTTTCAGAATGCTTTATCAAAATTTCTATTTGTATTCTAATGTGTTATTTCCACTTATTTGCATATGTTTATTGTCCTCATTTATGGAAAAAAAACATTTACCATATTTGCTAGCAGAAGGATCACTTTTTTTTTTTTTTTTGCTGGGTCTTAAACTAAAATATAATTTTCACCCCTTCCAAAAAATGTTAGTAACTATCTCATGCCGGGAGAGCCACCTCACATTTATTTGTCAAAGGATCTTTTGCTCAGTATCTCTTTCTCTGATAAAACCTCCAAGGACCCAAAAGTTCAGAGTATACCTATGATGTTATTTATCGTGCATGGCACCATTAGCGAAGCCTATGTAGCAAGTACATGAAGGTACAACATACATTTTATGATCATGATACTTTCTTCCCACAGACACAAAAACACTCTAATTGCTTTTGATAGCCAACGAAAAACAGCCTCGGTTATCTAGGCTTCCTGAAGAAGTCTGCGATATGACTAAACACATTGATTCCTTTTATATTAATCACATTCTTTCAAAGCACAGTAACTGCTCTGTGATCACTTTTTCTTTACTTACTCTGTACATATTAGTAACTTAACAGATCAACATCAGTTGACTCATCAAGCTGTATATACATTTTAGGAAGACCAGCTTTGACAACTTAGCACAATAAATCCTGTTTAACCTCATGAAGAAAACAAAGGAACAAAAGAACAAAGAATCCCTTGTTCTTATCAGTGGGATTCTTTCATAAGAATCCAATGATAAGAACAAGGGATTCCACTGAAACTTAGGTCGTGCAACTGATGTCAATAAAATTTCTAATTGCATAAAGCTTTACTGATTTTGTTGCCTGAACAAAATATATGCATTTTGACTGCCTTGGTGTCATGAATTATTTAGGTAACAAAAACTCAAATGACCTTAAGATTCTACTCATATGGAAACTATTAATCCTTAGTGTCAAGGTCATGCAGAGTTGCACTACTGGACAGTTTCTGGCAATTCTGTAGCAAGTTTGATGGCTAGAGATGTACAATAACACTGTGGTCATTGAGTTGTATCAATTTTTAATATACAAGAGCAAAAGCAGTGAACATAGCTACAATGTAAATTTTTATATGGCTCACAGATGTATTCTGATTGCCAAATTTTGGTGTGGAAGTACCATTTAAGTAAAACTCATGTAGCAGCTAATGATTAACTATGTATAACTCGTGAAATATCCTATAACATGGTGGTACCAATTTAGACTGTGACAGAACAATTCAACACAAGAAATCCTCCGCTGTATAAAATTTGATAAAGTACTTAACCCATTGGCTTACATTTTTAATCAGCAGGTTGTACATGAGGAAATAGAAGCATGGAAAGATTAAGCTGTTTAAAGGATAATAATTGAGATTTGCATACAGAAAGTTTAACCTACATCACAACATCATACGGCCTCTCAATGTACTGACTGAGAAGTTATATACTGTCAAGCTGCAAACTGCAATTTTTTTCCCTTCAAGTCATGGCTTAATCTGTGTATCTGAAACCTTTTATTAACAAGTCTAGAATAACTCATAGCCTAGAAGAAAAATATAGCAACTACTTTAAGTACTCTAAGACCTATTCAAGGTTGAATAGATACAGCCATTGCCTTCAGTGGAATTAACATTTTAGCAGAGAAACAGACAATCAAATAATAAAAAAATACAATAGTAATCAGGAGGCAGGATAGTCCTGAAGACTTTTTTCCATGACTAACAAGTGACAAATCTAGACTGAAATATGTCCCTACCGTCTTTTAAACACTTCCCTCCAATGCCTACTACTTGATTGTCCTGTTGTCCTGTATTTATGAGCAGGGAGCCCTTCATGTCTAATCGAGTTGTCTAGTACTCATCTAGGAAATGTTTCTAATTTCTCCGGTCTATACTGCATCATCGGAGATGTCTATGCTTTAGTAAAACAGAGCAATTCCTTTATCTTCAATGCTTTGCAGTACCTAAGATTACTGTTGAGTGCAGAAGTAGCTAATAAGAGTTTTAGTCATTTTAAAACCTGCTAGCCAAATCAGGAATACATTGGGATACAATTATAATTTGTCATTTTTGCAATTCATTACAAAAATGTTCTCAAAATTCTTCACTATATTATATAATAATTGGCCTTATATTAACAGTTCTACCTTTGCTCGTCTCTTTTGCTTCTTATGATTCAATTTTTTGCTATATATTCACTTCATATTCTTATGGCTCTAAGGAGATACGTGATGGATGGATGGATGGATGGATGGATGGATGGATGGATGG
The DNA here is from genome assembly GCF_003265705.2 of Callorhinus ursinus. Classification (NCBI taxonomy): domain Eukaryota; kingdom Metazoa; phylum Chordata; class Mammalia; order Carnivora; family Otariidae; genus Callorhinus; species Callorhinus ursinus. The sequence continues at coordinate 10,546,945 of NW_027397104.1, forward strand.
ATGGATGGGTGGATGGATTAAAATTGATAAAAATTTTATCCATAAAATAAAACCATATCATGGGAGGATTTTTGTAAGGATGAGTCATGAAATAACATTGGTTTACTATCACATCTAATATGAAAATGAAATCTTTATTCAGTGTTTCCTGAATCTGTAAGGGAGGTTTGTAAACTTCTCACTGCCTCCTTTCCCTTATCCCCGCTGAGTAAACAATTGGGATTTAATAAAAAAACTAAAAAGTGATGATTTAATGTATTTTTTCTGAGTTTAGTATGAATTTTATGGCCTCATCTCTACCTTCCAAATTAAATAAACAGAAACACGTTTTCTCCTTCTCATCAACTTTGCATTTGTTGAATTTATTGAGCCATATATTGTATCATAAACACTACAGAATCAAATGTTTTTGATTTGATGGTTCTTGGAGCCTATAAATAAAATATGCTTAAAAAGGAAAAATACAAGAAATTATAAAATAAAGCTTTTTTTCTAGCAGTTATTCAGAAACAAATCATAAATATCACCATAAATAGTCCACTGTCTATGGACTTATCATTAATTAGCTTCCTTGCAGAGTTCAACTGGGTATGGAACCCACATTGAACTCTCGTGAAACCTCAATAATCAAATGTGGTCTGAAGAAGGAACTGTGAAAACAAAAATATTTTCATTCTAGATAATAGGAGCATGCCCACCCATTAATTTTTAATTAGCAATCCCCATGCTTCTTCCAAAAAGGCATAGCAATTGCCACTCCAATAGAATAGTTGTGAACTCTGTGCAAGAGCATTTGAGGTAGTAGGGTAAAAAATGTATTTCAAAATAAAAATAAAAGAGAGGGTTTTTTTTTTTCATCCTTCCATCTTTCCTTCCTCCCTCACATTCTTCCTTTTTATCCCTATTTTCTTGCTTCATTCCTTCAACTTTCCTTGACCAGATTAAATTATAACTGGAAATCAGCATGAATTCAAAGATACCAGAAACTGGTGTCAAGACACTTCTACTGAACATTGAAATCTTAATACTTGAAGGCATTATTCTTCAGAATACCCTAAGTTCTAGAAACAAAGTTGAAGCAAATGAATTTTGTACTCATAAATGTAGTGTATAATCTTAATGTAATTTATTTTTTTAAAGATTTTATTTATTTATTTATTTGAGAGAGAGAGAGAGAGAGCAAGAGGAAGATAGCACGAGCAAGGGGGAGGGGCAGAGGGAGAAGTAGGTTCCCTTCCCTCCCTGAAGCAGGACTCCATCCCAGGACCTCGGGATCATGACCTGAGCCAAAGGCAGACGCTTCGCTGACTGAGCCACCCAGGCACCCTGTAACCTCTAACATAAATTGCACAAATCCTCACATTTCTGACATGTATATATTTTTGCGCAATATTTCTATCTCACCACAAAGTGTCTTCAGGACTATAATTTGTCCCTTAAATTTTTGAGGAAGACAATTCTGCTTTGATTGCTTATGGATAGATCACTGATTAGAAAGGGATTGGTTGTGCTCTTTAACTAACATATGCTGCTTCAATCTAACTTTGATTCAGCTGTAACTCCTAGAGCAAGTTGCTTTTTTTCCTTGTGGTAAAAGAACTATTTAGTATCTTGACTGTTGTGGTGAGTACATGAACTTATACTTACAGTGAAATTGCATGGTTCTATATACACCACACACAAAAACACATACACTTTCATATACATACACACATGCTACACATATACACAAATGAGTACAACTGGAGAAATCTGAACAAGATACCTGCATTGCATCAGTGTCAATATCCCAATTTCTATATTTTACTGTAGTTTTACAAGTCATTACTATTAGTGGAAACTGGGTAGACCTCTGTATTATCTCTTATAACTACATGGGAATCTATAATTATCTCTAAATAAAATGTTCCATTTTAAAAGAAATTACTTATGACCTGGTAATTCTACTTCTAGACTCTATCCACATAGGTACAAAACCAAAAACAAACAAAAACAAAACCAAAAAAGGCAAATAAAATAAAATTTATTTGGCATTGTTCAAAATAGCCAAAGATTGAAAAACAACCTAAAAACTCATCGAGAGAAGACGGGTACATTTTTGCATCTCGCACAATGGGTTTATTCACGACAAGTTAAAAGAAGGAAGTACCTCTCCTGAAGGGATATGGAAAGATCTGCAAGGTATGTTAAGTAACAAAAACCTTTTATATAGTGAGCCACTATTAATTTTGGTGTAAAGATGGCAAGGAGGAAAACTGAGAGCCTGGGAAACTGGGGAGTAGAGGATTCTTAGCATTTTTTACTGAGCAACCACAGAAAGGTGTCACTCAGATCTGCTGAACAGGAAAATCAGTCGGCTGAGGGCCCCAGATGCAACCGTCCGGATATACAACTAGACTCATACAGAGGCCATGCTTTCCCCAATTGCTCAGAGCCAATGACTGAGCGCCACAGTGATTCTAGTACCATCTCCACTAATAAGTTATTATTCAGGACTTCAACAGTTTTGGCTACAGGACTTCCCATCAGCCTGCCTAAAATTTTCTTAAAATTACTCTGTAATCAGAATCTTCCTAGCAAATCATCCTTTCCTTTCTTAGCTCTCAGCCCTGCAGAGTGGACTGAAGGCTCTCCCTACCTACTACTGTTTTCTTCTCTATCCTTGAGAGCTGTTTTGCCTCATTAATCTTTTTCGCATCTAATCCCATCTAAGGATCTGCTTTTTGGAGTACCCTAACGAAAACAAAATTATTTCGTACCATAGCCATATATTAGTTGTAAGAATATTAAAGTCACATATTTCAGTTTAAAGTAAACATGTATTTATTACAGTAACCTGGCTCATAAAAGTTTTTTTTTTCTTTTTAACATACTTGCAAAAATACCTGAGGTTTCTTAAATTTTCTTTGAGTAAACTGCTCATTCCACACCTCATACAAACTTGGTAGGATTGTTAGTCAAGGTGCCCCAATCAACCGTCTATAGAACTGACTGATTTGAGGAGGAAATATCAAAGAAGTTGACTTTTAGTTAGTGGTACTTGAACCTCTAAAGCCTCCCTCATTCCTGTGCTTCTGGAGGCTTAACTTTCAAATTATTCTGTAAGTCTAAGCGGTGCACTTGCATCTTTCCAAGAACTTTATTTTTCTATGGAAAAAAAAAGTTTAGAAACTGAAGTTTCATGAATACTAAAATAATGCTTTTCTATAAGAGTAAGATGTTACTGGTATTTTTAACCTGCTTATCTTATTCTTAACCAGCCCATATTCATGACCATTGAATGTTCTCAGAACGAAGACTATGAAGAACACAGCAATCTGTGAAGAACCCTAATCAACCTAAGTAAAGTATGCTTCCTCCTGTTTATCGTCTAAAGGATGAAGACTCCTTCTGTCTTAGGAAGCCAAAACCACATAAAGTGAATTTTATTAAAAAAGTATGTTCCACACTTCAAGTTTCTTATATGATCTACCTCTATCCATACCATGTCCACAGTCAGTGGGGCACATACCAGTGCTCTTCTTTCCCTTATTGCAAAACACTTGACTTAATCAATTCTTCCCATAAGTTTGATATTGTCTAAAATTCTATTTGAAATTTATTCCTGTTTTAACTCTTGTTTTTAAATTGATGAATGCCTACTATATGCGATCTTCAAGGTACTTTGCCTGTATTAGTTGTGATACTAACACCATGTTACTTGTAACATTGGAAATGAGATACTCTTAGTCCCATTTTAAGTAGTGAGAGACTGTGCTTACCAAAGTTAAATAGCTTAGCAAACGTCACTAGAAAGTAAGTAGACAAAATGAGAGTCAAATCAATCTTTAATTCCAAATTTCATTCTATTTCCACTCTAGTAGACTACATTTCATAAAATGCAGATACTAACAGAAAGGTTACTAATCCATTTAATCAACATTTACTAAGGACCAAGACTGGACAGTTCTATACTATGGATCCTAAGCACAGTGTAGGGGCTCCCTGAATTATTCCCCTTTGATAGTATAGTCTCAGAAACTTACTACCACTCAATAAATGTGAACTATATTCACTTATAGTTTACTTATATTAAGTATATGTGAGTCATAAATAACTGAAATATAAATTAATTTTATTAGATACTTTCTTCCCAATAACAAGCTCTGAGAATTGGAGTGTAATTGGGGAGAGGGAGTGGAACACTATTGTTACAAGGCAGGTCTATGGCAGCTAGTATTGGCAAAGACTCTAGGAATTTACTTGGGTAAAGACCAGGGTATGAGACGCCCACCAAGTGCCTGATGTTTGAAGAGATAAGGAGTAACAAGAAGATGGATGAAGATGGAAATTTATGAGAATTCTAGAAACCAAAATCCTTTAAGCTAACCACACAGAAGACATCTAACCACTATTTCTCTGTTATAAAAATAAGGGGCTCGTTGTTGCTATAATCTCTGAAATGCTACATCTAGTTCCTCAGTTTAGTTCCTAAACTTTCCGTTACTAAATAACAAGCTTTAGGGGGGCCAGGCCCATGCTCCCTCACTGTCTCATTCCTAGCATTTGCCCTAGTGTTTAGCACAGTATCACTCAACAAATATTTAAAATTATGAATCTGAATTAATCAACTGAAAGATAAAGGTATGACCTTCACAATTTGATAATATGGTAAAAAAGTATTCTAAAAAGTTACCCTGGACATCTTAATTTCATTAAGGTAAATAATGTATTCATCAGCGTTGGCAGTTTCAACTTGATCTCCGTGTTTTTGATTGTGTACCTCTACCAGTAAAATAATGTTGAGCCTAAATCTCCAACATAGACTTATCTATTTTAATGTATATACATGAACTATGTCTGCATTTTAAATATTAATATCTAGATTTCTTATTTTAATTTAGTAAGAGTTTATTTTTTTTTTCTTCCTGCACCCCTGTATACCCTCTGAGTAGCACAAAGTTCTACACTGAGCCACTGATATGAATTCTGACACCAAGACATCCAGAAGAGTCAATCAGCTTTTTAGGATTCAATGAGCACACAGCACGATTATAACAGCTCACTTTCCTATTCCGAAGGCACTGCTGCCAACATCAAAAAGAATCACCACTTTGTTCCAAAGCTGCAATGTTATTCCACTTAGTGATTGCTCCATTCGTAACAAACTGCATGGTGCAATGGAAACGGTACTAGCCTGAGAATCAGGGGACTTGAACTTTACTTATGATTGATTAGTTAAGAAACCTTCAGCAAGGTCCTTATGTCTCTGGGCTCTGGTTTATCATTTTGTAAGTGACAAGAAACAATTATCAATCCTTATATACCTGAAGGAAATAAAAAATATTGCATCCTGTCACATGCTTGTTGACAAAAGAGCCCAAAACTACTTCAAGAGAGGATCTGGTACTGGAATGTAGGATTCGGTCACTGCTAAGACAGCCAAATAAACCTCAGGACCCTGAGATCAAAACCTGAGCTGAGATCAGGAGTTAGATGCTTAACTGACTAAGCCACCCAGGTGCCCTGATTTAACTGTCTTTTAAAAGGCCCACTATTGGGGCGCCTGGGTGGCTCAGTCGTTAAGTGTCTGCCTTGGGCTCTGGTCATGATCCCAGGGCCCCAGGATCAAGCCCTGCATCGGGCTCCCCGCTCAGTGGGAAGCCTGCTTCTCCTTCACCCTCTCCCCCTGCTTGTGTTCCCTCTCTCGCTGTGTCTCTCTCTGTCAAATAAATAAAATCTTTAAAAAATAAATAAATAAATGGCCCATGATTTTAAGAATCTTGTTATGACTTAAACTAAAATGTATTTGCTTGTATCATCATATAATAAGAACAACCACTTATATTGCACTTTGAATATTTCGAAGGGCTTTCATACAAATCATCTCAATTTTAGTGACTTACATAAGAATTAAATAGTTAGTGAATTAACCAGAACCCAAGTTTTTAGACTTACTCTCTGTCAAAACTCAACTGTATCCTAAACTGACCTAATTTCAATCTTAAAAGTGTAGACTATCTTTTAAAATAACTGTTAGGGGCTGAAAGACATTTATCTCATTATTTAATTGTTTGAAATAAGACCTGATCAAAACTTTTCTGAAAGCAAAATTAGAGAGATGGTTTTTCATAGAGATTCACATTTCCTATTTTGATGAGAATTATTTTACATGCTAAAATCTTGTGGGAACAGTATCTTTTGCTTTATAGATATTTTTTCATCTAGAAACTTCTGTCTCTACCCTTTACATTTTCCTTATTCACTTCATCTTTTTGGATCTCAGATGAAAATATACATTGTCATTCTACTTTTTTTTTTTTTTTGGTTCCCTGGCTGACCATTTTTATTTCTTCAGCCACACTTCAGTACTGTGGCAATAGCTTATACTACAGTAGAGGCTGCATTATTTTAACACAGGAAAACCCTGGGTATGAGTGGGATAATGCAGCAAACAGTGATACTACATTTTCCACAAAAGGGTGGAAATTTTATCTCTACAGAAAGAACTTTAAGTTTAAATAAGACTCACAGATTTAGAATTTATACACTATATATTGAATCATATACTTAGTGATTTCATATTAATGTCTCTTTGAGCTTTCTTTTTCATTAAAGTGTTAATGTTTTCCTCAAAAATTTCAACAAGTTGACACTTTCGTCTGGCACTATACCTTTACCTACCAGATTGATGAAGAGGCAATTTACATACCTTTTTACACCTGCCAGAGCTGGGAATCAACATCAATAGGAGAATGGCTAGGATAAGGAAAGGATTCTATTATTTTAACTCTTGACCTCACAAATATGAGAAAACTTCAGAAAATCTGCATCATTTTCCTTCAGAGTACATCACAGAATTTTTAACAAATTTATTAAAACAGGGACTGATCACTATCAATTTTTTATATAACCAGTATACATTTTCCTAATTATAAAATATTTTATGTTCATTGTTGAAATATGCAGGAAACACAGTAAGTTCAAATAAAAAAAGTCACCTGTACAATCATTATACAAAGAAAACATAAGCCACCACAATTCTACTAACCAATTCTATTGAACCATTCCATAAAGATTCTCAGCTTTACTGGGGACTTCCTTCATATTCAGCCTTACCCCTCTAATTTAGAATCCCTTTAAAATTCAAGAATTTTCTATACTTGCTTCCTTTGAGCACCTATTGCTTCCATACAGTTCTTGGCATGTATTTAATACCCTTCACTAGCCCTCAATGCTGATGAAGCCTTGCCCTACTGTTTACTTCCCCTTAATCATTTCAGCCAGGTTAGTAAGAAAGAGGCAAAAATAGTTCATGTCACAATAGTCTCCAGAAATTTCTAAAGATGCTATGCTTTGAAAAATGAAAATCAAATAATTTCAGTATTTTAAGAAAATTATTTATGAACTAAAGATGAACAACAACAACATCAACAACAAAAACTCTGTTAGGGACAGCGACTTGCAAAAGAATGAAATTGGACCACCTTTTTAAACCACACACAAAAATAAACTCAGAAAGGATTAAAGACCTAAATGTGAGACCTGAAACCATAAACTCCTAGAAGAGAGCACCAGCAGTAATTTCTCTCACATCAGTCATAGCGACATTTTTCTGGGTATGTGTCCTGAAGGCAAGGGAAACAAAAGCAAAAATAAACTACTGGGAGCACATCAAAATAAAAAGTTTCTGCATAGCGAAGGAAACAATCAATAAACCAAAAAACCTACTGAATGGGAAAAGATATTTGCAAATGACATATCTGATAGAGGGTCAATATCCAAAATATGTAAAGAACTTATACAACTCAACACCAAAATAACAAATAACCCAATTAAAAAAATGGGCAGAAGACATGAACAGACATTTCTCCAAAGAAGACATACAGACGGCCAACAGACCTGCAAAAATGCTCAATATCACTCATCATCAGGGAAATGCAAATCAAAACCACAATGAGATATCACTTCACACTGGTCAGAATGGCTAAAATCAAAAACACAGGGGCGCCTGGGTGGCTCAGTCAGTTAAACGTCTGCCTTCAGCTCAGGTCATGATCCTAGGGTCCTGGGATCGAGTCCCACATCTGGCTCCCTGCTCAGCAGGGAGTCTGCTTCTCCCTCTGCCCCTCCCTCCCATGCTGTCTCTCACTGTCTCTCTCAAATAAATAAATAGAATCTTTAAAAAAAATAAAATAAAAAACACAAGAAACAACAAATATTGGTAAGGATGTGGGAAAAAATGAAACCCTCATGCTCTGTTAGTGGGAGTGCAAACTGGTGCAGCTACTGTGGAAAACAGTATGGAGGTTCCCCCAAAAATTAAAAATAGAACTACCCTATGATCCAGTAGCACTAAATCCTAGCACTACGAGGTATTTACCCAAAGAATACAAAAGTACTAATTCAAAGAGCTACATACATCCCCATGTTTATTGCAACATTATTTACAGTAGCCAAATTGTGGAGGCAGCCTGAATCCATTGATAGATGAATGTATAAAGAACGGGAGCACATATACAATGGAATATTACTCAGCCATAAAGAATGAAATCTTGCCATTTGCAACAACATAGATGGATGTAGAGAGTATAAAAACTAAGTGAAATAAGTCAGTCAGAGAAAGAGAAATACTATTTGATTTCACTCATATGTGGAATTTAAGAAACAAAACAAATGAACAAAGAAAAAATGAGACAAACCAGAAAACAGACTCTTAACTATAAAGAACAAACTGATGGTTACTAGAAGAAGGGTGGGTGGGGTCAAACAGGTGAAGGGGATTAGGAGTATACTTACCACAATGAGCACTGAGTAATGTATAGAATTGTTCAAACACTATATTGTACACCTGAAACTAATATAACACTGTATGTTAACTCTACTAGAACTAAAACAAACCAAAAAGACCTCTAATAAGAGGATTAATAACATTTTATCATAGAAATATATTTACTTTAAAAATTAAAAATAAAGAGGATAGTGCCAATAAGTAAAATACATATATTAAATACAGGTGACAGAAACAGTGAAATGTCAAATAATGAATGAGAAAAACAGAGAAAAGGGGTTAGGATAGATCATTATAGTATAATTTGCTTTTATAGTCTCAGGAGTATTAATGTGTCTTGAAAATTCCAGTCTTTATAAAGGAAATAAGAAAACCCAGATATATGTGAATTTTTATTTCATTTTACACAGAAACTTTCAACAAGAGCAAAGAAAGGCATCACAATAACCTATTAAAAACTTGATAAGCATGTTCTCCAAAAACCTATCTATCAAATATTCTGATTTATTCCTCAGTAAAAAAATCACAATGCTCTTTTTAGTTATGTTTCTTGCAATGTTATCCCTCACAGTGTCTATTTTACAAGAAACTTAAAATGGATGTGTACAGTCAATATGCACCTGTGCCTACAGGAAAAATGAGCCATAAGTGGCTTTAAGAATATCTTAGCAAGGAGACCCAAAAGTGGAAAGCAAGATAAGGTGTCAACTGCAGCATTTTAGCAAACTGAGGAGATTGAACACGTGTTCTTAAAGGGTAGTCCTTTAGCCCTAAAATATGGTTACACAAACACTGAAACCTAAAATAGTAAGATAGATAATAAGGTAATTGGAAGAGGGATTCTATATACACCTAAGACTAAGGGGTTCTATCAGGTCATAATCTTCAAATTAAGGTTACAATAGCATATTTATTTCTAGAAGATATTAAAAGGTTTTCTCTTTATCCTTAATAAAAGTTTCTATACCTGAACTGATACTTTCCAGATGTTCTAGATGACAATTCAATTTCTACCTATGTAATAAATGTCTTTATGTTTTTAATAACACAACAGATATATTTAAACTCAGCTTTTTTAAACCACAACATCCGTACAGAAATCATATTCCTCATAAAAAATAAACTGTTCTTCTAATGAAAAATACGTATTCCCCTTTCTTGATATGCTACTGTCCTACTAAGTAGACACTAGATAAAAAGCACCTACCTCCCTACCCCTCCACCCATCAAACCACACACACACACACACACACACACACACACACACACACACACACAC
>NW_027397104.1:10557003-10582398 GCF_003265705.2 Callorhinus ursinus
ACACACACACACACACACACACACACACACACACACACACACACACAGTCTGTCCCTCTCTCCCTCTGTATCTCTTTCTTCCTCTATCATTTATACATGCACATCATTTAGGTACTAAGAAGCTGGCTACTGACTTTTGTAGAAATTCCATGTTTGAAATAATTTCCAAAAACTGTTATCTTATAAAGTATTATTTTTCACCGGCAGGATCACCAAATCACTGGCACTTGAGACACTGTCTTAGAATTTCTATTATAATACAGAAGCAGAAAACCCACACCAAAAGGCTTCCCCCATATATTCTAGAAGCCATGCCTGGAGAGAGAAGTCCAAAAGACCTTGTCAGAGTACCAAATAATTATGGAATCTCACTCTTTAAATCATTAATAACATAAATTCAAAACCCATTGTGCTATTTTTTTTTAAAGATTTTATTTATTTATTTGACAGAGACACAGTGAGAGAGGGAACACAAGCAGGAGGAGTGGGAGAGGGAGAAGCGAAGCAGGCTTCCCGCGGAGCAGGGAGCCCGATGCGGGGCTCGATCCCAAGACCCTGGGATCATGACCCGAGCCGAAGGCAGACGCTTAACGACTGAGCCACCCAGGCGCCCCCATTGTGCTATTTTTAATTCTTATTATCATCTTGGAAATGGTTTTTAAGATATATTCAACCATGAGAGACTATGGACTCTGAACAACAAACTGAGGGTTCTAGAGGGGAGGGGGGTGGGGGAAAGGGTTAGCCTGGTGATGGGTATTAAGGAGGGCACGTACTGAATGGAGCACTGGGTGTTATACGCAAACAATGAATCATGGAACACTACATCAAAAACAAATGATGTAATGTATGGTGATTAACATAACATAATAAAATTTTTAAAAATGTAAAAAAAAGATATATTCAAGAACATGATTTGGTACCATTCCAATTTTATATATTCCAGGAAAGTTTTTTACAATCATTTAAAAATTTAGAGTATGATTATATTTGCATGGCCATTCCAAAACATCATATATTCTAGAATCTAAAGGGAAATATAGAGAATCCTACAGAATGCAAGATATCAAAGTTGTGATTTGTAAGAAACTTGACCATTACTCATGGCACAAATACCTGCTCCATATCACTGTATGATTCTTTATGGAAGTTGCTTCGTATTTTGTATTTTTCTGCTACTTAAAATCAGAAATAATCAACCTTTTCTTATATAGTCTCAGAATTTTGTCCTAGTTGTTTAGGATATTAAACCAGAATGGTATAGTTAAGAACAAAAAACAAGCCAACATCTTGCTCCATAGTGTATATCCATGTGAGGGACTTAATGTGTAATGGAATGTTATTTGGAATAGGAGGATAGGTAATGAGTAAATAATACTGGCAGGGATTCTCTGAAGGACATTAAGCCTGAAAACAATTTCATTTGCTGCAAAATGTCAAAAAGAGGGTCAAATATTCTAGTATGGTGTAAGAGGAAAGGCAGAACAACAACAAAAAACCTGAAGAGCCACTAGAGCTGAAAAATAATCTATTGCCATTAAAGAAACATTAATTATTAAAGTATTGACTAGGCATGTATGGGGCTTAGCAGTGATGGACACATAAGATCTGGCTTCCAGAACAGCAGCAGAGTACTATTTAGTCTTCTTTACAGTGCCCAAACATTTACGAATTTGCAACAAAGTCAATGTGAGAGGAAATTTTAGCATTCATGTCGATTCTTCATATATGACACTTGGCACACATAATATACATTCTTCTTTGGTAATCTTTAATGGTATTGGGTTAGAATTTTGTTCTGAGTTGAATAGAGTCCCCTCAAAATTCACATCTACTTGGAACTTCAGAATGTGACCTTATTTGGAAATAAGATGTGTGCAGTTGTAATTAGGAAGATGAAGGCATACTAGATTAAATCCAATGGCCACTGTCCATTTAAGAAGGTGTTGTGAAAACATAAAGATACCTAGAGGGAAGAACATCATGTGAAGATGGAGAAAGAGATTGAAGTGATACATCTTTGAACACCAAAGATTGCTGGAAGTTACCAGAAGTAGAAGAAATATACGGAATAGATTCTCCCTCAGAACCTCCAGAAGGAACTAAGTCTGCCAAAACCTTGACTTCAGACTTCTACCCTCCACAACTGTAAGAGAACCAATTTCTGATGTTTTATACTATCCAGTTTGTGGTATTTTGTTACACCAGTCCTAGGAAATTGCTGGCATGTGCTAAAACACAATACTCTCTCTACTATATTGCACAAATGCTCAGGAGTATTGGGCCGCAGGACCATTAAACCAGCAATTTTTCTAAATTAATTGCTAAGGAACTAGTTTACAAGAATGTTACAGTGATGTGCCACAACAATCCAATAGAATGCATGTGTTAAAATGTAATATTTTCAGAATGATGTCGTCTAATGTTTGCATAAAAAAAAATTTGACGTCTTTTTCTAAGCCCAGCCAAGTATATACCACAATCTCTCTACATCTTTTGTCATAGGAATTTTCTCCTGTCATCACTCATATGATTTATTTTAGGACCTATAATTCCCAGCACTCCTAAATACAGCTAAAGCAATAGGAAATTATCAACACTTTTTTAATACACAGAGAGTATGCTACATCTGACAATTCAGAAATTATTTGAGTAGATTGGATGCATGAATCCCTGTGTGAACTAGCAAACAGAGACTTTGGCAGGCCTCAAATATAGGGGCTGCCCTCCATCACCTCACTGCCCCAGATGAATACATCCTTGCTGGCATCAGTGACTCAGTCCCTCCCCCTGGCCAATCCCTTACATGCTTCTTAAGTCAATGACTAAAGCCAGAGAGATAAAATCAGTAGCGTTGTTGTGATCTTTTTGCAACTCCTGGGAAACAAATGTGAATTCAGGCTGTTGATTTCTTATCCAGTCTCCTCTCCTGGCCCTATGGATCCAAATCTCAGAATCTGGCCAATTCTTCAATGAAAAGAACAGATAACTTTATTTTTTTCCCCTTGTGATCAAAAACCTGTCTAAAAAACAAACAAAAAACCCTTTCAAATGTCTAATTTTCCCTTTCCTCTTTCTTATTCACGGCATGTCTAGTCACACTTGGTCGCTGCTCTTCAGGTAGTAGTATACTCAGAAATTACCATTATAGGATATTTCTATAGTAAATGCCTATATCAGTATATGGTATATGTAATATTATTATTTAGATAATGTTTTAAAACATGTACTACTAAAATATTTTAAATATAAAACAAAAATAAAATTAACAGTATCTGGAAGAATAGAAAATAATTTTAAAACCACTTTACCCTTTCCTACCCTCATCTCTCTTTAAACTGTTATAAAAGTCAATACTGTAGTACGCTTCACTAAGTACACATTTGTTATTTGGTTTATATAAAGTCACATATTTCTACATTTTTACAAATAAAAGGATTTACAGAAAACTATAACAAATAGTTCTTCAATGTAGACATCAACTGCGATAAGTACGGAATACATCCTACTAGCCACTAGGGCGGGAGAAAGCACTGTCATTTATGAGAATAATTGTGGAGAGGGAATGAACAAAGGCTTGGGGAAGAAGGAGAGGCACAGGAAATGGAAGAGATGAGAGAAGGGGAAGGGAGAACTGTGGAGGAGAGGTGAGGGAAGGCAAAGGGATGGGCAGATAAAGAAAAGTCAGGAACAAAATGGGAAGGAGAGGGAAGAAAGAAGGGAAGGGAAAAGAAAAGAGAAAGCACAACCACTCAGAAAATATTTGTTGTCTCTATTTTCTTTTTTTAAAAGATTTTTATTTATTTGAGAGAGAGACAGAGACAGAAAGAGATAGCGACAGAGATAGCCAGAGAGAGCACAGGTGGGGAGGAGAGGGAGAAGCAGACTCCCCTCCGAGCAGGGAGCCCAATGCAGGACTCGATCCCAGCACCCTTGGACCATGACCTGAGCCCAAGGCAGATGCCTTAACTGCTTGAGTCACCCAGGTGCTCCTGTTGTCTCTATTTTAAAAAGGGGGGGCGGCGCGGAGGAGATGGAAAAGGAATTGTTATGCCCAAGATTAGCTAGTTAGGATCTCCATTATGTATAACTTGGGAAAGACTCCGTATGACAATGGAACAGTACTTCACTGATAAAGATAACACAATAAATGAATGTCAGATTCTCTATTCACTATGGGGTTCACTTTTCATGGTAAGAGAATGAAACTAAAGAATATTAAAACAAATGATTTTCAAAATGTGGTCCCCAAGATCTGAAACAGCAACACCAGGGAACTTGGCAGAAATGCAGATTCTTAGGTGTCATAGGACACCCATGAAATCAGAAAATCTGGGAGTTGGGTCCAGAAATTTGTGTTTTAAATGTTTCTAAAACATGCTGCAGTTTAAAAACCTCTGATTGAAACCATACCTTTCAGGTAGAGCAATCTGCATGTTTTGCTCAGATGGTAGTATCTGAAAGGGCACAGGACACAGATCAACTGATGTTGGTTGAAGTGAGTGCTAGCAAACCAACTCTTCCAAAGTAAAAATCTAAAGCTACAGACATATTCTTCCTTTATTCCTTGCATTTTTCAATAATGCATGAACTCATTTGCAGCTGTACTTTTTTAATTCTTCTCTGCCCAACATCCTAACTTTTCTCAGGGTCCTCCAGTCAGGGCCCCTAAAGCTGAAACTTCTGGGGACTGGAGTTCCAGGGATGATACATTTGGAGACCTTATCTCTGAGTCTCCCCATGGTTCATACTCTGGGCATTTAGGACTACAGTCCTCCTAGAATATGGAACACGGATTTTCTACCATGAGACAAAATCAAACCCTTTAGTCTCAGGACTACTAGGCAGCTAAAAATCTAGATGACAGTTGGGTTTCCCCATCATGAGATTTAAAAAAAGGCTTGTAAGCTTCTACTGAAAAATTATTGCTGCTGTCCCTTTTGACCACGGTTATAAACCAGCTGTGTGTTAGAACTGAGCCACACCTTTTCCTCAGAACTGATTTTTTTAATTTTTTTTAAAGATTTTATTTATTTATTTGAGATAGAGATAGCGAGAGAGAGCACAAGTGGGGAGGAGAGGGAGAAGCAGTCTTTCCCCAATGTGGGGCTCGATCCCAGGACCCTGGGATCATGACCTGAGCCAAAGGCATCCACTTAACCAACTGAGCCACCCAGGTGCCCCAGAACTGATCAGCTTTTAAAAAACTGCAAAGCCGGGGCACCTGGGTGGCATAGTCGGTTGAGCCCCCAATTCTTGGTTTCAGCTCAGGTCATGATTTTAGGGTTGTGAGATCAGCCCTACGTAGAGCTCCATGTTCAATGCTAAGTCTGCTTGAGTTTCTCTCTATCTCCCTCACCCTCTGCCCTTCCCCCCACCATGTGCTCACTCTTGCACACAATCTCAAAAAGGTAAATCTTTAAAAAAATTTTTTTAAAGGAACCTCACAAGCCAGTTGTTAAACATAGCTACTCATTAGAAAATATATGAAAGAACATAGTAATTAAAAACAAAATTCTATATATACTAAATACACACACACACACACACACACACACACACACACACACACACACACTGCAATATATACCGAATATATACTGAAATATATACTGTTTAATATCATCTGTGATTTAAGGTCATCTACATCGATTGCATCCAAACATCATAACACTATGTAATGATGTATACTGCACATTTCCACCCAATTCTGCATTAAGTGACATCATGTTTGTAGTCCACATTGGTCACAGGGGTGTATTTATACCATGAAAATTGACAAACATGACAAATCATGATGCTTTTTTCTTTCTCTAGAGAGTCAGTTGCTAAATATTTACCTGAACACCATTGGCTATGACTGAAGATGTCTAGAAGTCCTATTAAAAATTGCTTTTGAGGAACAGACAGTAGACACTGTGGAAAAACTACCATAAACAGAAGAAATGTCAGATAGTTCATAAAAGCCAAAGTTAGTCCATTAAAAAAATTTCATATTCAACTGATAAGATAAAAATAAAACATTGGCATTTTTTCATTTAATCAAAAACTTAGTGTACAAAAGAAAAGGTACATGGCTAAAATACAAACTTCTGTTACAAGTCTAAGATTTATTTCTTGTGTTTAATAAAGCTCCAAACAGAATGGTATTACTTTTTCCCTTTGCTGATTTTTATCCATTCGTTTTTCCCTTACTATGATGACACTTTCATTCATTTTAAACTATACCACTGCAGCTTCTTTTCTGAAAATGTGAAATGTCCTTTTGAAAATCAGCTCTTACTAGTGAGTGTGAAGTAAATGGTTTCTTTTTTCAACCTTTTAAAAAGGAAAAATAAAAGGATAGGGCACAGTGAAATTATTGAAGCAATTGAACTGGCATGTTTCATACTTCAAATTAGTATTGTTAGGTGACTCGGTGTAGATAAAATCTCCAGGCTTGAGAAATTTGTATTGTGAAATGGTTTCCTTATCAGTGAGGTTAATGAAGATGTCAGCAAATGGGATGAGGCTTTGCCAAATGGAATTACTTTCACCTCCAGTCCAACTTGGAAAAGGTGTTAATCAGTATATTAATCTTATCAGCAGCCGAGAAAGAGGATTTGGATGTGGCCATTTCTTCTATTCATTAGAAACCCTGAAAAGATAATTATTCTCAAAATCCATATTATCTATACTATGAAAAAAAAAAACCTTTTGCTAAAGCAAAGACCTTTGTAAAGCAAAGACAAAGATGGATACATGGGCGAGAAAGAGTTTTGAAGGAAGAATTTAGATAGGAACATATCTAAGAAGTATTTAAAGTTTTCTAGAGTATTCAAGAAATTACCAAGGAAAGTACGCCAACTAAACATAATCATCAATAGAAACATCACACCACAGAAAAATAATTATTTGATTGAACATGATCACAATACCACAATTGAAGGCGATACGCATGTTTGAAAACATCAAGGTATAAAATAGAAGCAAAGTATACTGTCATAAAGTTTACTACATTGGACACACAATCTGGATATTAAAAGTGGATAAAAACCCCTACCTCACACTATATATAAAAATAAATTCTAGTAGGACTAAAGATCTGTCAAAGGTAAAATGATAAAAGTTCTAGAAAATAAAATAACAGAACATTTTCCTGACATATGGTAGTCAAAGATCTTTTAAGAAGACACAGAATCATCCAGCCATAAAGGAAACAATTGATATTTTGGATTATATCAAAGTTAAGAACATCTGTTCATTAAAAAATAAACATTAAGAGTGAAAAGGCAAAACATAGAATGTGAATGAAGAAGATTTAGGACATACATAATAAATAAAGAACTAATACCAAAGTATGTTAAAGAATTCCCATAAATCATTAATAAAAGACAGGAAGACCTAAATTTTAAAAAATGGTTGAAAGATTTGAACAAATACTTCACACAGAATGTATTCTAACCTCCAATAAGTCTGTGAAAAGCCATTCAATATTAGTTATTGCAGCAGTGTAAATTAAAGCCAAATGAGATACTTTACACAACAACCTGAATAAAAATTAACAGATGGCTAATACAAAGTACAGATGAGGATGTAGAGTAATTAGAATTCTCATGCATTGCTTTTATATACTTTTTCAGATACTGGTGATGGAAATGTGAATTGCTAGAACTATTCTGAAAAACTGATAATATTTAACAAGTATGCAGTATAATTTTTCTTTTACTTTATATCCCAAAATGCCAGTGGCTACTAGGTCTCAAACAACTAGCTTAGATCAATTAGTAATTGTGATCCAAAATTAATGTCATTAATTTTACAATGTGGTTCTGCTTACATTTGATTTCTTCATGAAACTAGGTTCTTAAGGAGATAAAACAAAGTAAAATACATTTGAATGACATCTACATATGCCCTTGAGTCATATATAATCTTTGTACCACAAACCTTGCATTTTCTGAAGCAACATTCATCAATAGAAAATCCTGTGGGTCACTTGCTTCCCAGATAAGGCATTTTCATTTTTTTAAAGGGGTTACTTAAGTATGACAACCTAGAAAATTCTGGTGAAATATTTCAGGATGATTAGGCTTTCCTTTGCCCACCACATCACATGACATGTGGTCACCCCTATCACCTGGTGGGTCTAATCTTTGAGAAAGAACCAGAAGCAAGCTGTATTCTACAGGTGAGCCTTGTTTGCCTAAGATCACAAAAGCATGATCCCAATCCAGGATAATGGAGGTCTAAATCTTTAACTTATTGAAATACTTTCATTTCAGAAAAATCAGACAACACTGATTTTTCTATCATCGCTTTATTCTTGTGCCGGCCTAAGAGGTTTTTTGTTTTTCTCTCCCTGAAGTTTAATTGGAGATAAAACAAAACAAAATGAAAGGACAGGAAAGTTAAGGTAAAAGAGAATAAGCCCACTGAATGCGGCTGTACATCATAAAAAAACTCAGCCAAGGGCTAAGGAGTGACTGCAAGCCACTTTCCAAGCCTGATTCCTGACTCTGGGTCATGTCAACCTGGAGGAAAAGATATTTTTTTCTTCATGCCAAAGCACCCTTCACTCTCTTAGCCACGTTCCCTGGGGCCACAGTTGTCTAGAAGGGCAGACTTTGTTATTTGTCCTTTTTCTAGAGAAATCTCAATCAATCTCTCTCTTTTAATAAAATCAAATATTCAATATAACTCTGGACTTGGATAAGAAGCTAGTATCTCTAGACCTAAGTATACTCTGAATTTCTGCCATAAAGTGATTATATACTGCAAATTTAAAAGAAAAAAAGAGTTCAGAAATCTGAGTGCTAGTTCTGATATTTTCTTTTTTTTTTTTCCAATAAAACTTTATTTACAAAGGCAATCAACAGTCCAGACTTGGCCCATAGATCACTGTTTGCCAAATCCCATAATATGGCATATAAGACTCTTCAAAATAGAGCAAAACCTTACATTAAGATTCCACATTTGAAACACATGAGGCCACTCCCAAATTTACTACTTGTTCATATTCTCTCTTCCTCTTCTGGCCCTCCCCCTTCTTTTTTTTTTTTTTTTTTAATTTTTATATTGTTATGTTAATCACCATATATTACATCATTAGTTTTTGATGCAGTGTTCCATGATTCATTGTTTGTTCATAACACCCAGTGCACCATGCAAAACGTGCCCTCCTCAATACCCATCACCAGGCTAACCCATCCCCCCACCCTAGTTCTGATATTTTCAACAAACCCTGAAATAACCTTACTATTTGACTCTTAAACTCCTTTAACAACAAAAGATGATGACAGTGGAGGCCAGGGGTCCATTGCAGTTTACATTAAATGAAATGACAGATGAAAAAGTGCTTTGAAAATGTTGCAAGGAAGCCTGGGTGACAGTTGGTTAAGCGGCCAACTCTTGGTTTCAGCTCAGGTCATGATCTCAGGGTCATGAGATCGAGTCCCGTGCTGGCTCTGTGCTCAGCATGGAGTCGGCTTGAGATTCTCTCTCCCTCTCCCTTTGCCCCTCCCTCTCATGCTCTGTCTCTTTAAAATAAATAAATCTTTAAAAAAAATAAGAAAGAAAATATTGCAAATGTTATCCAAATGCAAACCATGACTGTTAGGCAAAAGAGATTTTGTTGTTTTGTTTTGTTCTTTACGACATACTTTTTGATTCTGGCTTTTTGTCTGCTTCACATCATCTCCTCCCTCCCTGCTCCCAATATTGCAGTAAGGGTTTAAAACCATAGTCAATTTTCCCATCAGTAGTCACAGGATGCTTAAGTTTGTTGTTGATTTTCTTTTTAATTTAATTAGAATTTTAATGAAATAATTGCAACTCTACATACTTCACATGGTGATTTGGAGGATTATGTTTACTTTGAGGATTTTTTTGAAGTCTTTGGAGGAGAACAGACAATAAGCAAAATATGAATAAAATCATCACAGCAATGCATTGAGAATAGTGAAAAGGAAAATGCTTGGGAAGTTCCCCCCTAACATCAATGTGTGGGATGTTCTCAAATATCCTCAACAAAGGCATTCAGTCATTTGTTACAACATTGTAAGAAAAGCAGGAGATCTCCTGAGCCTTGCCATTTTGCTTGTCAAATCATCTACTCCATATTCCTCAAAACCCCTGAAAAACTTGATCACAATCTCTGAGGTACTGTTTCCCTTCACACTCTGGTTCTTTAATTCCCTCCTTTGGTTAGAGATTAATTAATTTTGTTTATTTGAATATTCTTTTGCACTAGGAAGCAGAAGTGGATTGTAAAGGAATACATGCACACACACACACACACACACACAGAGATTTGTTAACTATAATTTAGCATACATAATGATGATGAAAGTCAACAGAGAAATCTATCATTTTTTTAAATAGATGCATGCACTGATCTCTCACCATGCTCTAGGATGAGTACCTACAACATTTAATTCTCACAACAACCCTATAAGAAAGGAATAGTTATCTTTGTCCTTAATATTTTATGCAGAAATAAGCTAAAGTGCTTGTAAGGAGATCATTGGACAAAAAGTCTGGACTCTTAAGTATCACGCAACAAAGCAGTTTGCACTGGCAGCTACTCCAGACCACACTGGTGGACAGAGCCTATGAGGTCGACACGTCTGGGAGCCCTCACTTCAACCCCACCTCTCAAGCTTACTTCACCTTGCTGTGCCCCAAGTCCTCTCTGCCAGCTGAAGAAATGGGGTTTCATAATCTTTAATGTTCCTTCCAGCTAGAACAGTTCATGAGTCAATAGGGACTATGCCTATAACTTAACGAAAAATCAGTTTAAAAGGTTTTATTTCTCTGAGCACCTTTCAAACTGTGCACAAAAGTTTTATAAGCCAAAATTATATATACATTTTAAGAAATCTCCATAGACTTTATTTCCACAGATCGATTCTTAGTTTTCATGGAAATTAAAGTGGAAAGCAGCTCCTATTTTCAAGTTAGACTTCCAATTACAGACTTTGTAATGCAAATTTAAAGTTCAGTTCTGGAAGTGAAAAGGATAAGAAGGAAAACTGAGGCCTTAGAAAGGAGGATTCCTTTTTGCCTTCATGACCTTAATGATTTCTAGAAAGCAAAATAAGTCACAGCATTCTGATTTATCTCCACCTCCTTTTATCCAGGTCCCACTCAGTTTCTTTCCCTAACGTGTTATGCTTGGATATAGCAAATTCACTTTTCGCATCTTCCATTTCTAATAATAAACCAAAAAAGGAGTAACTCTATTTTCTTACTTTCTTTATAAAGTTTATGTGTGTTGTTCTTAACGAAGTGGCAACTAACACTGAATAACAGAGGCTTAATAAAAATTATTATATATGAAGCACTTTGCTCCAAGCAAAATACAACTTTTCATTTAGAATGAGTAAAATCAATGCCCCTGGCTGTAAGATAGCAGGATCAAGTTGCACCCTCTGCCTGTTTATTACTCTTTCATGCAGGACCTTATGCCTGGCCATTCACAGTTTGGGCAGGCAGAAATAACCTAATCCGATCAACCTGCATGCCCTCCATCTCCAACTCTGCTTTCCGAAGGATCAGCGATTGGTTAAGTTCTGAGACTAGGAAATACAAAGTTCTGCCTTGTAGGCCTCCTTTCATACCACTTCTCCCTCTCGTTAACTTTTCTTTCATCTGGTGTCAAAGACCTCTAATCTCTAATATCAGGAACAAACTTGGTCAATTCTTCTTGCTCACCCATTTTTCTCTTGGGCAACTCCGATTAATTATTCAAAGTCCAGCTTAAGCCTCACCTCTTCTGGGAAGTAATTTCTGGAACCACCAAGACAAACACTATCTTCTCTTTCCCTCTATGGCATTTTTAACAGTCATGACCTTGAACTGTCATTTATTTGGCAAATATTTATTGAGTGTAGTGGTCCATGGGAATATATGTGTGAAGAAGATAGTGTTCTCAGCCTCATGCAGTTTGATGTACTTTAAAAAGTAATACAAAACTTTTGTATATAAATAAATAAAACACAAAGTTAGTGAATGATATAATACCAAAAAGGGGGTGGGGGCAGTACAAGGGCAGAGACTCTCCGTTTGAAAGAGAGGGTTTTTTTGAAAACGTGAGAGCCATTCAGAATATATATTAAATTCTCCCACTAGTCTCAGAAAATGGGGGATACTTATATATGGTTAATAGACAGTTCTACTTCTACCACTTCTCAAAATGCTTAATATTTACTATGACCTAAATAAGTATTGAGTCATGAAATGAATGAATGACGTATTCACAGTTAATTGTGAAAGCTATCAGTTACATTTCCACTCAATATGTTATCATTGGTTTATGCGGAAGCTCATCTCAGTTACTTAGATGAGGGAACTTGCATAAAATCTACTTCCTATTGGAGGCTCTGTTTCCTTTTTGTTCAAATAGGAATAATAATATCTATCTTGAAGAAACTATTTGGGGAGTTATAAAGTACCACATGTTGAAAGTATTTGACAACTACTATGTATTTAAAAACATGGTTTTTTACAGGGCACCTGGGTGGCTCAGTCAGTTAAACAACCAACTCTTGATCTCCGCTCAGGTCTGGATCTCAGGGTCCTGAGTTCAAGCCCTATGTTGAGCTCCATGCTGGGGATAGAGCCTACGTAAAAGAATAAACAAACAAAAATACGGTTTCTCTATCACATAGTTTTTAGCATCCAGTCCATGAAGTCATAGATATGAATTATTATTACACTCATATGGTATCTTGCTTTTTCTTTTGACTACATTGTTTCTGGCTTCATTGCTCCTGGTTATATAGCATTCAATATTGGTCCTTTCTAACATCCCTGCAGATTCCATGAGCAGTTAAAAATCCTGAGTGATCAAAATTCATTTTCTCTTTAATCATTACGTCATGCTAAATAGGTAGTTTCATGGGTCCTCATTTTACAATTGAGGCAATTGAGGCTTAGAGATGTGATGCCCCTGTGTCCAACAACCACAATTATGACATGGCAGAATCTGCATATTATCCTCAATCTCCTGATCTGAGAGCTTAGATGAAAACTCTTCATTATAAATACATCCCATTCTTTTATTCTATACTCATAATTTCTTCAACTATTGAATTATCATGGATAGTGGCAGCATAATAAATTGACCTAAGTTCCTAACAAAATCGTGGTTAAATGTGAATCTTATCTCTCCTTGAGCATTTCCAATGACATATTGCTTTTGTGCTCCTGGAATGTCTGATCTGTGTGTACATACGTGTGTGTTTGTGTGTAAATGTATATACAACATATGTATATTTACATATAGAATTTAATACATAATTTAATAAATACATAATTTAATATTGCATATACAATATCTCTACATATAGATTATCACACACATTTATATTTTATGATACTGATTATGTAGTATATAATAGTTTATATTATGTAAAGTTAATATTCATTAAAAATAATTCATTATATAATAAAATAATTTATATTAAATATTAAGTTGACATTTAAAAAGTACTTGTTCTCCCCCCTAAAAAAAGTGAAAAATAAAAGTAATAATAATAATAACTTATTTTCCCAAATGCATTTAAAGGTGAAATAATGAAATGAACTCCAAGCTTGGAGAGCTCAAATACCTTAAGAAATACCACTCAGCTGATAGGTAAAACAAAAACAACATTTTTAGGTTTAATGTCCACTATTCTTTCCATTTTGCCATCAGACATTGTGTTTTAGATGGAGTCAAGACGTCCCTCTTTATAATTCCTAACCGTTGATCCTCATCCTCAACTTAAGGGCAATCCTCAATGTTTACTCTCCGCACTATAGTAGGCATTAAAAATATAGATTTTGAATGTTGAATGAACATTGGTTTGAAAGCAGCTGTTTTCCAAGCTAAGCAAGCTCTGCCTCTTCATTTTCTATATTCAAGTGGATGTAACACTTAGAAGGTCATCATCCAAAGGTCTCTGATCTGCTTGATAAGCGTAGAAGTTGCAAGAAGTATAGGAGATAGACCTGACCTCACTATACGAATGGAACTTATTTTTTAAAAAATAACTGATTTCAATATATTTCCTTGCATATTCCTCATCTTACAAAATTGGTGAAAGCGACTGTTTAGAAACCCCAGTTAACAAAAAACCACCTGCTTATGTATCTAAGAAAAAATCCTGGTTATAAAGAGTTATCATATACGGAATACTGGTTTTTTCTTTTTATGGATCTCAGACTAGAATGAAGTTATAAAAGGTAGGCTTTCACAAAGGCAGGCGGGCAGAGAGTTTTGTTCTGTTTCAGAACACCCTACGTGAAAGGTTGTGTGTCTGAGGAAAACAAAGTCCTCCAATCCTAAACAGCAAGCGCTCTGGTCATTTGTTGCTTAAATGGGAACTCTGGAGGCTAAAGACAGCAAAATGTCTGTGACTCTGGACACTTCTCCTGGAATTCCCTGAGCTCAGGGAGTACTGTGGGAAGGTGCATGAGCATCTCCTCAGTTCTTACGGAGAGATAAAAGGCTTCCTGCCTGTGCCTGCACAGAACTTTCTCTTACAATATGGTAAACCAACCAGTCAATGAGGGAAGTGGTAGTAGCTCAAACAGCACAGCCCTCATGTTCAAAGAAGTCTGTTTCTCCGTTTTGTATCCTGGAGTTCCAATATGGATTGTGACAACAGGATGATTTTGCTGACCTCACAGAAAACAAAATAACAAAAGGAAAATCATCAGATTTGTTGTGCAGGATGCCAGCAGATGCTGTGAATAAAAAATGGAACAGCAACAGTCAGCCATGTTCGGCTACTGGTGAAGCTTAGCTAATCAACACGGGATTGTGTCAGTGAGAGCCTGAACCCAGGCATGAATGGAACAAGACACATTAGGAAAATTTCTCCGTCATTATATTTGCCCTATTCCTGAAGCTAAGAAACAAAATATGGTCAGTAAATAATACAGCTTGTGGATTTTAGATCTCACTCATTTCCTGCTTTACTTTTGTTACTTTATTTATTGCTGTACAAAATAAAGTAAAATGGAAATAACCCAGATTTTTCTCCCCAGTTTTTATTACAGACCGAATAGTGAAATTTTACATGCAACCCTTTGATCGTAAAATATTTAAAGGATATGTTTCTGCAAAGGGTCTATATACTTCCCTTCTCTAGGAAGAAAAGGATTAATTTTGATTTTCTTTAGATATATATGTTGAATGCTTCTTAGCATACTGCAAGAACACCAAACAAATGAAACTTAAAACTATACATACAGTGATTTTTTTTTCCCATTGGCAGGAAGAAATAGGCATTACAACTGAAGACTAAGAATTGTGATTTTAGATTTAATCTAAAATTTAAAACGGACCGACAATTGGTACACCTGGGAAGTTTCTAAAAGTGTTTATATGATCCACTCCACAGAGATTCCAGTTGGGTGGGTCCAGTGTGGATGCCCTCACCCCAAACAATGTTAAGTCTCCCAACAATATTATTAGTAAGTATATAAAGCAATGAGAATTCTGATACGTTCCTGGAGTGGATGCAGATTGATAAATCACTTTGGAAAACAATTTAGCATTAGCTAATTTAAAGATGTACTTATCTTTTGTCCCAGCAATTTGACTCTTCGATGTACAGCCTCAAGAAATTAGTGATTGATGCTTATGTGCAAAAGTGCTCATAACAGCACTGTTCGTAATAGCCCCAACCTGGAAATTACTCAAATAGTCATCACTAAGATGAATAAATAGCAATAAAATCATATAATTGAATGCTGTACGAAATGAAGAGCAAACTGCTACTAACAAATAGCAAATCAGTCTCAAAAACATAAGGTTATGCAAAAGAAATGGGTATAAATATGCACACAGTGCAATTCTATTCATGTAAAGCTCAATCTCAGGAAAAACTCATTATGTGGTTAAAAATGCACGTATTTATAAAGAAAACAAGAAATTAGTATCACAAAACTTAGGATTGGTTACACCAAAGGAAAACAATGCATTGTTTACTATTTGGTTTCACCTACTTTTATTTTAAGGGTGTGTTTTTCTTTTTTTCCTTTACCTACTTGCAGCCTTCTCTTTGATTCCTCTTTCCTATTATGAATCATATTCAACTAGTAAAAATACTTGGTGCTACTTACATACTGCTCAATACTAATATCTTCTCTTTCTGTATTATTTCACACAGTCCACTGTCTTATTCACCTGCCAGGGAATGAAAAGCCATGCTGGATCCCACTATGCGAAATCACACCAAATAGCACTTTTATATGAAATAAACAAAACACCCACCACTTTAGCTAGAATTTGTGCCAGCCTCCAAATAGTCTCTCTGAATTTCAGTACCTTCTCTCTGAGAAATATTGAGTCAATATAAAATATATCGTATCGTCTGTCACCAGGACTGCTGGACCGGTATTAGGGAGAAGCTAGAGTAGTTTCCTTTTTAAAGTGAGCATACATGGGGCATCGGATGCTATCTTCTTGCTGTGGCTGATTAACACGCTGGGGAAGAAATGTGCAAAATGAGCAGTCAGGACTGTTTCCATGGTTGCCAAGCTCTTTGCATAGAACAAAAGGAAGGAGGCCTCCGAAGGTCCCTCAGTCCCAGAGTTCAGCATGACTGAGTCCTGGAACTGCAGAGGAAGGGGGCATGAACTGCAAAAGGCAGTTCATATACACTAATAATCTCACAACCCTGTCAAAACAAATAGTTCATAAATAATCATTTGGGGGACAACACATAACAATACTCTTGCACCACTCGAGTGTTGTAGAATTTTATACGGAACTTCACTTTACTCAGTGCATTCTACACACTTGGAACTAGCTAGACTATCTTTGTACCAGAAGACATAATTATCCTTTCTCTTAATCTAACAGATGAGAGACTGAGACTCAGAGAGATCAAAGTAACTTTACCGAGACATACACCTGAACATTTTTCTCTCCAATCCAAAGCCAGCGCTGCATCTACCATAATACAGACTGGCAGCACACACTTGGTCTATTTGTACATTTTATGGAGTATTCTGATAAAATGTGTTGCTGTTTAGTATTTACACTAAGGAAACTTTTCAAAATACTGCCTGTATCCCTTTAATGTAGACTCCACTTTGAAAGAAAATTTTACACCAACATTAAAAATGGCCATCCTTCTTTTAAATGATTAATTTGATTTTATATAATGAATTCTAAGAATTTTATAAGTGGCTATGTGCCTCTCTTTGCAATAACCTCAAGAATGCTTAGAGTCAAATTTGGGACCTACCTCAAGCTCTCAAGCTTGCTTATGGTTTATACCTTTCTCCCACCTGACCACTCCTATCTTCATTTCAGTTTTATCTAGTTTTTCTCATCATATACTTTTAATTATATTTCCTTTTGTTGAATCATATATATTTATGTCAGCAGAGACAAGACATGATATGAATAATAACTCTCTGGAAAGGCAAGCTTCATGTTTCAGCTCTTTAAAAATTTCATAATCCGGTGGTTAGTCTTAGAGAATCGTTTCCCTACTCATACCTCTGATTTCTTCTTCCACACCTTGTTTAAAAGTGTCTAATATGTTGTGTTATAGAGCTATCTGCTAGGGACAACTAAAAATCCATTTCATCTTGTTATATCTTTGTCAGAAGAATGAATCCTGCTCTGTCTCAATCTGACCTCTCAAATGTTACGCTTTGACAGACTCACTCTCCTTCACCTGTCAGACGTCTTGGAAACAAGAGGAGAAAAACACCTAGTAAATCACTCAGGATGTATCTATATTACAGAAGAAAAATCAAATGCAGGATTGGAATACAGTGATTCTGTTTCTTCCCAGGAAAATGGGGGGTGGGAAATTTACACAAGCTTATTCTTTATATCTTGAGAAACACATGGGCACATCGCATTAGTTATGTTTGAATTCTAATATTCAGCAAAAGAGGCTCTATTCTCTTCTGGTCGTTCACTGTTGCCACCTCCTCATCATATGCAATGACTCATGCAGTCAAGAGGTCATCTCTATTACAATCCCAAGATATAATCAAAATTATATCAAAAACAACCAAAAAATCAAAATCAACCATGGCCTCTGGGATCCCAGAGACATTTAAAACTAGTTTCCCGCTACAGTATATTGGGATATTTTATTCATATTTTTCCTATCAGTTTGTCTGGACCATTATATGGACCAAACATAAGCATCTCCTTCTTAGAGCAATTGTAAACAGAACTTGTACATCACCAAACTTCCTCCTTTTTTGTTGGACTATTTCTCGGTTCTCTCCCAGTTCTGGTACTTATTGCTCCCACAATCTTCTTCATCACAATACACAACCTATGACAAAGGCAGAGAGCTATACAGCAAGTGAGGCATCAAGAGTCATATTTAGGCCTAGCTTTGGCCTCTCAGAACTCCTATAACTGTCCACTCCCAAGTTCTCAGTACTCACTCCGAGCACCAAAAAGTGTCGCTGCACAGAACTGAACTTTACTCAACAGCTTTAACACCCACCACTGATGGCACTTAGAGCAATCCCTGTTTCAGTCTCAATATACCTGATGAACTCTGAAATTATAGAATTATTGCATGTCTGCTTAGAGAGAGTCAAAATGAAGCATTTGGGATCAAAGACAGAATGCAGAATGACAGAGGCCTGTAAATGATCTCAGTGATGAGGAAAAAAGAGAATAAATGAGAATCCAAAGGTGACTCCCACCATCCCACTGCTTATTGGGAATGCAGACTCCTTAGATCCAGGTCCAGGATATTTCCTAGCATAGACCAGTAGGTCTTCTCAGGCCAGATCTAGAAATCTGGAAATGCCAAATCTGCAACTTTTGGAATTTTGCAGTTAGAAGGAATGTATTAGTGCATGAGTTTGAGAGCGAGGATATCTAGATATGAATATATGAATGCATTAATATAAACATTATATATTTAATTATATAATAATGTAACATGGATGCCATATATACTAAAGATAGAATGTAAATATATTTTTAAACTATATATAAAGGCTCAGAGAGTTATAATTTATAGAGTCCTTTAACTAGTTACACACAAAGCTAGGCATAAATCCCCAAATCCTATTTCTGAGTTCAGTGCTCCTATCTGCCACAATATACTTATCAGTTATTTGAATAGGATCTATATTTTTAAGATGTGTCATTTTCTTAACAATTATTGGAGTGCTATACATAGAACAGGTGCTCAATAAATTTGCGATGAATGAATTATAAAACAAGCCTTCATCCTGATACTTTAACATATGTAAATAGATGGGATGTCTCATACTTGGAAGATTTTAAGTAAAATGACATTTCAAGTAAAATCTTGAGTCAGGCAACAGCAACCCTCTATGCTAAGCCACTGAAGTCAAGAACAGCAGGAAGCATTTCCTAAAACAGAGATGAGATCCACCTTCCAATGGAGTAAAAGATTTACCCCATGATTGAATCTCTCACTTTGTAAAAATGTATTGCACTTGGGTAGCCATCTATCCTCCGTGAGTTTCAATATAGTATCTTATTGGTTCAACAGGTACATAGGAGGCTGTTTGAAGAATTAAATGAGAATGTATGTATATGGTGAATATCAAGCTTCTTACAAATTGAAAGTCCCTATATAAGTGTACAAATAAAATTTTTAATTTATTCATGTAGATAATATTGTGATAATATCTATACTTCTATAATGTGTTTATGATATTTTGCAAATTAGTTTACCAGGTGACAGAATCTTAATAAATGTTAGTTGAATTCACAGGCTTCACCTTTAGACTATGTTTTGTTTAGACCACTATTATTTATTTGTTTTCCCTTGAGTTTACAAAATATTCACTTCTCTCAGGTATCTCCATCATTCCAATATTATATGTATATTTAAACTGCTCTCCTTGATATTTAAGCCATCTGACTATTTTCATTAGGATAATTTTTCCATGTTCATTGCCATTTGTTTTTTGTTCTAATACTGCTAACCCATTCAAACTTTTTTACTATATCCCATCGAGATAAAATTTATTGAATGTGTTGTGTGACAAATATTGGTTCATAAACCTAATTGGAATTCAGAACATTTTTTTTTCTTTAGTTGCAATGAACAGGCCTATATTTTAATCCTGGTTCTAGCCCTAGCCAGCTTTATGACAAATGGTAAACTGTTTAACCTTTTTGTACTTCTAGTTCTTTACCTGTTAAAATTAGTACCGTGTACCTGCCTGTTACTATCTAATTATTTTTCTAATTTTATAAAAAAAAAAAGTGAATTATGGAGAATTTTTAAGGAGAATTATGATTTGGAATTACATGTTCTGCATTAATCAGTTAGTGTTTTTTGACACAAGAATAAGGTCAGTGTGGCTAGATGTCAGTGGTGTAATCACTCACACACACCCCCTAATGTGGTTCTAACTTGCCACAATCGTGGTGGAAAGTAATTTGTAAATATATAAATCAAGAGCCCTAAAAATATTCACAGCCTTGATCTCCTACTGCTAATCTTAGAGACTATTCTAATGTTATAATTTATACAACAGATATTTAACACATAGTCTATACCTAGTGAGACTAGGATAACAAAAGTAGACAATTTATAGCAGTAGAAGCAACAAATTCACAAAATGAAAAATTATGTGGTCATTAAAATCGTATAATATTTTCACATGGTGAAGTCCTTAATACAATTCATATTAACTAAAAAAAGTAATGATTTTGTAACTATATAATACCTAAACAATGAAAAAGTACATAGAAAAAATGGAATAACATAGGCTAAAATAGTAACAAAAGCTTTATTCAGAAGATGGGATTTTAAATAAATTTTTCCAAAATGTCCATATTTTTCTTACCTATTGTTTAAAAATAAAAAGGGAAACAGACTGCCAACTTCTAATGAAGAGGGTTGTCAGATTTCAGTTTTAACACAAATTAGCATTTTTTCGTAGTATTCAAATCTGTCTAGAGTTTCATTTATGAAGATGAAATGCGGGTAGTGGGAAGTGTCCATGTGTAGGGGAGTTTAATCACTTTTTCAGGATATTTTGTTTGGTAATCAAATCATAAATGGCAGTTGAGCTAGAACAATTTTAAGGTCCTTTTAATTCTTAGAACCTATGAGCCTAGAAAATTCCAAGAGTGGTTTTCAGGCTACAATTCCCTGTTTCCACTTGAAGTTACCTTGCTAGTCCATTAACATTCATTAAAAAAAAAAAAAAAAAACATTGGGGCGGAGCAAGATGGCGGAGGAGTAGGAGACCTAGAGTTCGTCTGGTCTCAGGAATTCAGCTGAATAGGGATCAAACCCTTCTGAACACCTACAAACTCAACAGGAGATCAAAGAGGAGAGTAGCAACAACTATTTGAAAAGAGAAGCGACCACTTACTGGAAGGTAGGACGTGCGGAGAAGTGAATCCGAGGCGATATTCAGGAGGATAGACGGCGGGGGAGGGGGCCTCCGCCGGCCGCTTCTGGCAAGTGAAAGAGCCGCGGAGCACAAAATCGGTACTTTTAGAAGTCGGCTCCGCTGAGGGACGTCGCTGCAGTGGCTAAGCAGGGGGTGGAATCCTCCCAGGACAGTGTGGTCTCAGGACTCTTGGGGTCACAGAAAGACCGGGGGAGCCTGAGTGCGCCAGAGCTCCCAGGTATCGGAGCGGGGAAGCCAGCTGCAGAGACGGAGCCGAGGCGCGGGCTCTCAGCTCGGGGTTGCCATAAACTGTGATCCGCGGCCCAGTCGGGCCACTGCTCCTGCAGCAGGGACCCAACAAGCGGTAGATCCGGGGAGACTCCCCTTCCTTCCTGGGGAGGAGCAGTGCGGGAATGCACCGCAGGGAACTGCTGGGTTTGGAGACTCCACACGGGGTCGGGTGCCAGAGATAGCAACGCTCGGTCACAGGCCGGGTGAGCACGGAGTGCGGCCGGAGACCGGGGAGACGGGAGTGACTGCTTTTCTCTGGGGGTGCACTGAGGAGCGGGGCCCCGAGTTCTCAGCTCCTCCGGGTGGAGATTGGGAGGCCACCATTTTTGCCCTGGTCCTCCAAGGCTGTACGGAGAGCTTGCAGGGAACAAAAGCTCCTGAGATCAAACCCTAGCAGCTTGCTTAGCCCGGACCTACAAGGGCGGGGCAATTCAGCCTCCGGCAAAGACATTTGGAAACCACAGCAACAGGCCCCTCCCCCAGAAGATCAGCACGAACAGCCAGCAAGCCAAGACCAAGTTTACCGATCAAGGAGAACAGGAGAACTCCAGCGCTAGGGGAATACTGCACATAGAATTCATGGCTTTTTTTTTTACCATGATTCATTAGTTCATCAAAGTTAATTTTTGTTAACTGTTTTTTTTTTCTTTTTCCCTTTTTCAACCAACATATTATCAATCTCTTTTTAAAAAAAAAAAACAAAAACATTTTTTATTTTTCATTTTTAGAGTCATATTTATCCCTTCATAGTAGTTACCCTTATTTTTGGCATATATATATAAGTTGTTCTCTCTTTAAAATTTTGAGATACAGTTTCTTCTAACAGATAAAAATATACCCTAAATCACTAGTGTATGGCTCTGTTCTACTCTCCTGCCTGATCACATTCTCTCCCTTTCTTCTTTTTTTTTTTTAAATCTTCTTTCTTTTTTCAAACAACTTCTTATCAAGTCCTTTTATAAAATCTTTTATAATTTTCATCTTTACAGTCATCTTCTATCCCTTCATTGTATCAACCCTTATTTTGTACATATATGTCTTTCTTCCTTTAAAATTTTAGGAGGCACTTTTTTCTAACAGACCAAAATACGCCCAAAATCTAGTGTGTGGCACTGATCTATGCACTAGCCTGATTACATTTGATCACATTCTGCTTTTTTTGTATTGTTCTGCTTTTGTTTTTATCTTTTTTTCTTTTTTTTTTTTCTCTTTCTTTTTTCTTTCTTTTGCTTTCTTTTCCCCTGGTTTCAGGTCTTTTCTGATTGTATACAGTATATTTGTTGGGGACGTTGTAAACCTGTTAGCATTTTGTTCTCTCATTCATCTATTCTCTGGACAAAATGACAAGACGAAAAAAATCACCTCAGCAAAAAGAACAAGAGGTAGTACCGTCAGCCAGGGACCTACTCAATACGGACATTAGTACGATGTTGAACCTAGAGTTCAGAATCATGACTTTAAAGATACTAGCTGGGCTTGAAAAAAAGCGTGGAAGTTATTAGAGAAACCCTTTCTGGAGAAATAAAAGAACTAAAACCTAACCAAGTCGAAATCAAAAAGGCTATTGATGAGGTGCAATCAAAAATGGGAGCACTAACTGCTAGGATAAATGAGGCAGAAGAGAGAATCAGTGATATAGAAGACCCAATGATGGAAAATAAAGAGGCTGAGAAAAAGAGGGAGAAACAACTACAGGATCACGAGGGCAGAATTCGAGAGATAAGTGATACGATAAGACGAAACAACATTAGAATAATTGGGATCCCAGAAGAAGAGAGAGAGAGAGGGGCAGAAGGTATATTGGAGCAAATAATAGCAGAGAACTTCCCTAATGTGAGGAAGGAAACAGGCATCAAAATCCAGGAGGCACAGAGAACCCCTCTCAAAATCAATAAAAATAGGTCAACACCCCGACATCTAATAGTAAAACTCACGCGTCTCACAGACAAAGAGAAAATCCTGAAAGCAGCTCGGGAGAAGAGAGATGTAACCTACAATGGTAAAAATATTAGATTGGCAACAGAACTATCCACAGAGACCTGGCAGGACAGAAAGTACTGGCAAGATATCTTCAGAGCACTAAACGAGAAAAATATGCAGCCAAGAATACTATATCCAGCTAGGCTGTCATTGAAAATAGAGGGAGAGATAAAAAACTTCCAGAACAAACAAAAACTAAAGGAATTTGCAAACACGAAACCAGCCCTCCAAGAAATATTGAAAGGGGTCCTCTAAGCAAAGAGAGAGCCTAAAAGCAGCAAAGATCAGAAAGGAACACAAACAACATACAGTAACAGTCACCTTACAGGCAATACAATGGCACTAAATTCATACCTTTCAATAGTTACCCTGAATGTAAATGGGCTAAATGCCCCAATCAAAAGACACAGGCTATCAGATTGGATTAAAAAACAAGACCCATCCATATGCTGTCTGCAAGAGACTCATTTTAGACCCAAAGACACGCCCAGATTGATAGTGAGGGGGTGGAAAACCATTTACCATGCTAATGAACACCAAAAGAAAGCTGGGGTAGCAATCCTTATATCAGACAAACTAGATTTTAAACCAAAGACTGGAATAAGAGATGAGGAAGGACACTATATCCTACTTAAAGGGTCTATCCAACAAGAAGATCTAACAATTGTAAATATCTATGCCCCGAACATGGGAGCAGCCAATTATATAAGGCAATTAATAACAAAAGCAAAGAAACACATTGACAACAATACAATAATAGTGGGGGACTTTAACACCCCCCTGACTGAAATGGACAGATCATCTAAGCAAAAGATCAACAAAGAAATAAAGACTTTAAACGACACACTGGCCCAAATGGACTTCACAGACATATTCAGAACATTCCATCCCAAAGCAACGGAATAACATTCTTCTCTAGTGCCCATGGAACATTCTCCAGAATTGATCACATCCTAGGTCACAAATCAGGTCTCAACTGGTACCAAAAGATTGGGATCATTCCCTGCATATTTTCAGACCACAATGCTTTGAAACTAGAACTCAATCACAAGAGGAAAGTCGGAAAGAACTCAAATACATGGAGGCTAAAGAGCATCCTACTAAAGAATGAATGGGTCAACCAGGAAATTAAAGAAGAATTAAAAAAATTCATGGAAACCAATGAAAATGAAAACACAACTGTCCAAAATCTTTGGGATATAGCAAAAGCAGTCCTGAGAGGAAAGTATATAGCAATACAAGCCTTTCTCAAGACACAAGAAAGGTCTCAAATACACAACCTAACCCTACACCTAAAGGAGCTGGAGAAAGGACAGCAAATAAAGCCTAAACCCAGCAGGAGAAGAGAAATCATAAAGATCAGAGCAGAAATCAATGAACTAGAAACCAAAAGAACAGTACAACAGATCAACGAAACTAGGAGCTGGTTCTTTGAAAGAATTAACAAGATTGATAAACCCCTGGCCAGACTGATCAAAAAGAAAAATGACCCAAATCAACAAAATCATGAATGAAAGAGGAGAGATCACAACCAACACCAAAGAAATACAAACAATTATAAGAACATATTATGAGCAACTCTATGCCAGCAAATTAGATAACCTGGAAGAAATGGGTACATTCCTAGAGATGTATCAACTACCAAAATTGAACCAGGAAGAAATAGAAAACCTGAACAGACCTATAACCACTAAGGAAATTGAAACAGTCATCAAAAATCTCCCAAGAAACAAAAGCCCAGGGCCAGATGGCTTCCCAGGGGAATTCTATCAG
>NW_027397104.1:10582498-10617722 GCF_003265705.2 Callorhinus ursinus
TGAGGCCAGCATTACCTTGATCCCAAAACCAGACAAAGACCCCATCAAAAAAGAGAATTACAGACCAATATCCTTGATGAACATGGATGCAAAAATTCTCACCAAAATACTAGCCAATAGGATCCAACAGTACATTAAAAGAATTATTCATCATGACCAAGTGGGATTTATTCCTGGGCTGCAAGGCTGGTTCAACATCCGCAAATCAATCAACGTGATACAATACATTAACAAAAGAAAGAGCAAGAATCATATGATCCTCTCAATAGATGCAGAAAAAGCATTTGACAAAGTACAACATCCTTTCTTGATCAAAACTCTTCAGAGTATAGGGATAGAGGGTACATACCTCAATATCATAAAAGCCATCTACAAAAAACCTACAGCGAATATCCTTCTCAATGGGGAAAAGCTGAGAGCTTTTCCCCTAAGGTCAGGAACGCGGCAGGGATGTCCACTCTCACCACTGCTATTCAACATAGTATTAGAAGTCCTAGCCACAGCAATCAGACAACAAAAAGAAATCAAAGGCATCCAAATCGGCAAAGAGGAAGTCAAACTCTCACTCTTTGCAGATGATATGATACTGTATGTGGAAAACCCAAAAGACTCCACCCCAAAACTGCTAGAACTCATACAGGAATTCAGTAAAGTAGCAGGATATAAAATCAATGCACAGAAATCAGTGGCATTCCTATACACCAACAACAAGACAGAAGAGAGACAAATCAAGGAGTCGATCCCATTCACAATTGCACCCAAAACCATAAGATACCTAGGAATAAATTTCACCAAAGAGGCAAAGGATCTGTACTCAGAAAACTATAAAATACTCATGAAAGAAATTGAAGAAGACACAAAGAAATGGAAAAACGTTCCATGCTCATGGATTGGAAGAACCAAAATTGTGAAGATGTCAATGCTACCTAGAGCAATCTACACATTCAATGCAATCCCCATCAAAATACCATCCACTTTTTTCAAAGAAATGGAACAAATAATCCTAAAATTTGTATGGAACCAGAAGAGACCCACAATAGCCAGAGGAATACTGAAAAAGAAAAGCAAAGCTGGCGGCATCACAATTCCGGACTTCCAGCTCTATTACAAAGCTGTCATCATCAAGACAGTATGGTACTGGCACAAAAACAGAGACATAGATCAATGGAACAGAATAGAGAGCCCAGAAATGGACCCTCAACTCTATGGTTAACTTATCTTTGACAAAGCAGGAAAGAATGTCCAGTGGAAAAAAGACAGTCTCTTCAACAATTGGTGTTGGGAAAAGTGGACAGCCACATGCAGAAGAATGAAACTGGACCATTTCCTTACACCACACACAAAAATAGACTCCAAATGGTTGAAAGACCTAAACGTGAGACAGGAGTCCATCAAAATCCTAAAGGAGAACACAGGTAGCAACCTCTTCGACCTCAGCCGCAGCAACTTCTTCCTAGAAACATCACCAAAGGCACGGGAAGCCAGGGCAAAAATGAACTATTGGGATTTCATCAAGATAAAAAGCTTTTGCACAGCAAAAGAAACAGTCCACAAAACCAAAAGACAACCGACTGAATGGGAGAAAATATTTGCAAATGACATATCAGATAAAGGGCTAGTATCCAAAATCTATAAAGAACTTATCAAACTCAACACCCAAAGAACAAATAATCCAATCAAGAAATGGGCAGAAGACATGAACAGACATTTTTCCAAAGAAGACATCCAAATGGCCAACAGGCACATGAAAAAGTGCTCAACATCGCTCGGCATCAGGGAAATCCCAATCAAAACCTCAATGAGATACCACCTCACACCCGTCAGAATGGCTAAAATTAACAAGTCAGGGAATGACAGATGTTGGCGGGGATGTGGAGAAAGGGGAACCCTCCTACACTGTTGGTGGGAATGCAAGCTGGTGCAACCACTCTGGAAAACAGTATGGAGGTTCCTCAAACAGTTGAAATTAGAGCTACCGTTCGATCCAGCAATTGCACTACTGGGTATTTACCCCAAAGATACAAATGTAGGGACCCGAAGGGGTACGTGCACCCCAATGTTTATAGCAGCAATGTCCACAATAGCCAAACTGTGGAAAAAGCCAAGATGTCCATCGACAGATGAATGGATAAAGAAGATGTGGTATATATACAAAATGGAATATTATGCAGCCATCAAAAGGAATGAGATCTTGCCATTTGCAACGACGTGGATGGAACTGGAGGGTGTTATGCTTAGTGAAATAAGTCAATCAGAGAAAGACATGTATCATATGACCTCACTGATATGAGGAATTCTTAATCTCACGAACAAACTGAGGGTTGCTGGGGTGCTCGGGGGTGGGAGGGATGGGGTGGCTGGGTGATAGACATTGGGGAGGGTATGTGCTACGGTGAGCACTGTGAATTGTGTAAGACTGTTGAATCACAG
Organism: Callorhinus ursinus; assembly: GCF_003265705.2. Classification (NCBI taxonomy): domain Eukaryota; kingdom Metazoa; phylum Chordata; class Mammalia; order Carnivora; family Otariidae; genus Callorhinus; species Callorhinus ursinus. The sequence goes on from NW_027397104.1 coordinate 10,584,929, forward strand.
ATCTGTACTTCTGAAACAAATAACGCAACGTATTTTAAGAAAAAAGAAAAAGAAGAAGATAGCAGGAGAGGAAGAATGAAGGGGAGTAAGTCAGAGGGGGAGACGAACCAGGAGAGATGATGGACTCTGAAAAACAAACTGAGGTTTCTAGAGTGGAGGAGGGTAGGGGGATGGGTTAGCCTGGTGATGGGTATTAAACGGCACATTCTGCATGGAGCACTGGGTGTTATGAACAAACAGTGAATCATGGAACACCACACCAAAACAAATGATGTAATATATGGTGATTAACACAACAATAAAAAATTAAAAAAAAAACATTTACCTCCCTACAATTCTAATAATTTAGAAGTAAAACGTTTATCATTTTTGTCTAATAAAAATGGTTCACATTTATTGATTTCTGTGAGACACTTAATTCACTTTTCCAAGCACTTTACATGTGTCTTCCAGGCAACAACCTTACCAGATAGGTTATATTACTCCATTTTACAGATGGTGAACTGATGCATAGGAGGTTATATGATTTTTGTTCCAGCTCACAGAGGAACTGTGCATGGTATTGCTCAAAGTTTTGACCCCATTCTTAAAAATAATGAAATCAAGTCTTTTGAATACAATCTTATATTAGGAACTTACCTTCTTATGCCTTGAATGGGACAAGGGACTATTCTCAATTTTCTTTCTCAAGTAAAAACAATGAGTGCAGGAACTTATCACATAGCTTGGGCGATTTTCTGACAGTGAGAGGTAGCACATTATTTCCAGTGGACAATATAGTAGGAAGAGTGACAGTTCCTGTAGCTATTCTCACCAATGGAGCTAGAATTGCATATGTGTCTGTCATTGAGTACAATGACAGAAATATTTATATATGTGCCATCATAATGTTTGTGTTACTCACTTATACACTTTGAATTTAGAATCTTTGAAAAAATTGAATGCACAACCTAATTCCCTTTTCTACAATTTAAAAGAAAATTGGTCTGAAAGCATCATTTTAGGCATGGTTACTTGGACACAGGGTCCATATGACACCAATCCGTCAAACGACACCTGCTCGGGTAATAAACAAGGAGAAAAGAAATTGAATTCTTGAGTCTACCTCTATCTAGTTACATGACCTCTGAAAAATTACAGAAATTCTTTAAGAATTTCATAATTCAAGAAATTTATAATGTACAATTTATTCATAAATTGAGTAATTTTTCTTTTTTCTTTCAGTTTTCTATGAATTAAAGTCACAGAACATCTGAATCAATGTCTTGATACCTCAGAATAATCTGTCTTACACTGCGCTCACACTGTATCTTACCATCATTTTAACATTTGCAATTCTGAGTACAGATCTGAAAAGCATTTGTTACATTTATGGTGTGACATTATAAATACCATACAGTCAGCAACTGGACAAATGCATTCAGGAAGAAATACTTTACAAATATTCAAAAAATAAAAATCTTTTATAAATCAAATAAAGAGAAACTACCTTTCCCTAGTGACAGCTACCTACTAGTTAAATTTTCTGAAAGTCTACATATTTATACATTTCAAGTAATTTGATAGTCAAAATAAACATTAAGAAATTTTTCACTTTGTTTGCCTTGTTAATCTTCAGTTCTTTTGCTGAAATATAATTTTAGCACATCTGTAATTTAGTATATTGTATAACTGGTTGCTTTTGTAGACCAATGTCATTACTATTTCTGTTACATCAAAGCATGGGCCATGGAACACAAATATATTTTATTTGCACTAAAATATTATAATATGTTCTATCTTAACCTTCTGAAATATATGAGAGATAAAGTGTACAAACTTACTAACAAAAGAGTTTCAGAAGAATTGTAAATGTAGGGTGAATCCTCTTCCCTAATAGAGGAGTATTTTGAGTTATACTAAGCCGGATGATCTCTCATTTGACTTTTTTCCTTGTACAATGGAGAAGGATGTTTGAGTCATCCATAAAAATGTAATAATGATCAGGTTGCTACCCTTTAAAGCCATGCCCTTGGGTTTTATTGAGGGTTGATGCAAGGAACAGCCATATGCAGATGGCTTCTGCATCAGCTATAAAATCATTTTTGAAGGCATTATCCATTTACATTATTCAATGTTCCCTGTAAAAAAGACCTTGAATGATATCCTTTTAGAACATCATATCGGGGGGAAATGTTTTCTGTAGAAGTGATTTGCATTCTCTTGTTATAAATAAAGTGAAAATTTGTTTTCTATCTTTGTCCTGGATGCCAGGAAGCTCAAAGTGGTATTTCAATACTAACTCATGTAACTAATAAGTTCTTAAGGACAGTATATTCACCTCATTAATTTTATTCCAGTTTATATTTGTCAATCTTATTATAGGTAGATTTTCATCATAAAATGTCTTAAAATCTTCTTGGAACTAGAAAAAGTATGGGACAGAAGGTAGAACACAGATATTTTTCAGTCACCTACTCTGTGAAGCTCTATATTAAATGAGTTACATAAATTACTTAAGCATTATATTATCAGTAGAGCTCATAAAAAAATGATGAGGGGTAAAAATATTAAGCTAATTATACATAATCACTGTAGCTTTAATCCATACATTTTATAAAATCTATGTCTCTTCCTTGACAGCATATACACCAATAAATATAAAAATGAAGAAAATATACATATTAGTTCACAGGCAGGACCATGATGGTTTTCATATGGGTAAACCACTCAGGATATACCCAATTTGCAGGCAGTCATTTTGGTTTGGGACTGCTACAGCTTTTTCAAATTAGTTCACTGTACATGAAAACACTGGGCTTTATCACTCATCAGAACAACATAATTGTTTCCTTCCATAATCTGTATGGCCTACCAAGTGGTCTACCAAGTAGAGAAGAAATTAGTGTGATGCGCCAGGTGAATAATATCAGTTTCCAGAAAAGGAAGGAAGGAAGGAAGGAAGGAGGGAAGGAGGGAAGAGTGGGAGGGAGAGAATAGTTTTCTTTATGTAGGATCCATTTGGATACTGATATCAAACTTTGCTTCCTTTGGTTCATGTCAATAAAAATTACAACAGAAAGGCAGGATTCTTACCTGAAACCTCTCTAACTGCGTATTACTATCATAAGGCACGATTTTTCTATTTTGGCCTCAAAATAAAAATATTTGCTTTTTAAGAAATACTCCTATCTGTGCTCATGCTCAGAGACCCTGATAAAATTGGACTTGCATAGACTCTGGGTAATTAGAATTCTTTTTAATCCCATTAAGTGATTCTACTGTGCAGTAATGTTTGAGAAACACTATCAAAAAAAAAAAAAAACAGATTTGTAGGTGATTACTACAGAATTAAGTGCCAAGCCCACTCAACACCCAATCTCTATACTCACACAAACAGAGTTGCACTCACTTCTCCCTAATGTCATGTGATAGTATCTTCCTAGCTCTTTACTCTTGTCTCTGTAACCTCTATGACTTTTGCTTTGAACTCTGAATTTAGCATTCACTTTAAATCTCTTCCAGAATCAGATCTCAGTTCTCATTAGTGGACTCTACCATAGCTTATCTCTCTACCACTTATTTTCTCCTATTTTCTTAGAAATTCCCTGCTCCAGACTAAATGGGATTTTAATCACCACCATTGGTCATAATGGCCAACTTTGGAACCCAAGATGGAGAAGTTGTAAGAATGTTGTTTAGGATACTCAATATATATGACCATGACCACCTTTACAAAAATATAACTACCATATAGATGAGCAGGACAAAAGACAACCAACTCCTTAGAATTACTGTCCTACCATAATATTATGTAAACCTTGTCATAAAAATGGATTGGGTGATTAGCACAATGGTGGACTAAAGATAGACACCAAAAAATACTAAGAATTTTATCCCATGCACTTATGCCACTGTCTTATCATTAAAATTTAGTGTATAAAATAATGTTTGGTTACTTTTTTACAAACAGTGCTTCATACATAAAAGATTTTTTAAAGTCTGGTTTAAATGCACCTGGTAAATTCTGGTAAAGTGAATAATTCCAAAAGCACAATATTGTATTTTACCGCAGTTCACTGATCAAATATGACACAATGGAACCACATAACGTCTCTGAGTATTTATGACAATTGCACTCAAAATAAATAGCTTCATATCAAAACTCAAACAACAGCTGGGAGCCAAATTAGACTGAAGGACAGATTGCAAGTATCTTTAAGTTATATATTCATCCCAATTCCATGCGAAAACTGCCTTTATCATTTTAATCCACATAATAGTTTCCACCATTATAAATTTACCAACCAGATTATTCATATGCATGGCATGCATAATTATAACTAATTTGCTGAAGGCTCATTTTGCTGCTTCTATTAATTATGATCCTATGGCTTTAAATAAATCAGTGAGAAGGGAGAAAACCTAAACAAGTGGAATATAGTAGACTAGACCAAGAAAGTGCATCACTCAAATGACACTCCCTGATGGTGTCAGGAAGATAACTTACTGGTATTTTGAACATCAGCACTGAATTAAAAATTTAACTAGTGAATCTAATGCTGCATGATCCTGCCCTGTTTTCTCTTCCAGGTCAATTTCTTCTAATAAATCATCAGATCACAAAAAGGGATACAAGGGCTAAAATATGGCAATAAAAAATAAGCAATGTAAATTATGATTCCCAAGGAATTTAATTAGGTTTTTCAATTAACACAAGATGAATTTTCCTTTCTAATTAAATAAACCACCCCATCTCCCCCTTCACTCATCAGACAGAAAACAACAACAACAAAACACATCCCAAGTTATTAGGAGTCCATTCTACTTAAGTAGAATACAATCATGTATTGGAAGAAACATGAATAACCCACACATTTTTACTATCTCTTTCCTTGCTATCTTTGAAACGTAAAACTCTCAACTAAAGTAATCGTGGTGGGAAAAACACAACATATCCTAAAGAAACTGCAGGGAAGATTTTTGATAATTTATTGAGGACACTTCTGAGAGTGGGTAGACTTTGATCATAAAAAACAATTTTCAAAAAATTTCTAACATTTTTCCGTGGCAAAAAAAAAAAAGTGAAGACTGTTTCGGGATATTAAGCAACACAGTATTTCTGAACAATAGTCTCTCATTTCTGAACAAGAACCTCGGGGGAATACATCGCATTATAGCCCCAAGCCATGCCAAAACCACAGTTTTTAGGGGTTGTTTGAATTGAAGCATCCCCTACAAAAGATGTTTCCTTGCATTGGCAATCAAATATAAACGGTACATGTTCCAAGTTCCTCAGAAAGGTACAGGAATCCTCAGATGACCATTTTTTTGTATGTATTTTCATAACTGAGTCAGAATCTTCAGACATTCCTACTTCCAATACTATGGACCAATACTCTGTCTAGTAGGGTTAATATCCATCCCTAATTTTGCCCATTGCCTCAGAGTAACTGTTAATAATATTCCCTTATACTATCAAAAGTGTCTTGGTTTAGAAAATAAAGGATGCAGGGACCCTATTATAGGGGTCTCAAATTAGTTTTTGAAAAGAAACAAAAACAAATAACAGCCTTTTTTTTTTTTTTTTTTTTTTGAGAGAGAGAAAGAAGGCAAATGCACGTGCTAGTGGACCGGGAGAAGGGGGTTGGGGGGGCAGATGGGGGTGATAATGCAAAGGGAGAGGGAGAGAGAGAATCTTAAGCAGGTTCCACACCCAGCACTGAGCCTTATGCAGGGCTTGATTTCACGACCCTGAGATTATGACTTGAGCCAAAATCAAGAGTTGGTCGCTTAACCAACTGTGCCACCCAGGTGCCCCACAACAGCTATTTTTATCTTATCTCTCCATGAGGGCAGGGATTTTTATCTGCTTTGTTCACTCATGTTACCCAGAACATTGAACAATCTGATGTGTAGATTCATAATAGCTCTTAAATAAATAAATCTCTAAAAATGAAAAGGTAAAATGTGTCCCAAAGAGCAGCATTCTTCGCAAGCGGACTGCCTATGAAAATCCTTAAATTTTAAATCAGAAAGTAACATTTTATATAATAATTTAAAAACCTAGTTGCCTATCAGAATGTATAATATGTCAACAACCAGAACTTAAAATTATCTTATTTCCTTTTAGAATAAGTTAATAAATTTTCAAAAATCAGTTGTCCACATTTTTTTATTAAGACTTTATTTTTTAGAGCAATTTAAGATTCACAGGTAGTCTAAGGGAAAGGTACAGAGATTTCCCATATATATCTTGTCCTACAAATGCACAGCCTCCCCCTTTATCAACAATTTACCAAAATGGTAAAGAACTCACAGTGACACATCATAATCCCCCCAAGGTCCAGTTTCCATTACAGGTCACTCTTAGTGTACATTCTATGGGTTTGGATAATTGTGTAATGACGCATACCTATCTATCATTATGGTGTCACACAGAATATTTTCACTGTCCTAAAAATCCTCTGTGCTCCACCTATTATTCCTCCTTTCCTTACCCTAAGCCCTGGCAATCGCTTATCCTTTTCTTGTCTTTACAGTTTTGCCTTTTCTGGAATGTCATGTAGTTGGAATCATATGTATATGTATGTATGTATATTATACGTAGCCTTTCCACATGGCTTCTTTCACTTAGTAATGGGTATTTAAATTTCTTCCATGTCTTTTTATGGCTTGATAGCTCATTTCTTTTCAGTGCTGAATAATATTCCACTGTTTGGATATAATAGAGTTCATTTACCCATTCACCTACCAAAGGTTATCTTGGTTGCTTCCATTGGAAATTATGAATAAAGCTGCTACAAACATTTGGGTATGGCTCTTGTGTGGACATAGTTTTTAATTCCCCTGGGTAAATACCAAGGAGTACAATTGCTGGATCATATGGTAAGAGTATGTTTAATTTTGCACATTTTTTTTCCAGGCAAAGAGTCATTGAGTATAATTGAAGAAGTAGATATTGAAAAGATTAATGAGTCTTGTCAAGTGTAAAGCCAGTTGATCTGATTACTTTTAAGTAAGTTAAATAAAAAGATTATTGGGAAGGGGTAGAAGCTTGCAACTGGCAAAATGAAGAATTTGGAATCTATGAGTTTCTCATTTTCAAGTTCCCCCAAACCACATTTTCCTATCACCTTAGATATTAGAGATGGCAGTTTTTTACAGTATGTTAATAGAATTAAGGGTTTTCTCCCCCCACCCCCCTTGTTTTTAGCAGTATCTTTATCAGGAAGGACAGAAAACAAGACAATAAACTTTGTTTTTGGTTATTGTTTTTTCCTAAGGTTTTATTTTTACGTAATCTATATACCCAACATGAGGCTCAAACTCATGACCCTGAGATCAAGAGTCACATGTTCTTCCAATTGAGCCAGCCAGGTGCCCTTACAGTAAACTCTTTCTTTATTAAATCATATTCTATTGAACTGACAAAAAATTAAGAGAAATCAAATTTCCATACTACCTGGACCTTTCTTTATCCATCCACTTCCCTCTGTCCCCCAGATACGGAGTTTACACTCACCCTGGCTTCCTGCCTGGGTCACCTTCTCACTCTCACCATGGCGGCATTCCAAAGGACAGTCTTTATATCTGCCATTCACTTTTCTTCACAAAGAGGCTTGTATATAATGTTTTCTAGATATGGTGTCATAACTTAGAGAACATGGATATTGGAATATAGTTAAAATTTAACAAGATGGCAACAGTGGATTCAACTGTCCATATGGAATGGCAGGATGGTAAGATCGCATTCAGTCCATTAGCCTGTCAAGTCTATGTTTTTCTTGCATTTCTAACCGGTGCTCATTTTCCACAGGTTTTCCCTTTAATCCATTCTCCACAAAGTTACCAAAGTAAATTTTAGAAGTAAAAATTTTATCATGTAATTCCTGGTTTAAAACCCTCAAATGGCTTTTCTTTCTATCTTACTTTTGGTAAATCTCAAATTAGCATGACAAAGATTTCATGGGATCTGGTGTCTGCTCACCACATGAATTTCATTCTCTGTTACTTATTGTCCCTCAAACCACCTTGCCCTATTTCAACTCCTGTTCTTCCCTTTTATAGGACCATTCTTACCCCAAATTTTTACTAATACATCTTGTCTCTTACGTGTTAGCATCACTGCAACAGAGAACACCCTGACCCTGAATCCAAGCCGGGTATTCCTGATACTGTTTCTTCAGATTGCTTTTATTTTCCTTCAGTGACATTACCAAAATGTGTAATTGCTTACTGTGAGTTCTATTTACAGAGCTAAAAGTTTCATTTACTGAACTGAAAGCTCCCTGATAGTAAACACTAACTCTGCTTAATTTGTCACTATTATATTTCTTTTGCCTTGAACATAATAGGTGATCAATACATACTTGGTGAATAAATAAGTTAATGAAACCCCCATAGTGTCACCGTAGGACACAAAACAACTCAATATTTCATTACTGAGCAGGGTGAGTTTTCACTTTTAGGCCAGGATCAGTTATGATGAATTTTCAAATAATCGTAAGCCACACTACTGATAGCCTTATATACATTAGAAAAAATTGGCATCTAAAGCAACAGCTAAAATCAAAAGCAAAAATCTGACCAGCATTTTGATGAGGCATACATTTGCATTCATTTTACATTTCATAAAATGAATCCTTAGGTATAAAACATGTCCAACATAATGAATATAGTCCAAATAAATTGCACATCAGCATATATTTAAATATCATGAAAATTGGCCAATTTTGCACATTTCTAGTTTTCTAAAAATTGTTGCAGGGTGAATTTCAATTCACTACCCCAATAAATTCCAAATGGAACTTTTCTGCATGATAAAGTAACAGAAGGAACCAAGGACTAATATAATCTCTACAGGATATCTACTATAAAGACCATATATATATATATATAAATTCTTGAGAAACATCACTATTAGTTCTAGAGAGAGTTGGTCATTGTCTATAATATAATATTTAAAAATCCAAAAGTGTATTTTAGATGAATTTAAATAAAAATTAAAGCAGGTACATACAAAAATAATTTTAAAGAGGACTATCATTCAATTTAATATAAAAAAGCAATGATTAGCCATGTCCATCAGTATACCACACTAGATACACTAGTGACCCGTCTACAGAATGATTTTTATATATATACAATATATATTTACACACATACGTATATATATATATTTTTCTTTAATGAACTTTTTAAGATTTTATTTATTTATTTGAGAGAGAGCACAAGAAGGGGGAGAGTCAGAGGGAGAAGCAGACTCCTTGCTGAGCAGGGATCCTGATGTGGGACTCAATCCCAGGACTCCAGGATCATGACCTGAGCCGAAGGCAGTCGCTTAACCAACTGAGCCACCTAGGTGCCCCATCAAATGAATTTCTAAGCTGAAAATAATAAAAGATTATTCAAAAAACAAAACAAAACAAAATGAAAGCAAATGAACCAGCAAAATTCAAAGCCAAGAAGGGAATCCAGAAAGCACAACTCTATCCTAAAATTAATCCCTGTCTGGAGATTATAACTAAATCCCATAAATTTGATCTTCACTTTTCAGATCCTCATAGGACTTAGGAGATAAACAAGAAGGTCCAGTTTCATTCAAGTTGAGCAGAGGGAATTCTACTAAATAAAGACTATAGATAGCCTATCTCTTATTAGATAGGTGCAATAAGATCCTTTCCACCATCCTAAGGGTGACAAAATCATGTTAGCTTATTTTACATGCCAGCCAGACTGGGCTATAAGGAGCCCAAATATATGATTAAGCATTATTCTAACTATGTCTGTGAGGGTGTTCCTTGACAAGGTTTATATCTGAATTAGTAGTCTGAGTAAGCAGATTGCTCTCTTCAATGTAGGTGGGTCTCATGCAATTTCTTGGAGGCTTGAATAGAATACATGGTAGGGTAAAGGAGATTCATTCTCTTTTGTCTGACTTTTTTGAGCGAGGACATTGGTCTTCTGCACTTGGGACTGAAGCTTATTTCATCAGTTCTCCTGGTTCTGAGGCATTTGGACTTGAACTAGAATTTACACCATCAGTTTTTTTGGTTCTTAATACTTCAGACTCAGATTGGGACTACACCACTGGCTCTCTGTGTCTCCAGCTTGCAGGTGGCAGATTGTTGGACTTCTCAGTCTCTATAATCACATGAGCCAATCATAACAAACCTTTATAAATAAATAGGTAAATAGAAATATGAATATGAATAGAGCACTTGTGCATGCTCTCTTCTTGCCCTGTGTGTGTGTGTGTGTGTGTGTGTGTGTGTGTGTGTGTGCGTGCGCGTGTGTGTGTGTATGAGTCTTCTATTGGTTCTGTGGTTCTGTTTCTCTGGAGAATGCTAATTAATATACCACCAAATGCAAAAGTAAAGACTTAAAAGAAAAAAAAAAAACTAGGTACAAGCAGTTTAATTTGGAGGTGATCCCAGAAGGACAAATGGTGACGTGAGAAAAACAAAGCAGAGAAGAGAGAAAGCCAAAGAAGGAGCCATTAATAAGTTATGAGCAACTGAGCTCAATCATACTATATACCTAAGAAACCCTTTGGGTCATGCCTCAAATTACCTCAGTTGAGGGAAGAAATGATGTGAGATCAACCCACTAACTCCCACTCCTATTGCTTGAGGAATTTTCTGTGATATTAATTCCCTCACATTACTGAGTTTTGCCTGCCTGAGGCCCAGCCAGCTCTTGTAATGCTGGAAAAAACCTACAATCTGAAGGGCGCCTGGGTGGCTCAGTTGGTTAAGCGACTGCCTTCGGCTCAGGTCATGATCCTGGAGTCCCGGGATCGAGTCCCGCATCGGGCTCCCTGCTCAGCGGGGAGTCTGCTTCTCCCTCTGACCCTCTTCCCTCTCGTGCTCTCTATCTCTCATTCTCTCTCTCTCTCAAATAAATAAATAAAATCTTTAAAAAAAAAAAGATTTAAAAAAAAAACCTACAATCTGAAAACAAGAGGGACCCAGTCACTCTAGTTGGGAACCATCCAGCTGAATAGTAAATTAGCACGTTTTTATGAAGATAATCCAAAATAAAAAATTAATTATTTTAATTAACAGGAGATCATTATACATTTGCTGAAAAATAAATTAGCATACAAAATCATTTGATTATCTATACACCAAGGGGACATTTGCAATACATATATTTAAAACATACTACTTTAAATGGTAATCAAAATAGTAAACACATTGGAATAAGTCTAATAAATCATATGTAAGATTATTATGAAGGATACAAAACTTTATTGAAATATATTTAAAAAAACCTAATTAAAAATAGGATTACCAATTTCAATCCATGCAGTGACTCAAGGTAAATGAATTGGGAAATTCATTATCATAATAATGTCAACTTACACAGGATAAATCAATAGATTCAATGTAATCTCAATCAAAATTCCATTTTTGTTTATTATTTGTTTTTGTAGAGCTTGATAAGAGAGAAACACAAAGTATTCCAAGATACTCCTGAAGATGATCAAGGATTTGCCCTAACAACTAAAAAACTAAATTGTACATTATTAGCAAAGAGATGGACAGACAAATGAAATAAATTAGCACAGAAATACACAGTATTTGGAAATACGATTTATGATACAACTGAATTACCCAAAAGTAGTTCAAAGAACTACTTAACCTTATGGTAAAAAGATGAATTTCAATTCTTACCTCGCATTATGTATGAAATTTCATTACAGATAAAGAGTCAAACAGTAAAGTCAAAATTAAGATAAAATCCAATCTTCTTTTCTACTTGTGAAGAAATGCACAAACTCTGGATATAGATATTCTCTAGATATGGATATATTGCCCAGTTTTTCCCAGTAGGAAAGCTTTTCTCATGCTTCAATGAGCCCATCAATCCCACAGTGCTTCCTGAACTGTTTCCTAGAATGTTCTTTCCCTTTTCTCCCATCCCCAAGCCCATTATTTAATTACTAATTCCTCAGAAATTTTGTCCATTTTCTTACCAAGAGTCACCTCTCCCATCTTCAAAGTCCAATTACATTTAATGACTATACCAACATTTGCCAGTGTGTATACCATAAAAATCTCTGAGGGAAAATAGAGTTCCAGTCAAATAAGTTTAGAAACCACTGCAAACTCAAGCTGCCTATTGAGGATTCACATTACCATAGAATTTTGAGAAGCTGTGCAATTTAAGAAAACAAACAAACAAACAAAAGCTGATTAACTTTGCCAAAGTCAACATTTGCCTAAGTAATTTAGCCACAGAACCTTTTATTTCAGGAGCACCTGGGGATTCTTCTTGGAATATATCTAATAACATATATCTCTGCTTCTAGGGGACACACTCTGAGAACATGCTCAGCATCTTCAATTTTATCATGTAATCAATCATAATGCTTTGTGTATATTTTGAAGTTATAAAGGTTTAATTAAATCCTCATCTTACTTACAAATTTTCTTCTCAAAGGCAAATATCACACTAAAAAATTAAAATTTCAGACAGAAAATCAAGTGATTTATATATTTTCTCAAGTTGAATCTTTACAACATAATTTATACTCTATTAAAAATTCATTTCACTGAAGAGAAGGTGAGGCTTACAAATTTTTTGGACTATCATCACCATGGTATGCTGGGTTCTAAAAATTATTATTGAATTGAATGGCCTATTTGGTCATCATTCACCAGGCCTGTATAAATCCAAATCTGCCCTTACCTTAGAATCAATTTTATACACACACACACACACACACTCATAAATTGATAAAATTCCATTGTACTAATTAATCATTTTGGAACTCACTATATTATTTGGCTACAATGGAATCTGTGTCAAATATTTCTTGAAATATGCAATTGGTACACTGAATGTAGTAACCAGATATTGAAAATCTTTGCCTTTGTATTTACATAGAGAACTTTTTAAGAGGCAATATGTGCAGAAATGGAATTCAATAATAGAAAGATACTGAGATACATATAAATAGCAAAGATAAACAAGATAACATTAAATGTAATGGAGAAGTTAAAATTAAATCATAAGTTTTGAATCATATCTCTGAAGGTTGAGGCAGTATCTGTAATTGTTGAAAACAAAGCCCTCCTCCATGTTTCTTATTTCTAGTGTAGGCAGTGCTTAAATATTGGAAATGTGGTTGTATTCAGTGTGAGTACTTGATGTCATTTTTCAAAGTTAGCAACTATCAAATATTATATGGTGTGCTATCAAAACAATGAAACTACTTGAACAGAAATCAAGAAAAACTATATTCTGCACATCTGAGCTTTTCTTCTAATCACTGTATAATCCTTAAATGTATAGCTATATTTTATAGGCTTACAGCAAAGCTTCCATGATGGAGTTACAAAATATTTATTATGCTAATATCTCTATGTGTCTACCTACCTACTTTACCTAACATTGAGAAAAAATCACCTGCCTGTAATTTATTTAAACTTAGTAGTCTGGAACCATGGCATAGGTAGAAAGGATGTAAGCAAATACACGATGACACTGTATATAGTACTGGTTTGTAATTAATAGTTTCAAATTACTAAGGCTTGACTGTCCCTTACTTTTGTGTAACTCTTCACAGTCTTAAAAATATTTTCATGTACACTAACTAACTGATTAGTTAGCAATTACCAGAAAAAAAAAGTCAAATACAGTAAGTAATTAGCTACACCAACGTAATCAACTAGGTAGAGCAGATTATCTTCTTTTAGCTCTTTAAGTGGTAAAGGAGAGACTTAGGAGTGTCAAGTGGCTGGCCTAAATGCACAGAGATACTCTATGGTAGAGTTTACCCAAGAATACTTAGTTCACGACAACCAACTACAATTCATCTACATTCTGAAAAGGACATTATGAGGAATGGAAATAAATTGGTAGCTAACATCTTGAAGCACTGTGATAAATGCTTTAGCTCTCTAACCCTCAGAGCAAGCATACTGGGTAGACATAAAAATTCCATTTTACAGATAAGAAAACTGAAGCTCAGATGTAGGAACAACTATCTCTATGAAATGTATATAATAAAATAAAAATAGATCCTCCAAGAAGCAAACATAAATATTTGCCACCTAAGAGATTTATTAGGAGAAACACTTAAGAGTTAAAAGGGGAAGAGAGTGGGGATGTCGAGAGAAACATCAGACTGTGATGTAGGTCTGACCCCTAAGAAGGAAGAGGCCCAGCCTGCAGTTCAATTTTTTAAAGTCTGGTCAAGTCAATGGAGTGAGCCAAAGTCACAAGAGGGGATCACTATCTCCCAAGAATGGGCCTTAGTCTCCCCGCTACACTAATTCATGAGGAAGTATGCCTGGTGCAAACACAGTAGATTCAGAGTGTCATCCTTTGATTACCCTCCCTATGTCAGGAGATTTGAGTGACACATTTTCATGGTCACCATATACTCTGACCTCACACCATGCATAGAAATCATTTCATGGTGAATTAAAGAATGAATAATAAAAGGAAAAAAACTACAAAAGTTTAAAAGACAAATATAGAAAATATCTTTCTAGCTTTGGAGTAGTAAAGATTTTCTTGACACACAAAATACTAACTATACAGGAAAATATTGATAAATTCAACCATATTAAAATTAAGAATTTCCGTTCCTCAATAGATTCAGTAAATGAATGAAATAACATACCACACACTGAGCTAAGGTATTTGCAACACATATAGCTAATTAAGATCTATTACCTAGAACCAATTAATAAAAACTGCTAGGAGTCTTGAATAGGATTTTCACAAAGGGGAGGCTCATATGGCCAATAGGCATATGATAAGACAAACCACTTTAATAATTATGAAAATGAAAATCAAAACCATAATGAGATAAGATTACAAACCGACCAGATTGGTAAAAAATAATGATTGGTAATAAAAATGGTGAAATGAAAGTCATGGGAAGTAGTTCTGCTAGTAGAAGTACAAATTGGTACAACTACTCTGGACAGAGTCAGGCATTAATTAACAAAGCTACAGATGCACAAATTACCCAGCAAATGTACTCCTAGGTGTATATCAACAAGAGATACATGTAGGGATGTTCAGAATAGCTTTTCTCCAATAAGACACACACAGGCATGCAGGAGGATAAAACTGACCAGAGACAGTAGAATGCACAAGTAATACATTAACTGTGGTATATTCATGCCATCAAATGCTCTACAACATATTAAAAGAAATGAAATAAAGCTCTATCTTTGGAGTGCCTGGGTGGCTCAGTGGGTTAGGTATCTGCCTTCAGCGCAGGTCATGATCTCAGGGTCCTGGGATCAAGCCCCACATGGAGCTCCTCGCTCAGTGGGGAGTCTGCTTGTCTCCCTCTCCCTCTGCCCCTCCTCCCCACTCAATCTCTCTCTCTCTCAAATAAGTAAATAAATCTTTGATAAAGCTCTATCTTTAACACAGCCCAATCCTAAAAACATAATGTTGTGCAAAAGAAGCAAGTCACAGAACAAAAAGTGAATGTGATTTTCACTGAAGGAAAGGAAAACTAGGCTGTATGGTTAAGGGATTCATATATACAGCATAGACCTATAAAGAAAATCCGTGGAATTAACACAAAAATACATTACTTCTGGAGGGCAAGGGTTTGGAAGAAGGGAACTGCCAAACAGAAAGAGGGGCATGCAGAGTTTTTCTAAAAGGTTAATGAATACACTACAGCATTTGGTTATTTTTTTCCAAAATGTAAATATAATTTTATATTCCTATGTGTGTGTATATCTCTCATAATTCATAGTCAATAAGAGAAAGCAAAACTCAGAAAAGATGAATAACTTGTTCAAGATCACACAGTTGATAAAGAATGATGAAATTAAAATGCTTTTGATTCCAAAACTGGCGCTTTTCAAAAATTGTCAGTGAATCCATTTTCTCATAAATCTAAGTCATTGTTGGTGTCTTCAACAGCACAGGTTTTACTTACAACATATATCTTAATTGTTTATAGAGGAATAAACTTGTTTTAAAGATTACATCGACTTTATCCCCATAGTTGGAAACCACATTACAGAGAACCTCAGAGGGAAGCTGCCATATTTAATATCTCCATGTCTCCCCACATGTAAATAAGCCCACATCTTACACAAATTCTCAACTATTTATTCTTTGGCTTAAACTAATTTGATCTCCTGTTTTTTAAAGACAAACATAAGAAATCAAGGGGCAGCAAGAAAGAGCACGCGAGTCCTTCCGCCTGTCATACCCTGTCTACCAGCTCCCTCCTCCTCTTACTTTTCAAGTAGCCCAGTCATAGTTAACCTTCAATAATTTCACAAACATTTATTAAGCACAAAATTATGTACCAAATGCTTTAACTTTTTCATTAAACCCTCACAGAAACAGTATGACATAAGTAAGTACCTTCAAAGATATTTTACAGATGGAGACACAGAACTTAAGGCACTGAGAGGCAGAAGAGACACGAGGTGCCACTGTCAGTCAGTGGTGAAGCCAGGATAGAAGATAGACCAACTGTCTCCAGAGATGGTGAACTTAACTACTACCTTATGCTGTCCCCTCAGTAAATCAAAATGCATCATCTTTCCTACGGGAATTTCCTCCAACTGCTTCCTCCAGCTTCCCTCTCTCTGGGTTAGGATATTTTCCTATAGGATCCCCTGCTACCCAGTGAATACATCTGTCAGAATGACAAAGCATAAAGGTTGAGAGCATGGGTCCCAGAGTCAGAATAGCTGAAATAAAATCCTTTCTTTGCTATCTGCTCGATACATTTACTAATTTTCAGATAAACTTACTAAATCTCTGTAAAATGGGGGTAATCCTATCTCCCTCAGGAATGTGGTGAGTTTTAAACGAAATAGTAGTAAAGTACTTCGGATACTGTTTAAAATATAGTGAATGCTCAATGAGAGTTTTTTCTCAATTATATTTGTCATTCAGAAATACAATAGTCTTTCTACTTGTCAATTGCTACCTTTATAAAGGAAGAACAAGCAAATATGGGTTACTGAGTGGGAAGTTCTGAATTCATTCAGAATTCAGCCTTCTCATGCCAGGTCCTGAATGGGTAGTAGAAAGCAGGTACTCAATGCTATCCCTGTCCCTTGGAAATTCCAGGAACCCACAGTTTTATACCTGTTTTCACTTCCAGAAGAGCTAAGGTAGTAAAGTGTATTAAAAGCAAGAGAATCAAAACTGCTGCTGGTTCTCTTATAAGGTCTGGTCCTGCACTCATTTATGATTATCTCTTTATCCTTACAAACTCCACTGTTGGGACAGAAGAGATTCTAGCTGGAGAAAAAGGCCAAGTAATTCCCTGAAGGTTTCTTGAATGATCTGCTGTACTTCAGATTCTGTAAAGCATATTTAAACTCTCATTGGACAGAAATAGTAAAGTGGTATATGTATGGGAGGGCAGATCACTAATTAAAAAAAAGTCCCTAAAGGACCATAAAAATCAAGACGGTTTTATTGATAAAATAATTAATGCAGTTTTAAATAAACAATCCTAACACACTTCCATAACTTAAGGGTGTCAGGAGCAGTTATTCAGAATAATATCTAAATCAGTAAATTATCTGACACTGGAAAATTCTTGTTAAAAGAATTATTTACAAACTATTTAATTAACTTTTCCCTACTTTAGAGATTAAACACTTTCCAAATTATAACTATTTAAGGGACCTCTTAAATTCAAACTAATCTCTATTTTATCTTTTCACACTATCCAGCCTTGAATTTTGCTTAGAAGAGCAAAAAAGTTGTTTCCAACATATTGTGCCATTTCTCAAATGCAATCTCATTTATATTAACTTTTGAACATTGAGAACTCAAATTTAAAAATACTAAATATTGAAATAAGATCATCTGAAATTCACATGAATGATAACACCTTTCAAGGAAGTTTGGATATATATTACAATAGGCCACAACTATGTTTTCAGAATGGTTTAATACATGGAACTATAATATTTATTAGTTGTGTAGCCTTGAGAAAATACTTGAGTCTCAGTTTTACCATTTATAAAATGACATTTATACTATCTACTTTATAGATACATAGCGTGAATGAGGGAATTGAATGTGTAAAGTCACTGCCATATTTCTTAACTCACAAAGGCACTTGATAGAGGCATACTCAAATTCTTCACTGCTTTCTGCTTCTACCTTTTACCATGTGATCCGCAGATCCAGCCTTGATTTTGAATTTGACCATGTGACTCATTTCAGGTTATGGGATGTTACCATAAGTGGTTTATTCAAAGGTTTAAAATACGCATGTACAGTTGGGTCTGCCATCTCCATGAGAAAAACTATCATTGCCCTCCCAGTCTGTGCTCCACACATGGAGCAAACCTGAGGCTGTTCTTCAGTGAGGAACAGTAGCTTGAAACAGATCTACCTAGCCAAACCATATTGGTGTGTGATGGACAAGAAATAATTACTGTTGTCAGCTGCTCAGTTAATCCATTAAATGTCAGGATTCTGTATTATGCAGCATTAATATGGCAATAGCTAGTTGATATTATAGCTTCAAAGTGTTGTATATGTAACTTAAAAATATCTTAATTATCCTTAATTTCCTCATTTGTTCTGAGAGCTAAATATTATCTTTTTGTAGGATTTTTGTAAGAAAGAGTCAGTTATTGTAAAGCATTTAGGATGCTTTACGCATGCTGGCCCACAGAAGCATTATATAAATATAACCTCTTACTGTTTTGTTGCTGTTAATAGACCTCAATTTCTATATTTTTTAATGTTATGTGCTTCTATAACTTAGACCCTATGCCACTCTTCTCTGAAAAATAATTCAGCACAGTAAGTTTGTTTTCTTCCAATGTGGATGTTTTCCAGTTAGAGAATACACCTCTGACTCAGTCCACAAGGGAGCAGCCTCCAACTTAAACATGTTCACAACATGTGTTTTAGGTGTGCACATAGACAGAATGACTCTTAAACATGTAGGCACCACCAGGAGTGATATTTGAGAGGAAGACACAGGAAGTAGCTAATGATTGGAGACTTCTGCACAAGAGAGAGTTCTTTCCCTGTTGCACATAGCACAAATGCTTTTCTCTTATCACCAATTTCTAAAATTATTTATAAAATTTCTTTATTACATGAATTAATAAAAATCATATATTTGGAAGAACAAAAAGGTAGGATATAACAGCTATGAGGGTTAATTTTATGTGCCAACTTTGCTGTTAGCCTACGGTTCCCAGTTTTTTGGTCAAGTATCAATCTAGTTGTTTCTGTAAAGGTACTTTTTAGATGTGACTAACATTTAAATCAGTAGAATTTGAGTGAAGTAGACTGACCTCCATAATGTTGGTGGGCCTTGTCCAATCAGTTGAAGGTCTTAAGAGGAAAACTAGAGATTTCTTAAAGAAGCACTAATTCTGCCTCAAGACTATAACATTGCAACTGTGCTTCAGTTTCCAGTCTGCAGATTTCGGACTTGAAGTCTATAATACCAACTCCTCCCTGAATTTCCATCCTGCTGGTATACTCTATAAATTTTGGACTTACCAGCCCCCACAATTGTGTGATTTAAGCCAATTTCTTAAAATAAATAACATTTGATATATAGCTAATTAAATAATTGATATCCTATTGTTTCTGTTCATCTGAAGGACCCTAATACAGTAGCATATAGAGAAATCATTCTCAGGGTAAATAGGCAAAGGACACTGTGCAGCAAATGGGAAGAAATCTCAATTTTCAGTGGGATATCTCCATTTAGTAATTCGGTAATTCAGTAAATATACAGTGAGCTCTGTCATATTATATAACAGATTAATGAGATATAGTCATGCCCTCCAGGAGTTCATAATCTAGGGACAAACTGATTAGCACCCAAAGGAAAGCAATTAGGTGACAGAACTTATTGTAGCACAGAGAAGCAGGGTGCGGGATCTGAGAAATGTGTTTCAAAAAGAAGGCACATTTCAAACATATTAAAAGAATTATTAGACACAGTAATGGAAGTATGACAATTGACAGGAGAGAACTAATACAACCAAAGCCTTTGAGATAAGAAAGTGCACGCTAGGGTCTGGAACTTTAGGTACTGTGGGGCTGCCATAACAATAGGTATAGAGAAACAAGAGGTATATAGATGAGGTCTCCGTTACAGAATGGAGATCTTCTACACTTTGGACAATGTCTATTCTATTTAGTTTCATCCTTCATCTTTGTTTCCTGGAAACCTTGCATAAATCCTGGTATCTGTAAATGCTCAGTAAATCTTTATTTCAATGCAAATAGATGAAATATATGAAGGAATAAAACACATTTTAGTGGAAGGATATTGGAGTGAATCTCCTAATGACAGAGACCAAGAAAAACATATGTATTGATTCAAAAGCATTTAAGTGTTCAAAATAGCCCAAGTACTACATAAAGCATTCTGTGAGAGACTAGCAATTTGGTTTTAAGCAAGGGAGACAGAATCTCTGTTTGATTGAGCTTAATTTCTAATAACAAAGAAGATGAGAAATGAAAAGTTCCAGTGAAGCATAAAAATAGTACATTTTTCTTTAACCTTGCTGAGTAAGATTTCCTACTTTCCTAGGAAAAAGGATTTAGAGACACACATTAGTTGCACAACATGTTTGGCTACGTATTTTTGTGCCTTTTGTGTACATAGTAAATATTGCTTAGTTCTTTGTACAATGTGGTTACAGCCAGGCTCAACTTACCTTTTTGGTGTAATAAGAGCTCTCTGAGATAACATCACTTTTACATATTATTATGGATAGAATTAGGCCATATATAATGAGTACTGATATAGCCTCTCTCTATATGGGTGTGGTCCATAGTTCATACACATCAGCATATTGATCTGCCTTCAATAATGTTATATCCCCCATTAACTGAATGCCCTTGTCCAGACTCATGATCTCATGCCCACTCCTGAAACTTTAAACTAGGTCAAAAGAGATGTAAAAATCATAGCTACATTCATGTTATTGCAATAGTTACTTAATGCTTTGAA
Organism: Callorhinus ursinus; assembly: GCF_003265705.2. Lineage (NCBI taxonomy): Eukaryota > Metazoa > Chordata > Mammalia > Carnivora > Otariidae > Callorhinus > Callorhinus ursinus. The sequence goes on from NW_027397104.1 coordinate 10,605,873, forward strand.
AAAATGAAAAATGAACAAGCCAAACTTAAAAATAATTAAGCATTATTTTACTCCATGAACCTATTTTTATACTGCAACTTGTATGCAGAAAATGGAATATATTTTATAAAAGAAATTAAATCTAGAATACTATTTAATTCCTATTCTATTCATATACTTCATATATTTCTTTTTTTATCCTCCCTCTAGCACAGTTAAGCAAGCATCTGTAGACTTGCCATCTCATTTTATCTCATAAACAGATGGAGAAGCTGAAGTACAGAGTAGCCAAGTCACTTCTTAATGTCAAACAGGTTACATGTTTTAGGAGAAAGAAAGGAAGATTGGTGAAGCAAAGGATGCAAAAAAAAAATTTATTAGCCAGTCATAATTGACCTTTTCCTAACAATAGCTAGCCCCTTCAAGGTCCTGGAAACCTCACTTCCAAAATTCCTTAGAGACTTACGTTATTCTTAACCCCCTCCCAATTTGAAAGTATATAATCAGCCATTCCTCATGATCCCAGGGCAGCTCTTTTTGCCCCTGGGTCCTGTCCCCATGCTTTAATAAAACTTCCTTTTTGCACCAAAGATGTCTTAAGAATTCTTTCTTGGCCATTGGCTCCAAACCCAGTATCTTTTCTACATCACCCAGGACTTATTTAACCATATTTACTGAAAAACAGTACCATACAAGTTCATAAATAAAATTCAGTTGCACTGTATACACTGGTTAAAAATAAAATTGGAAAATATTTTTTTAAATCTAAAATACATGAAATTCTTGAGAATAAATTTAACATACATAAGTATACATTGAAAACTACAAAAAGAGAAATGAAAGATAATCTAAGTAAATGGCAAGATGTACCATGTGCCTGAATTAGAGAACTCATATTAAGTTGGTATTTTCATTCCAAAATTTTCTAGTTTCGGGGTAATTCCAATCAAATCCACAAAGTCATTTTGTAGAATTCGACAAGCTGATGCTAAAATGAATATAAAAATGCCAGGGACCTAGAATAGCCAAAATAATCATGGGAAAAAAATAGAACAAAATTAAAGGAACCTAACTATTGGATTTTTGATCTACATAAATTCAGACAATGTGAATCGCAATAAGGATAGATATGTAGATCAGTGGAAAAGAACACAGTACTGAAATAAATTCACATGTATATAGTAAATTGATTTTGATAAGGTAACAGTATATTTCAAAGGGAAAATGGAGCTAAAAAAAACTAGGTATGTATTTGAAAAAAATCATTATTTTTGCATACAAAAAAACCCGAAATGGATCATAGACAGAAGAAAACTGCAGAATCCACAAGATTTCCTAGATGGGACCAAAAAAATTATAGAAAAAATTATAAATTGGAATTTATCAAAACTAAAACTTTGCTTTTCAAAAGATTTTCTGAAGAAAATGGATCAGAGACAAGGAAATTATATATATGGATGTTATATATGCTACATATATAAGATATGTAGAATATAAAAAGAGAATACATAAAATGAACCACAACTAAAAAAAATAAGACAATTTTAAAATGAGTAAATAATTTGGACACATTTAAAAAGCACATATACACAAGGCCAAAAACACTTAAAAGTACTCATTATCATTAATTACCATGAAAATGCAAATTAAACCAAAGTGGCATACCTTTCATATCCATTAGAATGATTAAAATTAAAAATAATGTTACTATCAAGTATTGGTGAAGAGCAGCTGGAATCCTCATATATCAATGATGAGAACATAAAATATGTCTAACAACTTTGGAACACATAGTGACAGTTTATTATAAAGCTCAACATTTACTTATCATAAGACTAGTCAATTTCATTCCTAGGTATTTGCACAAGAGAAATTAAAATATGTGTTCAGAAAAAGGCTTAAAGATGAGTGGTCATAACAACTTTATTTATAATAGTCATAAACTAGAAACAATCTAGCTCTCCTTAACAACTGGAAATAAAGAAATTGTGTTAATGCAGACAATGGAACACTATTCAGGAATATAAAAAAAAAAGTAAACTACAAAATCATATAACAATACAAATAAATCTCAAAATAATTACTCTTAGTGAAATATGCCAGACACAGAAGAATATATCTTGAATATATTTCTTCATACAAAATTCAAGAACAGGTGATACTAACCTAAGTGACAGAAGGAGTATCTGTAGTGTTAGCAGACTGGTCTGGGTTGGGAGGATTCACCACAAGACTGTGAGGGAAACTTTTTTGGGGTGACTAAAAATTTGAATAATTATTTTATAATATATTAATTGTACCTCAGTAAATATTAGTGACAAAAAGAACAAGCTAATTTGTACTATTTTTGCTCTGTGAAAAATGGTTTCCTCCCCACAGGAGCAATGGTCGGAGGGAAGATAAAGTAATCAAACACAGTTGCATAGATAATTTGAGGAACTATCTAGAGAGGGTGCTTCAATTTTTCCCATTGGTGTTACAGACTAAAATGGAAGCATTCTAGAGTATTTTAAAAAGGAAATAGATGTTTGGCCACTGGTTAATTGAAATTATTAATTATAGGAGTATGGCAATCAATCAGTGGCTCTGACCATCTATGTATTTTCAGCACATGGAGGAAGTCAGGTTTTTTTACAGTTAGAGTATCACAAAGTGACCATGTTTAATGAAGCCAGGCAAAGTGTTATTACATTTCCATGTGGTAATATAAATGGACCTATTAAATACTGATTATTGTATTCCCCATCATTATGAGTCAGCAGGTATTTTACATATTCAAAGGGAACATTTCAGCTTTACAGTTCTAGGGGCAAGATTTGCACAAATGAAAACATGGACACCTTGAGGAAAACCTATGAGTGTAAATATTTTGTTATTCCTATGAGGAAAAAAAAAGGCAAGAGATGAGACTTCTGTCAAGTGTAAAATTATCACAAAGAATGATGAAAAGACTTTTTGATTTTCTGAGCAATGAATCAAGAGAAGTCATTTAAACTTCAACAGAAAAATCAACTCAATTTTTTAAATTCCACAATAGAAGAGTTTGTGAAAAAAATTAGGAAACTTTTCAGAATTTAAATAAATCCTGTTCTCATATCCCTAAAAGTAGACACTCAAGAAATTAAAATATTATGAATCATGAACTTCAATAAATCAACTTAATGAAGTGAATTAATCACTAAGAATCAGAACAAATTTTAAAATTTAGGTAAATTCTTTCTAATATCTTCAAGGGAAAATAGATTATCAAGAAATTAAAAGAGTTGGTCTTCACTTCAGCTTTGAGGAAATGATTTTACTAAAATCTTTTAATATAAGCTTGATGAAAATTCAATTTCCCAGAATATTTCTCTAAACAGACCCTTGGACAAAAATATGGTCAGTAAAGAGATGCTAAATTTCACTTTATCATGCAAAAAGCTTTCTCCAATTCCTCAAATAAGAAGGATCTTGATGATACAGAATCAGAAAGGAGTTTAATACCACAGAACTTGATAAATTACCAGATCACAACATTACCCACACTTGTAGTCAACCCAGGGTCTATACAACCAGTAAGGGACACAGATTTTTATTATTACTGAAAGGTTTTCATGAGTTAGAAATTTTTAGTAGGAAGGGGATAGTCACTGGTATTTTTATAAGGGGACGAAGCAACACATTTTTTCTTTCCTTTCAAGTGATTCATCCTTTTGCTAATTACTCTGTCACTAGGTGTAACTAAAACTCATCATGGTTTTTAGATGCTGACTGCCTTCTGAGCCTCCCCTCAATGTCATGTCAAGAAAAATTACAGTGGCAATATAGCAAAACTAATTAGGGCATACTGACCTTAGCAGTGGGCAGTTCTTATCGATCTCAGCACAAGCTTGTTAGAATTTTGAAAAATGAAAACAAAGTAGAAAAATGTTTCTACTTGCTACTAGCGCTTTCCAATCACCTATTCATTCTAAGGAAGAAATGAGAGGTAAATCCTTTGAGATGCACTTTTAATTACAGGTCTGTTTTAGTCAGTATGGGCTGCTGTAACAAAATACCACAGACTGGATGAATGGCTTAAACAACAAATATTTGTTTTTTACAGTTTTGGAAAATGTCTTGCGACAGCATATTCAGTGGTGAGGAACACCTTACTAGTTTGCAGATAGTCACCTTCTTCCTGTATCCTCACATGGCAGAGAGAGTTATCATCTCTCTCAGGTCTGTTTTTACAAGGGCACTAATCCCACTCATAAGGACCCTTCTTATGACCTAATTACCTCCCCAGCCTCACTTCAGAATACTATCACCTTGGGGATTAGGATTTCAACATTAGGATTAGGGGATTAGGACATCAACATTCAGTCCATAGCAATGTCAATCTCCCATTTAAAAGTGGAGGCTGTATTATTTTTTAAGGTATTTTATTCATTTAAGTGAACTAATTTTAGTATAAGTATTTTTTTTAAAGGAGGAACAGGGAGGGACGATGGTGGAGTAAGAGGATCCTGGACTCACTTGTCACATGAATACAACCAGATAACACCCACATTAGTGTAAATAACTCAGAAAATGACACAAGACTGGCAGAATAGACTATCCACAGCAAAATGTAGAGAAGAGGCCACATCAAGGAAAGCAGGAAGGGCAGACGCTGTCAGAAACTAAACAGACCCATGAGACTATCCCTGGGAGGGAGGGACACCATGGATGTAGATAGAAGAAAGGAGCAGACCCCACTCCATAAAACAAGTAACAAAATGGCAGTAAGTACATCCCTATCAATAATTGATCTAAAAGTAAATGAACTAAACACTCCAATCAAAAGACATAGGATGACAGAATGGATAAAAAAACAAGACCCATCGATATGCTGCCTACAAGAGACTTATATCAGACCTAAAGACACATGCAGATTGAAAGTAAAGGGATGGAGAAGCATTTATCATGCAAATAGAAATAAAAAAGAAGGCCAAGGTAGCAATACTTGTATTAAACAAAATAGATTTTAAAACAAAGGCTGTAACAAGAGACAAATAAGGATTCTACTTAATTGTGAAGGGAACAATCCAACAAGAACATATAAAAATTGTAAATATTTATGCATCCAACCGGGAGCACCCAAATACAAAAGCAACCTAATAACAAACATGAAGTAAGTTATTGGTAGTGATGCAATAATAGAAGGGGACTTTCACACTCCATCTCCATCAAAGGATAAATCATCCAAATAGAAAATCAACAAGGAAACAGTGGCTTTGAATGACACATTGGACTAGATGGATCTAAGAGATATATTCAGAACATATAATCCTAAAACAGAAGAACCATATATCTTTTCAATTGCATATGGAACATTAATAAAAAAGATTTAAGTCATTCATGCAATGCATCTTTTCTGACCCCAATGCTATGAAACTAAAAATCAACCACAAGAAAAATCTGGAAAGAATACAAATACATGGAGGTTGAATAAATTCTACTAAACAATGAAGGGGTCAACCAAGAAATCAAAGAGGAAATCAAAAAATATATGGAGACAAATGAAAATGAAAACACAGCACTCCAAAGTGTTGGAGATGCAGCCAAAGCTGTTCTAAGAGGGAAGTTTATAGCAATACAGGCCTACCTCAAGAAATAAACAAACAAACAAAAAAAACTCAACCGAACCTTATACCTAACGGAGCTATAACAAAGGAGAACAAACAAAACCCAAAATCAGTGGAAGGAAGGAAATAATAAAGATTAGAACAGAAATAAACAAAACAGAAAATAAAATAATAATTAATTAAACCAATCAATAAAATCAGGAGCTGGTTCTTTGAAAAGATCAACAAAATTGATAAACTTTTAGCCAAACAAAAGCAACCAAACAACAAACAAACAAAAAACAGAAAAAAAGAGGGAAGACTCAAACAAAAATAGAAATGAAAGAGAATAACCAATACCACAGAAATACAAAGGATTATAAAAGAATATTATAAAAAATTACATGCCAACAAATTGGACAACCTAGAAGAAATGTATAAATTCATAGAAACATCTCTTACCAAAACTGAAGCAAGAAGAAATAGAAAAACTGAACAGACTGATTACCAGTAATTAAATTGAATCAGTAATAAAAAAAGAAACCTCCCAACAAACAAAGTCCAGGACCAGATGGCTTTACCAATGAATTTTACCAAACACTTAAAGAGTTAATACTTAATTTTTTTCAAACTATTCCAAAAAAGAAGAGGAAGGGAAACTTCAAAATTCATCCCACAAGGCCAGTATTACCCTGATACCAAAACCAAATAAGACACTCAAAAAAAAAAAAAAGAGAAAGAGAGAGAGAGAGAGAGAATTACAGGCCTGTATCTCTGATAAATACAGATGCAAAAAGCCTCAACAAAATATTAGCAAGCTGAACCCAACAATGCATTAAAAATATCATTCACTCCAATCAAGTGGGATTTATTACTGGGAAGAATGGGTGATTCAATACTTGCAAATCAATCAATCTGATAATATAACATCAATAAAAGAAAGGATAAAAACCATATGATCATTTCAATATATGCAGAAAAAGCATGACAAAGGACTTGACAAAGTACAACATCAATTTGTGGTAAAAACCCTCAACAAAATAGGCCTAGAAGGAACATACCTCAACATACTAAGAGTGTTATAACAAAAACCCACAACAAACATCATACTTAGTGGTAAAAAACTGAGAACTTTTCCCCTAAGGTCAGGAACAAGACATGAACATCCATTCTCACTACTTCCATTCAACATAGCACTAGAAGTCCTAGCCACAGTGATCAGACAAGAAAAAGAAATAAAAGGCACCCAAATTGGTAAGGAAGAATGAAACTTTCACTCTTTACAGATGATATGATAGTATATATAGAAAACTCAAGACTCCACCCGAAAACTACTAGAACTGATAAATGAATTCAGTAAGGTCAATAGATATAAAATCATTATATGAAAATCCATTACATTTCTATACACTAATAATGAAGTAGTAGAAAGAGAAAGAGAAACTGAGAAAACAATCTCATTTAAAATTGCACCAAAAATAATAAAATACATAGGAATGAACTGAACCAAGGAGAAGTGAACTCTAAAAACTTTAAAACATTGATGTAAGAAACTGAAGATGACACAAAGAAATGGAAATTTTCATAATACTCAAATAGATATTTTTCCAAAGAAGACATACAGATAGTAACAGACACATGAAAAGATGCTTTACATCACTGATTACCAGGGAAATGCAAATCAAAACTACAATGAGATATCACCTCATACCTGTCAGAATGGCTAAAACTAACAACACAAGAAACAACATTTTGGAAATGATGCGGAGAAAGGGGAACCATCTTATACTGTAGGTGGGAATGCAAACTGGTGCAGCTACTCTGGAAAACAGCATGGAGGTTCCTCAAAAAGTTAAAAATAGAACTACCCTATAACCCAGCAATTGCACTACTAGACATTTACCTGAAGAATACAAAAATACTGATTCAAAGGGATAAATGCACCCTGATGTTTACTGTAGCATTATTCACAATAGCCAAAATATGGAAAGAGCCTAAATGTCCATCTGCTGATGAATGGATAAGTTGTGACACACACACACACACACACAATAGAATATTACTCAGCCACAAAAATGAATGAAATCTTGCCATTTGCTATGACGTGGAAGGAGCTAGAATTATTATGCTAAGCAAAATAAGTCAGTCAGAGAAAGATAAATACCATGATTTCACTCATATGTGGAATTTAAGAAACAAAACAGATAAACATAGGGTGGGGGGAAAGAGAGGCAAACCATAAAATAGACTCTTCACTACAGAGAACAAACACTGTATGTTAATTATAATGGATTTTTTTAAAAGGAGCAATAGAAAGGACATAGGTCATTAAATATCACAGTCATGTTAAAGTGACAGAGTCTCAATTTAAAACAGTGTGAAATTACATGCTTAGTTCAAGATTCAACATTCAAAATTGAATATTTTTAAGATTCAATATTTCTTAAGGTTGCCTGTTAAGAGAGGAGGAAGTACAGATTTTGCTTCAGAACAAGCATTTCTTTATTCATATATTGATGACAAAGAATTTCATTCATCACATGATTTCTGAGAGACATTCTGGTGGCAGTTTTCTCACTTCACATTTGGGCAGTGTTAGCTCTGGTATTTCTTTCTTTTTTTTTTTTTAACATGTGCTTTTCTTTGCCATATCATCAATAAAGTCAGATTCCAGAGTTCCTGTGTTACTTCTTGACTTTCATATATAAAGTCAAATTTCTAATTAGTTTACATTTCACCCAATGGTGACTGTAAAAATATAGAAGTTCAGGCAGAAAAATAAGCAATAAAATACTTAAAATGTCAATCTATTTATCACCTATAATACATACATAAGGAAAATTTTGGCTCCATCTATAATACATACATAAAGAAAATTTTGGCTCTAAACCAAATAATGTCCTACAGTATTGGAGCTTTTCAGACACTACACTGTAATTTTCTGAACTATATATTATCAAAATAAAACAGGATGGCATAACTTACACTGTAACACAGAGCATTCAGCTCCTGGGAGAAGCAGCTTTGTTTATTGTTGTTCAATAACAGCACTGGGTTCTGAGAAAAATTCATGAAGTTGTGCATTGCTGATATCTAACTCCAAATTCTCTCTATAGAATGCCCAGTGGTACTTAGCCAGAAAATACATGTACTTGTAACATATATTTTAATAGCAATCATGCATTGTATGATATTCACAACTTAAAAAAGAATAGACATGGAAGAGATTAAAGAGAAAACATGCTGCAGGAACATGTACTCTATATGTATTCCACATATATAGAGTATGTTCTCTTTTTCACTTAACAGTGTCACTTCCTTAGTTCAAGAACTCTTTTTCTTTTGCCTGGATTATCAACACATAATGGGTCTCCTGCCACCAAATCACCTCCCCAACTCACCGCAATGTTATTTTGCAGTCACTCCCATCAAGAGGTAGGATCCATTTCCCTAACCATTTAATCCAGCTTTGCCTTGTGATTTGTTTTATCCAATAGAAAACAGTGAAACTGACATTTTCTAGCCTCAGGCAGCCTTGCAGTTTTTAGTTCTCTCAGAGACCTGGCCAGTCACCATAAAATACGTATATGCAAGCCTGATGGATGAGAAGAGAGCCTTGTAAACCATTCTCCAGTCCCCAGCCTGTCATTCCAAGCAAAATTCAGTCAACTCTCAACAACAGAAGCCTCTTGGCTAAACCTGCAACTGAACCCAGATAGATGAGAAGTCCCAGAGAGTCCAGAAGAACCATTGAACTGAGCCAATGCATAGATTTGCAAGCTAAAGAATGAGTTTTTTGGGGTTTTGTGGGTTTTTCTTTAAGCTATTCAGTTCGGGTGTTGTTTGCTAGGCAGCAGTAGCTAACTGAACTGGAAGTTACATTTTTTTTATCTTCAAAAATTCTAGAACAGATGCCAGTCAACACAATTAAACCTCAGCATTTTTCCCTCAGACAAAGCCATTCCTCCTTGAGTCTATTCATCCTTATATCCCTCTTTCACCCTGTACTTAAGTGATGACAAATGGAATACTCTAATATTCAAAGAACCTCAAACTGATAGATTCACCCTCACAAAATCCCAAAGTTATAAGCCTCATTAGCTTACAACTTTTCAACATTTATCACACAGTAAGAGCAGTAAAGACTCAAGTACATAATGTTTACCTCCAGAAAAAGACCAGTAGACTTAGGATGCTGAGTCCATACAACCTGAGCTCATCTGGGTCTGGGCTTTGTTGCAACTTTATTCAATTCAGATCACCACTGGCTTAAGATGATTTGAGGAAAACAGGAGACTTTTCCTTTGACTTCAGCAGAAATTGAAATCTGATCAATGATGAGATAGATTCAAGCAATCTCTTTTGTTTTATAGCTTACTGACCAGGTTTTCAAATTGCTCTAATGTCTAGCAGTCACCTTTTTTTGGAGGGCCATGAGGATTTTTTATTCTCCAGGCTTGCTCCAGCTTTCTGAGCTTTTAGAAAAGAGCTGTCCTAGAGAACTTCATTCATCACTGCTGCCCTGTCTCAGCATTGGAGGGTCCTGCATTGCTTTTGTAGAAGGGCCCGCATACCCAGGAGAAATATCACTCAAATTTCCCTTTCCCCTCCCATTCTTCAGCATAATACTGCATTATGCTATATGACAATTCATGGGAAAGAATAAACGAGTAGATGCAGACTCACGCTGCAACTGGGCTCTTCAGGTTAAAAGTTTCTAAAGGTTTAGCTAGTTTCTCATTATCCTAGGATAGGGTAAATTTCCACTTTTTCTAGAACTCCACCAGGTATGAAAAGTAATCATACATCCCTGTGCTCCCATAAAGGGCTCCTTACATAGAATTTAGTTCATTACCATTTCTTTCATCTTTACCTCTCAGATGGGTTAAAGCAAAATAACAACAACTATAATTTCTGTAGTTACCGAGATGGCTTTGTTCAGGCAAAAGTGTCATCTCTTGCAACTTTCCACATTCTAATTAGAAGCTGAAGGCTGTCTTCATGGATATTTGTTCACTATTTATGATAGAGATGTTCAATTAGCAGCTATCTACTTGGGAATATGCATATGCATATTAACCCCTGACAATTTTGTTCCTAGCCTGGTCTATAATGTTTTACACAGGTAGACCTAAAAGTGTTACTGCCCTTGATTCAATGTCCCATATTAGAAATGCAAGCATTAGGCTTAAATGTCAATATCTAACATTGGTCAAAATTTTTTATTCCAATCATCCAATAAATTGACAAACGCATATTAACATATTCATGTGTTAAATATAATCAGAGTTAAACTATAATTAGAGACTATAGTATAACCAAATAGAGTAAAACTGAGCCTAGGAGTGTGAAATTTATCAAAGTTATATAAGATTGTTAGAATGTGCTTTTAAAAAACTCTGGGAGAATAAACAGAAACTAGGAATATTACTGAAATTGGGACTAAGGCTCATAATAAGTTTGAGTAATTCTCAGTATATGAAAATGATCCATTAAGAACTATCTTGTGGATCTAAGCCTGAAAAATATTGTACAATGTTTATCACATTATTACTGTGATTTTATTCCTGCTATTCTCATCTTCATTCATTTTGTTCCAGCTACACAAGGATTTTCCCCTATTTCCCAAAAAATCTAAATGTACTACTATCTTAGTACATTTTCACTGACTCTTACTCTGCCTAGAATATTTTTCCCTCCAATATGACTATGACTCCTCAGCTCCTTTCCTCCTTAGGTCTTTGCTCAAATGACACAGTCTCTGATGACCATATTTAAAACTGTAATTGTAATCCCAGTATGTCATATAGTATCCAGTATGTCATATAGTTATTTATTTTGGTCTTTACTTGATTTATTTTTCTCCAGGGGACTTTTCACCATCTAATATATTATACAGTTTTCTTATTTATTCCTTTTTAAATTACCCCCTGCCCCTACCACCACCACTGCCATCTCTCTACCACTACCGTACACACTTGATCATAAACTGTAAAAAGGCTAAATGGAATTTTTTATTTGTTTTTTCCACAGGTGACCTCTAGGGCCTATACTAATGTCTGGCCTACAGCTAATTGAATGAGAAAAAAAGAGGGAGGGAAAGAAGGAAGGAAGGAGGGAGGGAGGGAGGGAAAGAAAAAAGAGAGAGGGGGGAGAGAGAGAGAGAGAGAGAGAGAGAGAAAGAAAGAAAGAAAGAAAGGAAAGAAGAAAGGAAGAAAGAAAGAAAGAAAGGAAGGAAGAAAGGAAGAAAGAAAGAAAAAGAAAGAAAGAAAGAAAGAAAGAAAGAAAGAAAGAAAGAAAGAAA
>NW_027397104.1:10617732-10728322 GCF_003265705.2 Callorhinus ursinus
AGAAAGAAAGAAAGAAAGAAAGAAAGAAAGAAAGAAAGAAAGAAAGAGAGAAAGAGAAAGAGAGAAAGAGAGAAAGAGAGAAAGAGAGAAAGAGAGAAAGAGAGAAAGAGAGAAAGAGAGAAAGAAAGAAAGAAAGAAAGAAAGAAAGAAAGAAAGAAAGAAAGAAAGAAAGAGAAAGGAAGGAAGGAAGGAAGGAAGAAAGGCAGGCAGAAAAAAAGAAGAAAAGAACCTAGATATATGGGATCTGGATCAGATTACTTAGATTAGAAAGCTCAGTTCTTCTGCTTACTATAACTCCTGATTTCTTGATCCCTATGAATTATGAATATTAATTCCATAGTCTTTGAGAGGCTTTAACATCTACTTCATAAAATTTTCATAATATCTAAATAAAATATATTAGAGTTTCTAGAAAATGAACAACTTGAACACTTGATAAACATTTTTATTACATACATTTTAAAAACTGGGCCAACACAATATTGGAATAAAAAAACAAAGTTGGAGGACTGATGCTACCCAACTTCAAGACTCACTATAAAACTACAGTAATCAAGACAGTTAATATTGTTGAATAACTAGATCAATGGAATAGAATAGGTATCCCAGAAATAGACCCACATAAATAGCCTACTTATCTTTGACAAAGGGACAAAGACAAGACAGTGGAGCAAAGACTGTATTTTCAACAAATGGTGCTGAAACAAGCGGACATCCACATATGAGAAGAAGGAAGAAAGAAGGAAAGAAAGAAAAAGAAAGAAAGAAAGAAAGAGAGAGAGAGAGAAAGAGAGAGAGAGAAAGAAGAAAGAAAAGACAAAAAAAGAAGAGGAAAAGGAAAGGAAAAGAAAGGAAAGGAAAGGAAAGGAAAGGAAAAGAAAGGAAAGGAAAGGAAAGGAAAGGAGGAAGGAAGGAAGGAAAGAAGGAAGGAAGGAAGGAAGGAAGGAAGGAAGGGAGGAAGGGAGGAAGGGAGGAAGGGAGGAAGGGAGGAAGGGAGGAAGGGAGGAAGGGAGGAAGGGAGGAAGGAGCAAAGAAAAGCCTAGACAGACCTTATATTCTTAACAAAAATTGATGCAAATGAATCAAAGACCTAAATATAAAATGTAAAACTCTAGAACTCTGGGAATGTAAAACAGAAGAAAACTTAGATGGCCTTGAATATAGCAAAATCTGAGAGAACTAAAAGTAAAAACTTGCTTGTGTTCCCTCTCTCACTATGTCTCTCTCTGTCAAATAAATATACACAATCTTAGAAAAAAAAACAGACAAATCATAAAAATATTTTGACAAACTTTCTCAGTAACTAATAGAACAAAGAGAAAAAAATCAGGAAGGATAAATCTATTTAAATAATAAGATTAAGAGAATGGCCTAATCAAAATATATAAAACAAAGTATTAAACAAATTCAGCATATACATTCTTTTCAAATACACATGGAACATTCACCAACTTTCAGCATACATGAGGTTTAAAAAAACTCCCAAGAAATGTCAAAGGTTTAAACTCATGCTTTTTGACAGAAATGAAATTAAGATAGATACCAAGAACAAAGGATAAAAAGTAGAAAATCCCCAAGTATTTGGAAATTAAACCATAAATGCACCTCATGTTATCAAGTTAGAAATCACTAAGGAAATTAGAAAATACTTGAAGATAAAAAATAAATACATACAAATGTGTACCATGTAGGTTAAGCTGTATGTAGAGGGAAATTTATAGCCTAAAATTCATATCTTAGAGCAAGATATGCTAAAAAGCAGTTATCTAGAAATCATCTCAAGAAATTAAAAGAAGAGAAACCAAAAGAACAGTAGAACAGATCAACAAACTAGGAGCTGGTTCTTTGAAAGAATTAACAAGATTGATAATCCCCTGGCCAGATTTATCAAAAAGAAAAGAGAAAGGACCCAAACAAATAAAATCATGAATGAAAGAGAGATCACAACCAACATCAAAGAAATACAAACAATTATAAGAACATATTATGAGCAACTATATGCCAGCAAATTAGATAATCTGGAAGAAATGGATGCATTCCTAGAGATGCATTCACCAAAACTGAACCAGGAAGAAATAGAAAACGTGAACAGACCTATAACCACTAAGGAAATTGAAGCAATAATCAAAAATCTCCCAACAAACAAAAGCCCAGGGCCAGATGGCTTCCCAGGGGAATTCTACCAAACATTTAAAGAAGAATTAATACCTATTCTTCTGAAACTGTTCCAAAAAATAGAAATGGAAGGAAGACTTCCAAACTCGTTTTATGAGGCCACCATTACTTTGATCCCAAAACCAAACAAAGAACCCATCAAAAAGAATTACAGACCAATATCCTTGATGAACATGGATGCAAAAATTCTCACCAAAACACTAGCATTTAGGAACCAACAGTACATTAAAAGGATTATTCACCACGACCAAGTGGGATTTATCCCTGGGCTGCAAGGTTGGTTCAACATCCGCAAATCAATCAATGTGATACACTACATTAATAAAAGAACAAGAACCCTATGATCCTCTCAGTAGATGCAGAAAAAGCATTTGACAAAGTACAGCATCCTTTCTTGATCAAAACTCTTCAGAGTACAGGGATAGAGGGTACATACCTCAGTATCATAAAAGCCATCTATGAAAAACCCACAGTGAATATTATTCTCAATGTGGAAAAACTGAGAGCTTTCCCCAGAAGGTCAGGAACGTGGCAGGTATGTCCACTATCATCCCTGCTATTCAACATAATATTAGAAGTTGTAGCCACAGCAATCAGACAACAAAAAGAAATAAAAGGCATCCGAATTGGCAAAGAAGTCAAACTCTCACTCTTTGCAGATGATATGATGCTTTATGTGGAAAACCCAAAAGACCCCACCCCAAAACTGCTAGAATACATACAGGAATTCAGTAAAGTGGCAGGATATAAAATCAATGCACAGAAATCAGAGGCATTCCTATACACCAACAACAAGACAGAAAAAAGAGAATTTAAGGAGTCAGTCCCATTTACAACTACACCCAAAACCATAAGATACCTAGGAATAAGTTTAACCAAAGAGGCAAAGAATCTGTACTCAGAAAACTATAAAATATTCATGAAAGAAATTGAAGAAGACACAAAGAAATGGAGAAACGTTCCATGCTCATGGATTGGAAGAACAAATACTGTGAAGATGCCAGTGCTACCTAGAGCAATCTACGCATTTAATGCAATCCCTATCAAAATACCAACCACTTTTTTCAAAGAAATGGAACAAATAATCCTAAAATTTGTACGGAACCAGAAAAGACCCCGAATAGCCAGAGGAACATTGAAAAAGAAAAGCAAAGCTGGCGGCATCACAGTTCCAGACTTCAAGCTCTATTACAAAGCTGTCATCATCAAGACAGTATGATACTGGCACAAAAACAAACATACAGATCAATGGAACAGAATAGAGAGCCCAGAAATGGACCCTCAACTCTATGGTCAACTAATCTTCAACAGAGCAGGAAAGAATGTCCAGTGGCAAAAAGTCTCTTCAACAAATGGTGTTGGGAAAATTGGACAACCACATGCAGAAGAGTGAAACTGGACCATTTCCTTACACCACACACAAAAATAGACTCAAAACAGAGGAAAGACCTAAATGTGAGACAGGAATCCATCAAAATCCTAAAGGGGAACACAGGCAGCAACCTCTTCGACCTCAGCCACAGCAAATTCTTCCTAGAAACATCGCCAAAGGCAAGGGAAGCAAGGGCAAAAATGAACTATTGGGACCTCATCAAGATAAAAAGCATTTGCACAGCAAAGGAAACAGTCAACAAAACCAAAAGACAATGGACAGAATGGGAGAAAATATTTGCAAATGACATATCAGATAAAGGGCTAGTATCCAATATCTATGAAGAACTTATTAAGCTCAACACCCAAGGAACAAATGATCCAATCAAAAAATGGGCAGAAGACATGAACAGACATTTTTCCAAAGAAGACATCCAAATGGCCAACAGACACATGAAAAAGTGCTCAACATCGCTCGGCATCAGGGAAATCCAAATCAAAACCTCAATGAGATATCACCTCACACCAGTCAGAATGGCTAAAATTAACAGGTCAGGGAATGACAGATGTTGGCGGGGATGTGGAGAAAGGGGAACCCTCCTACACTGTTGGTGGGAATGCAAGCTGGTGCAGCCACTCTGGAAAACAGTATGGAGGTTCCTCAAAAAGTTGAAAATAGAGCTGCCATATGATCCAGCAATTGCACTACTGGGTATTTACCCCAAAGATACAAATGTAGTGATCCGAAGGGGTACATGCACCCCAATGTTTATAGCAGCAATGTCCACAATAGCCAAACTGTGGAAAGAGCCAAGATGTCCATCAACAGATGAATGGATAAAGAAGATGTGGTATATATGGAATATTATGCAGCCATCAAAAGGAATGAAATCTTGCCATTGCAACGACGTGGAGGGAACTAGAGGGTATTATGCTGAGCGAAATAAGTCAATCAGAGTAAGATGTATCATACGCCCTCACTGATATGAGGAATTCTTAATCTCAGGAAACAAATAGGTTTCCTGGAGTGGTGGGGGGTGGGAGGGATGGGTGGCTGGGTGATAGACACTGGGGAGGGTATGTGCTATGGTCAGCGCTGTGAATTGTGTAATACTGTTGAATCACAGACCTGTACCTCTGAAACAAATAATATATGTTTAAAAAAAAGGAAGAAGAAGAAGATAGCAGGAGGGGAAGAATGAAGGGGGAGAAATCAGAGAGGGAGATGAACCATGAGAGACGATGGACTCTGAACAACAAACTGAGGGTTCTAGAGGGGAGGGGGGTGAGGGGATGGGTTAGCCTGGTGATGGGTATTAAAGAGGGCACGCTCTGCATGGAGCACTGGGTGTTATACGCAAACAATGAATCATGGAACACTACATCAAAAACTATTGATGTAATGTATGGTGATGAACATAACAGAATAATAATAAAAAAATTTTTAAAAAAAGCTTTCAAAAAAGAAATATCCAGGCCCCGATAGTTTCACTGGAAAATTCTACCAAACATTTAAAAAAATTCTCATTGATTTTATACAATTTTATACAATCTCTTCCAGAAAATAAAAGAGGAAGGTACACTTCAGGTAATCAGACAAAAACACTAAAAACAAAACTATAGACCAATAGCTATCAGGAATGTCAATACAAAAATCCTCAACAAAATATTAGCAAATAGAATCCAGTGGGGATTCCACACTCAGCAAGGAGTCTGCTTGAGATTCTCTCTCTCCCTCTCCTGCTCCCCCTCCCCATCCCGCTCTCTCTTTCTCAAAAAAATAAATAAAATAAATCTATGATATCACAACCTCAGAAAAACTGTGCATTTAAATGACAATGGCCATTGTATTAGGGAAATGGGATTATGGGATATTTTTAAAAAATTTTAATGTTACCACATTGTTATTTCAATTAAAATGTTTTTACAATTCTAATTTTAAATATTAAAATTTTTTCTTGCAAAGTAAAAAAAATTAAAAGAAACACAGCAAATTTAACCTAAATAAAGTATAAGTACATAAAAAATAAGTTAAAAATTTAATAAAATAAATATTTAATAAACAGTTTTAATTGGGGCACTTGGATGGCTCAGTCAGTTAAGCATCTGACTCTTGATTTAGGCTCAGGTCTTGATCTCAGGGTCATGAGATGGAGCCCCACATCAGGCTCCACACTGGGGATGGAGCCTGCTTAAGATTCTCTCTCTCTCCTCCCTCTGCCCCTCCCCACCCTACTCATGCATGCTCTCTCTCATTCAAAATAAAATAAAATAAATAATATAAGCCTCAACAAAATCAAAGGTTTTTTAAAAATTAAGAAAACTGGTAAAGTCTGACAAGCTTGATCAAGAAAATGGGAGACAAAGGGGGGATCCAAAAAATATTTTCATGAATATAAAAAAAGACATAATTATAGATTCAATGGACATTGAAAATATGATTACACTATAAGTGATTTTATGCCATTATATTTAAAAATGTAGATAAAATGTACAAAATCCTAAGATAACACACTAAAACTGATACAAGAATAAATGAAACCAAGAATTTATATTTATTAAATTATTTGAATCTATAATCAAAACCCCTCTGTCAGGGAAAACTTCAGTTTCAATGGTTTAATCTTACAAATATTACTTAAGGAATAAATAATACCAATACTACAGAATCCTAACTTTTTGCACAGTAAAGAGAGAGAACATATCCCAATCACAGTTAATGGTGAAATATTGAAGATTTTCCCCTCCAGTATCGGTTTCAAGATGATGATGCCTAAAAATATCACTTCAGTTGAGTGGTATATGGGAGCTTCTAGGTAATAAACAAGATTAAAAAATGAAATAGCTGAGGACTGAAAAAAATAAAATTCTCATTATATCCAGATCACAGGACTGTCTACAAACACTTGATAAATTTTAGAATCCATCAGTAATTTAAGTTGTTAGATACTACATGAAAATCAATTTCATTTCTAAATATAAAACACAAGAAAATAAAATTTTAAAATACTATGTAATAAGATTAATATTGTAAACATAAATTTTCCCAAATTGTGATATAGTTTCAATTGTAACATAATAAAAAATTATTAAATTACCCACTTTTTTGTTTTGTTTTTTGAGGTGGGAATGCAGAAATTTATGTGATTCTAGAATATATATGGCAGTGAAACAAGCCAGGAAATGTTAATACACACAAGAACAAAATCAGAGGTTTTCTCTACAGAATATCAAACTTAATATAAAGCTACAGTAATTAAGATATCGTGGCATTGGCCCAAAATTGAACTACAAAACCAAAGTAACAAAATAGAGGGCCAAATATAAACACACCTACATATGGAGACACATTTTATAATCAATGGATAAAGGACAATCATTTCAATAAAATGTGGGCACTTGGTAAATAAAATATCAATGTAGAGAAAGGATAACAATTTCCAGCTTCAGATTTCACACATCCATCAATCCCTGTTGAACTCTACATCTAATTATGAAGACCATTTCAATAAAGCTTTTAGAAGGCCATACAGAGACTATTTCTATGACTTTAGATAAGGAAAGGATTTCTTAAATTGGATACAAATGCAATGACTAGAAGAGAAAGAACTGATAAACTGATCAAATCAACTGATAAACTGATAAAATAAGCCATTCAGGGGAAGAAAAGATTTGCACTACAATAACAAAGTGCTACTATTCAGTATAATATAAAAGAACTCATGAATTGATAAGAAAAATACTGAAAACTGAATAGAAAAATGTATAATAAACAAAAAAGACAACCATATGTCTCATAAAACTTTGAAAAAGGAACTAAACTCCTCAGTAATCAGGACATGTGAATTCTCTCACTGATACAGCTAAAATGAAAATGACTAAAAATATAACTTGTTGAAAAGGGTGTGGAGAAACTGGATTTTGTGAACACTGCTAATGGAATACAGGTTGTTAAACCATTTGTAAAACTCTGTTATTATCTACCATGGGTAATATATGCTGACTTTCTGACCCAGTAATTCTATTCCTAGTTATATATGCAACAGAAATGCATCAAGTGACAACTCTAAGACCATTCATGGAAGTTTTATTCTTTTTTTTTTAAGATTTATTTATTTATTTGAGAAAGCAAGAATGAGCAAGCACAAGCTGGAGAAGGGGGAGAGAGAGACAGAATCCTCAAGCAGACTCCCCGCTGGGCATATAGCCTGATGTGGGGCTCAATCCCAGGACCTTGAGATCATGACCTGAGCTGAAATCAAGAGTCAACAGCTTAATTGAGTGAGCAACCCTGGTGCCCCTGAAGTTTTATTTTTAATAACAGCAACCCAAATGTTCATTAGCAGAATAGATAAAGGAGGGCATAACTAAATAAATTAAAATTACTGAATTATAACCACACACAATAATATGGATATCCTCTCACATCATTTATTGGATGAAATAATTCAAACACAAAAGACAACTTTTTTTTAATAACACTCAAATTATAAGTTAATCAAAACTAAATAATAGAATTCTAAGTTGCGATAGTAGTTATTTTTAGGAAAGAAGAAAGAACATAATGAATGAGGTGTAGCAAGAGGGGGTTCTTAGAGTATTGTTTACATGGGTTTCACTCTATGCTAATTGTTTTAAACAATTATGCATTTCCACTTTTCTGTAAGTATTGTACTACGTTTTAAATGTTACAAAACGGAAAGGAAAAATTAGATAGGTTAGTAAGTAAAAATATCAAATATCTCTCTTGCCTATTTTCTTTGGTAAAATGTACTGAACTTGATCAAGAAAGGAATAAAATTCACTAGCATCTATAACAAATATCAAGAATATCACACTTTCAAGTGTTGATAAAATATGGAGATTTGGAATTCCCCTACATTGCAGCAAGAACTGTAAAGTGGTACAACTACTTAAGAAAAGTTAAACATACACCTACCCTCTGATCCAGCAATTTTACTTCTAGGTTTCTACCCAACAATGAAAATATAAGCCTACCAAAAAATGCGTTTAAAAATGTTCATAGTAACTTTATTCAAAACAGCCCTAAACTGGTAACAACCCTAATATCCTTCAACAGAAGACAGGATAAGCAATGAAATCGCTTTTGTTGTTGTTATATTTGTATAACAAATATAACAACATATTGTTATATAATATAACAAACTCTTGCTACACAGAACATAGATAAATCTCACAGCAGTATGTTGAGCAAAGGAAAGCCAACACAAAGGAGTGCACACAGTATAAATCTAATTATATGAAGCTCTACAGTAGGCAAAAATAGCCATGTTGATAGGAATCAACCTCTTGGAAATGGAAATTAAATTGCCTTTTGGGGATAGAAATGAAATGGAAAGTGAGTGAGGGAACTTTCTGGGGTGAATGGAAATGTTCTATGTCCTTATTAGGGTGCTAGTTACATGTAGATAAACATTTTTCAGAACTCACTGAAATTTTATGTTCATATATAAATTGTATGTTAATTGTATGTTATATGTATTACTTACATAGGCAAATTTAGAATGGGATATTGAAATAATTTGAGATACTGAAATAATTAGAATAGCTGGCCCAATCTCCTATTCCCACATTTGCAACCTGGCAATTGAGACATACATTAGAGAATACAGGGTCCAAACAGAGCTGTAACCAAAGTCTAAATCATGATCCTAATTTTTAATTTTGTGATAGATAGTAGAAATGCAAAATAGAGTAAGAGGTTTTAAGCCCTTGATAATTCAATACTAAAAAAATTAATAATGGAGTAACGTGATTATGATTCAATAGGTTATTATTGGGGATAATGGCATGAAAAATTTTTGAATAACAAACACAAATAATGCTAATTTGATATTTGCATTCAAAATCTTATAAGATTTGAAAAGAAACAATATAATATTGTGCATTATTCAAAAGCATTTGAAAAATAGTTTCCAACTAATTTTATTTAAAGGCAAATGAGGTGACAGTCAGTCTAATAGTGGTATATACAATGATTATGATTTAAACTTACTAATGAATAAAATCAGTAAAGGCAACAAATGAAAACTTGCAGAATATTAAAAAAAATCCCAATAACTTATAACTAACAATAAAACCTCAAAATACCATAAAAATATAAAATGATGGAAAATGGGAAATGATGACCAGGCTAATTCATAGTATATATATTCATATTCATATTTTCATATTTCAAATATTCATATTCATAAATTCAAAAATTTTTATTGTGCTAGACTAAGTAAAGCTTCTGATTTATGAAAATCAGATATTTTAACAAAAATATGATGCTTAAATAATACTAACAAGCCTGAATGTTCCAATTAGTCCTACAAAATGCATAAAGCCAAAACTAATAGACATGCAAGGAGAAAATTTTACCAAAAAATAAAATAAAAAGGAAGATTTCATCCAAGTTTTTACCTGTAAAAGCCACAATTACAAAGAAATAAAATAAGGATTTAGATAAAAACACAATATATGAGATTAGGTATCTAGTAAACTCTCTTCACTCTAAACTATGTAGCATTTGTTAAAATGTCCATGATTCATTTCCCTAAACTTATCTTACAGTAAAATTCAAGAAAATTCAAGAAAAAATATATGATAAAAATAACCATGGTTCTCGAAATTTTTTTTAATTTTTTTATTGTTATGTTAATCACCATATATTACATAATTTGTTTTGGTGTACTGTTCCATGATTCATTGTTTGTTCATAACACCCAGTGCTCCATGCAGAACGTGCCCTCCTCAATACCCATCACTAGGCTAACCCATCCCCCCACCCTCCTCCCCTCCAGAAACCTCAGTTTGTTTTTCAGAGTCCATCATCTCTCCTGGTTCGTCTCCCCCTCTAACTTACTCCCCTTCATTCTTCCTCTCCTGCTATCTTCTTCTTTTTCTTTTTTCTTAAAATATGTTGCGTTATTTGTTTCAGAAGTACAGATCTGTGATTCAACAGTCTTACACAATTCACAGCGCTCACCGTAGCACATATCTTCCCCAATGTCCATCACCCAGCCACCCCATCCCTCCCACCCCCGACCACTCCAGATTTGCAACGACGTGGATGGAACTGGAGGGTGTTATGCTGAGTGAAATAAGTCAATCAGAGAAAGACATGTATCATATGACCTCACTGATATGAGGAATTCTTAATCTCAGGTTCTCGAAATTTTACCTGATGGAGATATCCCCAGAAAAATCAAAATCCAGGACCAATTTTTATTTATATATAATGAGAATTCCAAGACCATAAGTTAAAAGCATTACTTAAATAGTGGAAAGCAACCTTAGAAAAACTGAGTAATAACTTGGTAAGCATAGGCAAAGCAGATTACATTCATAACACTATGCACCATGACAAACTTCACATAAAATCAAACACTTGTAGATCTATATAAAAACACTTATAAGGGATAAGGAACATTTGTTTGGGAATATTTGTTACCCATGTGGAACGATTATGAATTTCCTTGCTTTTAAATCACAGAATAAATCATAAAAAATTGACAAAATTAAACAAAAACTTTTCAAACTTTGGTCTTATAAATAATAAAAATAGGAAGATAATAAGATACATAATAGTTCAAACATTTATTAGAAAAAGTGAAGGTTCCAATAGAAGTATATGAAAGGTTATGGGGAATTTATACAAAAAGAAATAAGACTAGTAGAGTAAAACTTATGCCAATATTCTTTCTTGCAAGTTATCAAAGAACTGCCAAAGAGCACCTGGAATAGTGAGCAAAAATTTTATAACAAACCAAACATAAATGACCATACTGAATGTTTGCCATAGTTGTCATGACACTGGCATCTTCATTCAGAGCTGGTGGGATTATAATTTTGTGCAGACTCTTTGGAAATTATTATGAGAACTTATAGCAAATGTCTTATAATGTACATGCCTCTTCTAAGTCATTCTGATTCTAGGATTTTACCCTAAGGAAATAATTCAATAGAGTTTCAAATAGTATGCATGAAAACATCTGTTGCATCATTATCAGTAATACTAAAAAAAAAAAAGTCCAAACTCTGAGGACACATTAAATAGAATCTGGTACATTGAAATGGTAAAATTACCAAAAGCCATTAAAAAACTAACTATGGCTACTATTCATAATTATTAAGACCAAAATTTTAAGTGAAAAAGAGATCTTTAACATGTAATATATATACTATGACAGTGATTATGTAAAAAAGGACTATGCATGTGGAAGAGAATATTCACAAAAGGAAATAGTGATAGAATTATGGCTGATGTTTTAAAGTTGCTATTCCTTGAGAATTTGCCTTAAAACAAATGATTGTATTTAGACAATATAATGTCTATTTATAAGAGTAAATTAATGAGCCAAATTTTATTATACTATATCACTGCAAACTTACAAAGTACGTAACAATGAATAGGAAGGAAACTAGGATAGAGAAAATCATTGACCTTCTCCTTATGGAAGAATAAACTGTCCTTCAAGATAAAAGGAGAAGAAAGGAAAACTATTGTGCGTTAACCAAGTCATTTTGCCAATGTCTGCCAAAGAAATGAGATAGGAAAAAGTCACAGTCCTCACTGACCTTCCAGATACCTGTGACACAGTATAACTTTAAGGCCTCAAATAAAAACTGCAGTCTATTTTACCTGACAGCAAGCTTTGTACTTTCATTATGCATATAATATCTAATAGATCTTTTGAAATCATTACCTGTCAAGAGGGGAAAAGGAAGGCAGAGAAAAAACCTTGAAGAATAGAATTTGTCAAGGGTCAAAGTAAATGGCAATATACTTTAATAAGCAATAAGCTCCACATTATCTCTGAGTGGCCTATACACTCATTGGACTGTGGTATCATATACTGAAATGCAGAATAACTTCTTAGTGGCCCAAAATACCCATCCGCAATATCTTTCTATTGATCAGCTTATATGTTGTCCAAAAAAAAAAAAAAAAAGTTAATACCATGGTTAACCTAAATAACACGTAACTGCGAAGATAGATTTTTGAGCAACCAAAACCTTAAGGTGTGTTACATAATTATGATTTTTATATTATTTACATTACTGTTTCATCATATTTATAGTAACACTGAGAAGTAATCTTGTGTTTTTCACCTTTTTAGCACTCACTCAATATCTAAATAACGTATGCATGCGAAGGATATATCCACAGAATAGACATCATAAAATTCAATTTTTATTTGCTAACAATGAGGGAAACAGTATTTTTCAGGTAAATGGCTCTTATCACTGCATGCCAGTAAAACAGAAACTGGATCTAAGAACATGGAAAATAATCATTCCCTCTTCTCCCAAACATCCCATGGATCACAACGTGGTGGCAGTGACTGATGTAAGAACCGATGAATGCGAGTCCATTTATTCAGATTCTAGTTTGTGCTCTATTGTAAAATACTTGCCAACTTCTCTAAGGCTTTGCAACTCATTTTTCTCATTGTATAAAAAAAGAGTAAACCTCAATACACAAGATGGTCTCCAAAGTTACTACCAACATTAGGGCCCTAATTCTATCTGGGAGCTAGAGAAAATTTTCCCCTTTTCTCAATAATGCAAAGAAGCAAAATCACTACCTAGGTGGCTACCACAATATGTTTAAACAGTTTGGCAGGTTGTTAAAGCCATGTATTTAACAAAATTTTAGTGATACCTACTACAGAAAAACAAAATCTTCCTCCTCCTCCCACAATGAAGTATACTGTGAAAATTGCCCTTGCTAGTAGCTTGCAATAGGCCTAAGGACAAAAGTACAGAATTCACTACCAATATTTTTCTTTAATCTTAAAAGAGGATAAAGTGACTTTCAGGGATTTGTTCAGGTTATGCAGTCTAGCAGAACGCTATAAGTTTCAGAGCACAGTGTATGGCATATAGTGGATTAATTGTCCTTTTGCAGAACTTTTTATGGCCCAAGGTCCTACTTTATTAGTACATCCAGTATTACTTCCCAAGATTCTAAACAGAGCATACTGGTAAGGGAGACAAGATATCCTAATATTAATTAAAATTCAAGTGAATTTTATAGGAAAAAGGGCTTTACTGAGATAACAAAGATTTAAACTCTATGTAATATATTTTATTTTCAGGCTTCAAACATGAACTTTAAGAACACAGGTTTTAAGAAGATAAGGTATTATTGCTCACTGGATCCAGGTGACAATTTTAGGTTCTACAAATGTCCAACAATTTATCTTGGCAGTTAGTTTCAACTCTAACGCATACCAATACTCTCATAATTCCTACAATTGTGTGTACATATTTTTAAGTTTCCTTTATCTTAAAAGTAAATAGATATCCAACTGCCATTTCAAAATGAAATAGCCTTAGGCTCACTTGTTGTATACAGTTTAAAGCTAATAATTTGACTTTTAGTTACAGAGCTATTTGACTGGATTTGGTGAAATATTTCCTTATCCTTTTATTTCACTGTTATATGGAAGTCCCAGTTTTCCACCGTCTCTGCTAGAAAGTCTCCAAATCTTAACCATTTTTGCCTTTTAATTCCCTTATGAATTCAAATAAATTCAACTCATTTCACTTTATTAATTCAGTATTAATTCAATTTGTATTTACTACGTAACAAATTCAATAGCTATGTGACACACTAAAGAAACTAAGACTTTAAAAAGAATTCTATGCACTAAGAATATACAGGCTTGCAGTTTCCCTTGCAGTATTTGTATAAATGCAACATGGAACAGCAAAAAAAATAGGAGAAAGTGTGTTTTCAACATTGTGCATTATTGGTGTAAATCCTGTAGAAATCACCTATCAGTATTCTGAACTGCCATCCTACCAATATCTTCTACATTTAAATTGTTTCCATTTTTCCCAATTTATTTACCATTGTTTTAGGTTGTATACCTTTATATTCCAACTTTTTTACCTTTGTATAGATTGTGTGTATATATACAGATGGATTTAGACTAGCACTTTCTATATTAGACAGTGGCTCATATGTAATGTTATGTTCTGAGCTGACTCCCTGCCTATTCATCTCAGCAAATGCTAAATAACAGCAAACAACGCAATCAGGAAAATCAGCAGGAATTGTAAACACAATACACTAAAAACTGGATATGCTATAGTTCCCTGGGAAATGGACTTAACGGTTGTCCAAACTTAAAAGGGATAAAAATATTTTATCCACATGTTATAGAAAGGTATACAGAGGTAGTTGTGTCAGTCTGTGTTTAATTTGTATGTGTATATATGTATGTATGTATGTATGGTTTTGCAATAATGAACATTATTTTTTTAATTCACACACGGAAAAAATGAACTAATTGGTGATGACCCCCCCACACACACACTAAGAACTAGCTTATTTTAAAAGTCAGTTGTACATCTCACAAAAGGTAATATGGAAAGCATGGATTGGACACCTCTCATTGATTCTTATTTCATTTCTCTTTTAAGCACACTATGTCACTTACCAATTACTTCCAAATTCATATAGGTCTAATGAAAAATTTTATAGACATACTTTTCTATGAAATCATCCAGTGTTAATTCACACCTGAGAACTACTTAATTTGGTCTTTACCTATAAAAGAAATAGGCAGTCTGTTCTCTCAAGGTAGTATCTCTCAAAAACCTAAATATTCAAACATTTATTGCAATTTGCAAGAAATACTATTCATATGATCAATATATTTCAAAATATTTATGGTGTGACACTCAGCTCCTATTGGCTTTACCTTGGGAACATCTGATTTTGTTTTAGTAACCACAGTTTCTACTCATGGCCTACGATTCAGAAATTAGGATGCACCCCCAGTTGTGGCAACATGTGGGAAGCACAGAGTCATGACCAACCACCAGATGGGATATCTGGATATTGGCAAGAATTCTTTATTTTCCTGGCCACCAGCTGACAAACTCCATTTTGCTTCATATACTTCTGACACAGAGCAGAAAATAGAAGACAGTCCTGAAAACTAAGGCAGCAGACTGCCCATTAGGAAATTTTAAACTCTAAGGAGTTCAAAGGTTTTTCATTAAGTCTTAATTTTTTCCCTAAGTAGCCTTATTGTTGTTGCTGAGGCTATCTTTACTGTTATTTGGCAAGAAGGTTGAGGGGAAACAGAATTTGGGGGTTTGGAAGACCAAGGTTTCCATTCCCAAATAGTTGTTAATCTGATGGGGAAGCTGCTAATATGATGTTGGCCATTTGTTTATCTTTATGAGCCTTTATTCACTCACATGTAAAGCTGTGATTAAAAATATTACTTGCACAAATATTAAGGACTTGAAATAACAAATAAAAAGTTTATCACAGTGCAAAGCACACAGTGGGTTCTTAATGAATGGGAGCTACTCATTATCTTACGAGTGAGTTTTAGATCCTTGTTTCATATCAAATAACTAGAAAAGGGGTTGGTAAACTTTTTCTTAAAGGGCAAGATAGTAAATAGGTTAGGCTTTGTAGGTCAAGAAAAAACAATCAAGGATGTTATGCAGATACTTATATAATCATTTAAAATGCAACCATTTAAAAAATATAAAATCATTTTTAGCTTACTGCCTATTAAAAACAAAACAAAACCAAAAACAGAAGGTGAGGCAGATCAGAGCCACCAGCTATCATGGCCCACCCCTGAACTATATGATTACAGTTGAGAAAAGAAGTAAAACAACTCAGCCCATTTCCTGTTCTTTTGGTAAAAAAAAAAAAAGAAAATTGCTTAGTCTCAGCTAAAATGAGGAATGATCTGGGAATTGCATCTATCAGTACTGCTATTATTCCTTAGAATAAAATTCTATTTTATGAAACTAACCTCAATTGTCGAATACTTCCATCAACGAAAAAGTTCTAAGACATAAAGTACACAAACCTCCATGGGAAAAATTCATGACCGGAAAATAAGTGAAAAAAATTTTATGGAGTAAAACATTCCAAAAAAGTTTTCTTTGCCATTCAAAACCTAAATATGGCCTCATAAGTGGCAGAAACACTGCGATTGAAACTTTCATTTCTAGGTACACTATAGCTAATACTGACTTGGCTATTCATTTATTATGCACTTACTATGTTCTACATCCTGATTTAGGCCCAGAGGATATACCAATAAACCAACCAACCAACCAACCAACCAATCACCATCATTTTGAAGCATGCACTTTGATGAAGGAATACAGGCAATCAATAAACAATATGGTTCTTTAGAGGGTGATGAGTGCTATGAAGTATTGTGTTCAGTGTTCTGAAAATTAACAGAGCAAGCAAGAAAGAAACTGCGCTGTGTGTGTGTGTGTGTGTGTGTGTGTGTGTGTGTGTTACATGGGACAGGGAAGTTGCGATTTTATATAGGGTACTTAAGGATGATCTCACTGCTAAGAACAGAAGCTGAGGGAGGTAAAAAAAAAAATATATATATATATATATACATATATATATATATGGGGGAAGAGTATTCTTGGCAGAGGTAAATAAAATGGCTCTATGGCTGGAAGATGTCTGGCCTCAAAAAGAAACTGCAGGGTGGTCATGTGACTAAGGCCAACTAAGGGACTTGAGGGGGAGGGGAAGAATGTCATAAAAGGTTCTGCCTCAGAAGCCACTATAAAATGGAAACACTTTTAGCCTCCTAGAGAACTGGGAAGCCACTAGAGGGGTTATAACACAAGAGTGACATGATCCAATTTCCATTTTGACAAAATTCCTCAATCATTATTTGTTTCTGGGATTCTTTTTAGTATTTGACAATGAGTATAAGTAAATTATATATCATAGTGAGAGATTTTCTTCAGCCTGATAAGTATCATTTATTTATTTTAATTTCTTTAGCTTTATAGTCATTTTTCCTTCAAAGAAAGTTTTCAATAACCAAATTATCCATTCATCCATTTGTTGTAAAAACAATAAATATATATTCAATATATGTTAGGTATCAGATTCTGTGCGTGTCACCTACAATATAAGGATGGTTCAGATGTATTAAAAAGGCCTATAATTTATTGAAAAACTGTAATACAACAGTAAGAAAACACAGAGGAAAAAAATGCCAGTTATAATGAAGGGTAATCCAATTCATCATCAAGCCATAACACCTGCTGTATCTTATTATTATCACTAATTCTACTACTAACAATGCTAATCATGATGATGATAAATTAAATGGTCAACCAAAGAGCAAATGGGTGCCTTCTTGGGAAAATAATTTCTATCATTAACTCTATGTGTGATACAAAGGACCTCATTTTCTATTTATATAAAATGAGAAGGTATAAAATTCTTCTATCTGTACTTCCTCATGTTTTTAAACATTTTTAACTATTCTTGGTTCAGTTCCATAAAGTGTCTACTTTTATAGAGGTTTGACAGTCTTTACCTTGAAAAAGATAAGAATTCAAGATTTTTTTTGAGAGCTCCCTGAATCATTTGCTACCAACTAGAAGCAATCAAAGTGCCACAAAATTAGAATCGGTAATCAATAGCATAAAATCATATAGCAGTGTGGCATGGATTTCCAGAGAGGCATATGAGAAAGGACACAGGATTAGACATAAAGAGGGATTTAATTTAAATGTTTGCATTGCTGTTGCCATGTCCATTTTGTATCAAGTTAAATTTATTTATTGTCTTGTTTATTTCCTTTCTATCTAGGACAAAATTTTATCTCAAGGAAATTAACTGACCTGACCATAAAGGAAGTCAGAACTACTGGGACTTCAGTGCAATTGAAGCTAGATGAAGAAGTACTTGAAATATTGGGGGACTGTTAAGAACTGCAGCTCAGGAACAAACAGCATGGGCACTGGGTGATAAAAATCAAAAGAGTGGTATAAATGGTGAAGGCTGTTAAGGGTTCAGAATCTATAGAAACCACAACAAGAAGGACTGATGAGTAAAAACTTTATTGAGGAGGCTGATCATGCATAAGAAATGATATTTGTTGGAGAGAGGTAAGGTTTCAAGAAATGGTATCAGAAAGGGCATTTCAAAGGAGTGAAACAGCTAGTGATCCTAGTTGGTAAAATATGGGGCATGAACACAGCATGGGGACATGCCTACATTTAGCTGCAGTAGAGAGCTAAGAGAAAAAGGTAATAAACTGTATGGGGAAGATAGCTTGTAGCCAAATTAGAGAGATCTCAAATAGATTTTTATGATTTCAAAATTCCGTTTCCAAGCCATGAAGTACTCACCTCACATTACAAGTTCTTGTTCTTGTACTTATTACTTCTTTCAGGCAATTGTCCCATACTTGATTAGATCATATTCTATACTGAATTTTGGGGACAACCAATATAATGGACAAAGAGATCAAATTGTATTGAATATGGCCATGAGATTTGTAATAATGATATCAAAAGTTTGTGTAATAAAAGCCCATAGCTATTTTTTTTTCTGTTAAAGCTTTTCAAGTAAAGAGCTTTTAGCTTAAAATTAGAATTATGGGTTGCAGGTTATAGTTTGCTTTATACTGTAATTTTTCTAACTAGCCATGTGAACTTAAAGATGTTTAAACTTTCATCTCAAGTTTATGTTGTAAACTTATAAATCAAATGGTTTGGATTAAATATCCTGTGAGGTCATGTCCAAATGGAATATTTTAAATTCTTTTTTTTAAGATTTTACTTATTTACTTATTTATTTGACAGAGAGAGGGGGAGAGAGAGAGAGAAGGAGCAGGGGGAGCAGCAGAGGGAGAGGGAGAAGCAGACTCCCCACTGAACAGGGAGCCCAATGTGGGGCTGGATCCCAGGATTCCGGGATCATGACCCAAGCCAAAGGCAGACGCTTAACTGACTGAGCCACCCAGGTGCCCCTATTTTAAATTCTATAATTTTATTTTTTAAGGAAAAATGATCACATGAAAATTAATACTAATATCATAGACCAGGCCTAGACAACACCTTGAGAAGGTAAATCAATTTACTGTAAAGTTTCTAATAAAACCAGTCACCCCCATCATTTAAACAATTTTCAGTCTGAATTGCTGAGAAAGGATAGACCACAAGGAATAATGGGAAAAGCATGTTTTTATAAATTACGTACCAGAGGTTGAACCTCAATCTTAAAACTCTAGTAACCTTGAATATATTACTTAAACTTGATGAGTCTCATTTCTTTTTTGCACATAATATGGTTAATAAAATATATATATATATGGGGCACCTAGGTGGCTTAGTCAGTTAAGCATCTGCCTTCAGCTCAGGGCATGATCCCAGGGTCCTGGAATCAAGTCCCGCATCGGGCTCCCCGGCCACTTCCCCTGCTTGTGCTCTCTCTCTGTGTCAAATAAATAAATAAAATCTTTTAAAAAATAATATATATAATATTATATTATATATATTCTCTATATCTCTTTGCTTTTGAACCACTGTCCTCAAAACTTTACTGGCTTTGCCGTTTGCCTTTTTGGGCAGAAGCTGAAACTGGTGGATATTTTCCTTTGTGGTTAACTTAACTCATCTATTTAGATTGATTTTGGTATTTTTGAGGAATTTATCTTACCCGTGCATCACATATCACAGAAACACAGTATGTTTGATCTGGAAAGCAAGTCTATTCCTCTCAGTTTACACGAGTAAATAGTCAGAAAAATTAAATGACTTTCTCAAGATTAAACAGTTGTAATATTTCCTCATTGATTCTACCCCAGGAGAGTATATAGAGTCTTCTACATAGCCATTGCATTTTAATTCAATTTCTAAAATTTTACTCAGATCAGTCCTACTGGTTCATTGCAAGTTAACAATAAGAAAAAAATATTTGGAAATTTGTTCTTTCTCTCAAACAATGGACTCTTGA
Organism: Callorhinus ursinus; assembly: GCF_003265705.2. NCBI lineage: Eukaryota > Metazoa > Chordata > Mammalia > Carnivora > Otariidae > Callorhinus > Callorhinus ursinus. The sequence goes on from NW_027397104.1 coordinate 10,638,059, forward strand.
AGTTCAAAGTCATATTGAATTAAGTAAAATATTGGTCATTTGGTAGAAAGTTTATAAAAGTAAAAAATAAAGCCTGAAATGATCCCTACTTACTTTTTCATCTTAATATTTATATACCAAGTCTGTGTCACAAGTTGAGCACAGACTGAGATCAGAAAACCTGAACAGATGTAACAAAATGGAAATATGTAAAACAAAAAACAAAAAACAAAGTATCACTTCTATAACACTAATAATGTTCTATATTTGCCTTTCTTTATATAGTCTCTTTATATAGTCAAGACAATTTCCTGAAAATAAGTTCTTCGTTTTCTGAAAGCCCATCTGCTCTTGATGTTTACATATTATCTAATGAGTTGACTATTACAATTTTCATCATACATCCTGGATTTATTACAAGATTCAAGTTTCAGCTTAGTTCTCTCTTCATGTAAACTTGCTTGACCACCTCGAAATACAGTTAGCACCTATTAGAAGCCAATATCATTCTCTGTGCACACTCCCTAGACTCAGTGAGTAACAAAATAAAGTCTTTTATCCAACTTCATATCGAAAAGGGAAAAGGTGAAATCAATGGAACAATAAAAACTGCAATCTCTTTTTGTCACATTTTATGACCTCATCACCAACAAACTCCACAAGGTCATCACTCCTTGTATTAGTCTGTTAACGGTCTGGGCACAATCACTGCTACCTTTTGAACTGGCTTTTTTTTTTTTTACAATATTGCTTTTTGTTTGTTTGTTTTATTGGATGTTACTATAGGTTCTCCCCTTTTGTTTAAAATGAACCTCAAAGAAGAAGGTTATCACAGAATGCAATAAATCCATTCAAGAAAGATACATGTGCTCCTCCAAAAATATCATTCCAGATAACTTCTGATGCCCAGACATATCAATTCTTTACAGTCAATTCAGATATCAAACCAAAAGCAGGTAAAATTAATGTACTCAATATACAGCTGATCTCAATTCTGACTGTAACTTCTTGAAATGTAGAAGAAAAGTACTTTCTTAGATGTGAAAAATAATCTAATATATATATGATGTCAGCATGTAGACAAATTTTCTTTCAACAAATAACAAAATCTTAAATGTGTAATGAAAAGATTCATCCAGTTTGGTTAATATTTATTTGATTATAACCTTTAGTTCCTTGTTAAAATATCAGAGCCAAGAAAGTTATATTTTAATCCAAAATCAAAATAATAACCTATGATGTTTTTTAAAGTTTACTTAGATTTTATTTATTGTAGCACTGAGTTTAATGTGACTTTAGAAACTTATATTAATGCAATATGGAAAGTTAGGTAGGAATGCTCAGTTATACAGATCCTATGAACTTTGCTCATAATTGTCCTCTTTACGTATCAGGATATTTTCTCTCTTCTCAATATCCTCCAGGGAACTTTGCATTCCATGCCCTGAGTCTCTCTCCACTCCTTATCAGAATACTGACTCTTTCCATGTGGTTGTTAAGAACATGTTCATCTTCAGCCTTTACCCAGATATTTTTGCCTACCTCTTCACATAACTAAATCCAGGATCTCATTCACAGTTTCTGTCTTTTAGGGAATTTTTAAATTTTTCCATCCTCTGTTTATCTCAGAGGCCAGACATCGTCTGAATATTCACTTATCTCCTTATTGTCAATTTTAGGTCATTAATTTTGCACCAACATAACCATACGCCTCCTATTTTGAATTGCATGGCAACCACCTTACTTTGTATTTCTGTTCATAATTCTATCAAGATCTTACCAATTCCTTTAGTTCTACGAATAAACTGGTAAGCAGGAATAGTTATACTTTTCATTTTAAGCCTTCATCTGAAATTAAGATATGGCTTTGAACAACTCACACATTGCCCTAGTTACAAAGCTTCTCCTATTATTATATGAAAATAAGCTTCACCCTAACTCCACTTCAGCTATCAGCTTTCAAGTCCAAAATGGACTTGAAATCGACTTTTCAAGTCTATTTAAACTTGAAAAACTTGACTTGAAGTGGACCTGAAAAGGACAAAACAGACTTTTCAAGTTCAAAATCTTAAAGCTCTAATCTTTGCACAGAGCTTCCCATTTCCCTCTGCCTTACTTCCTTAATCCCAGCACACCTGCTTCCTACTCCTTCAGAGTCATCTCAATCACTCCCTTTCTGCCAGTTTCAGAAGAGAAAGAAGTGTGTTTTGTCCCTTTCTAAGCTGAACTCAGATGTGAATGAGCTCTATCTTAATTACTCATGTGACTCTAGGCATGATATTTAGGTTCTTAAATTTTCAGTCTTCTCATCTGTAAAATGGGGTTATTAAAGTTCCATCAAATTAATTAAGTAGTGGGTGGGGGGATGGGTAAAATGGGTGAATTAAGAGTACACTTAATCTTGATGGGCATTGAGTAATATACGGAACTGACAAATCACTGTATTGTACACCTAAAACTAATATAACTCTATATTTTAACTATATTGGAATTAAAATAAAAAATAAAAAAGAATAAAAAAGAAAAATAATTAAAATAACATATATGAAGCTTAGCAAATTTCCTGACATTTCAAGTATAATAAAATGCTGTGAATATTTGTAATTTTTCTCTTTTTTGTTCTTTAGAGAAACAATCAGAAATGTTTGCAAAAATCCATGTACCAAGGTTGTAGTAAAGTTAATGAAGGTAAATACCACAATGTCATTCACTACAAGTTAAGGGACAGGCTTCGTAAGGGAAGCCTGAAAGCCAAGCAAGAGAAAGAGAAGACCCATGATTCATCATCATCCCAGGAAGAGACTTGCAGTGGCCAATGGGATAGTGTCTCCAAAGAGGAACAAGGCCCCCTTACACTTTACCTATTTATAGTGTAAATAAAGAAACATACTTTGGCAGGGATCAACAGGGAGGACTTAAGCATCAAGCAATCTACATCTCAATTTTAGCAGCAAGGAGAATTTTCTGAGGATTCTTAAGTAAGTTAGCTTTCCAGATCCTTATGAAAATTGAGACTCAAGCTTCTGAGAAAAGGCACAACTTGGTCCTGTAGGAGACTGAGTTTCATTCATTCATTCCTACTGAAGAGGAGGGAGCCCACTCTCCTATTTACTCTAATGCATGTTGACTTGATATTCTGAGGCCAGTAATCCTATAATTCTCCTTATTGTTCTACAAGTGTATATTTGGTAAATACCGTTTCTAAGTGAAAAATTGTAATCAATTGGTAAGAGTTTAAATAAGTGGAAAACTGAAGGACCATTTAACAAAGTTTCTTAATAAGAATTTAAATTTTGAAAAGGAAAATAAAACAATTCAGAGTAGTAACTAAAAACAGCTTATAAAATATGATAGATATGAGAATCTGATGTACTTGAAGTTTTGTTGAAATCATATTTGATTCTTAGAAAGAAGAGTAAAACATCAAAATATTGGATTTAACTTGACAGAAATATAATAGACGGTGAGAATCATATAAACGGAGTATTCTTAAGGAGAATCTAATTACCGATGACTAGTATCATTTCAAATTCAAGGAAGTTTTAAAAACAGGTTTATGCTGGGTATCAAAACTAAAACTTGGGAGCAAAAAGCAAGTAGTCTATTAAACATCACTGTCAATCCTAGAGAAATATAAGGCTTTGTGGAATTCTATTGATTTGCATGTACATTTATTCTGTTTGTGTTCATAAAGCCAACACTACTGAGAAAGGCACGCACCAAAACCAGCATCAGCAGAAGTAGCAGCAACAACAATGAACACAGAAAAGAAAAAGCCATAAACCTTCATTTAGTTCACTAGAAGCCCCATTATCATCACTGTAATCTTCAAAGTTAGATCACTCTGTGGTAGCTTCAGATTTAATGTTAGAATCTTCTGCAACTAAATTGAAGAAATCAGCTGCTATCATCTTCTGAGGAGGGAAATTTGTTCTGTGTAATTTAATGTAAAAGAACCTTTCATACTTGTGACCATTACGCTCTGCCACATTAGAGCAATAGCAAGACACACTGAAAAGCCAAGGGAAGTTTTACAAGTTAGACTGCTTTATGGACACTATAAAGAAAGAGAGAAACACAACTTAGGACACTGCATGCTGTTAATATTTCCAAAGTTTCCCCTAGTTTGTATATGTTGCTCCAACACTGGATTTTTATATAACAAACTCAAACTGATGTTTATGCTGGTAAGGGTCAACTCTAATGGTGGATTTAAAAGTCTCTTAAAGAGATCTGTTTGTACTTTTAGTCTGCCCTTGGATGATTTTGACTCAAATAATCTACCATTTATAAAGAAGTCGCAGAATATTTGTAATCTCTACATCAAAGCTGAAAAGAATAGGAACCTGAATCCCTTTACGCCTGACCTGCTATTCATCATGTTGAATGGGTCCTAATATCTCGACAGATGTTGGGTTTCATCAGCATTAAGTTAAAATCAACATCTATAACATGGCCTCTAAAACCTTGCAGGGTCTGGACGCAGCCTACCACAAGAGTACCTGCTTGTGCTTTTCATCTTCTTGCCTTCTAATGGAGATTCACCCACAGCAGTTCTACCACAGGTCTTGGAATTTATCGGACTCTTTTCTGATTCAGGACATTTCCTCTCCAACCTGTCTATGCTTTACACCTGACTCAAGAAGTCTCTGCTGCCCTCCAGAATTAGGTTAGGCTTTCTCATTTGTTAGTTGGAATAACATCTTACACTTTTCCTTTGTAGCACTTTTCCAGAAGTATTTATTGAATTATGCAATTAATGAATTGCTTAAAACCTTCTATCTCTTTTCCAACCCACCAAAATGCAGATTTCATAAGAATAGAGGCTGTACCTCTATAGTTCTTTATATTATCACCAGTGACCAGAAAATGGCTGTATAGAAAAGATACTCAATAGTATTGGTTGCACGAATTTGGGGATGTCACTGCCAGGTGCTTTGCATATGCCAGCTAACGGATTTGGGCATTAACCTGGCAAGACTGTAGGAACCAATGTACGTGACCACTGATGGACTATCAGTCCAACATATTTTATTTTATTTATTTATTTTTATTTTTATTTATTTATTGAGAGAGAGAGAATGGTAGAGAGAGAGCATGAGAGGGAGGAAGGCCAGAGGGAGAAGCAGACTCCCTGCTGAGCAGGGAGCCTGATGCAGGACTCAATCCCAGGACTCCAAGATCATGACCTGAGCCGAAGGCAGTTGCTTAACCAACTGAGTCACCCAGGCGCCCAGTCCAACATATTTTAAAAGAGATTTCTTTTTTTGTCAGATGCTGAGACAGGGAAAAATTCTGTCCTGACTGAATAAACCCCAAAGACTTCTACCTTCAGACTTCAGAATATCCATGTTTGCTTGGGGAAAAAAAGTAAATATTAGTCTCTCTGGCATTATCCTGCCATTTCCCCATGTATTCTCCTAATTCAGGCACTTTTACCAAATGGGTTCTCCCTAATAATCTCTGCATCTGAAACATGCTGAGCACTCACACTCCACCAGGGCAGTATAAACTAAAAGCCTATACTATTCCTAGCAGTACTCACATTTAGGCGTTATCAATATCTTTTCTTTCTGGACTTAGAAAAAAACCTCAAAAGACATAAGCAACAAAACAAGTTAAAAATGGTATTCTAGGCATTGCAGGTACACTACAATGAGGCTAATGAAGAAATTATGAAAGTTTTATGATATGCTATGTTCTATTGTGATTCAATAGCACATTAATGACATTAAAAATGACCCATTAATCTCAGACAAACATTGAGCTAATATACTTGCTGCACTAGGCAATATATACATTTCAATTAAAAAGGGTATATATTTTATAACTTAAAGGACAAAATAGCTGAGTTCAAGGCCAATAATGTAAGGAGAGCTCTAGAATTCTAAATTTCAAAAGTGCAATTTGGTTATTTCATGTACCATAAATCAATGTCCTGTGTAATCAAAAAAGGAAAAATGAAAGTCTGTCTAAATTAATAATAGTTGAGCAGCCCATGTATATTAATCTAATCTAACAGATTTTATTACTCTGCAGAAATTTTCTCAAGGCTTAATATCTCTTACATAAAAAAGAAAGGATTGGGATTGATTAAAAAATATAATTGAGGAAAGTATTCATTTCAACTATAAATGAAAACTGGTAATGAATGAGCAATGAATGACCATGAGTTCTGTCATTGCTCAGTAATCATATTTAACAGAGAAATATAGTTCAGATTAAAATATGCTGAGATAGAGCTGGAGAGGAATTAAAAAAAAAACTAGGTATTTTAATTTCTAATTAGGTGCCTTGAAGCGGTGAGCAATTTCACTAAGACTAAATTGCCCTTGCCACTTAAAGCCTTATAGCTAGATGATATGGTCTAACAACCCTAACACTTTCACAATTAAAGTGCATAGGTTTTTGTACATTTTAAAATATTTGAATAAAGCTTTAAAATACAGTAAAATAACTGGTCATTATAAAAAGAGTTAATATATCTATTAAGAAAAATATCAAAATATGGTTGTGTACATAAATGTAGATATATGTGTGGTGTGTATTTAAAATCTATAAAAATAATATGATATAACAAAACTAAGTTAGGTAAGAAAAATTAAGAGAAAAATGTTCAAATAAAGGAACATAAATTTGTTTTATGGTTAAACCACATAATCTGTACATCAGTTATAAGAGGAGAATCTCAAATGGATTGAATTTCTATTAGCCAAGAAGAAAAGATAAAACAGATTCTATGATTCAAAATGTGTCAAAAATGGCATCAGCTATTTAGAAGAATTAGTAATATTCATGGTACTTAGTCCAGAAAAATTTTTCCTAGAGGCTATCATAGGGCACTGTCAAACAATGAACAATACCTTAGAGTGAGAATGACACACTTGAATTAAATATTTATTAATTATTCTATGCTCTGCAATCTACTAGGTGGTATTTAAAAAGTGAACAAAACAGGCATGTGCACACCTAATCTCAGCTCATCTCCCCAAAACCCCTCCAAGCGCCAACCATAGTCCCCCATGTGGTCCCATTTCTGCTCCAACAAGATGAAAGAAACTATCATGAACCAGGAGAAACTGGCCAAACTGTAAGCACAAGTGCTCAGTGGTGGGAAAGGAACTGTGCCTTGAAAGAAGAGGGTCATAGAATGGCTATAGCAAATGATAAAAAACTTCAGCTCACCTTAAAGAAGTTAAGGGTAAACTATATCTCTGGTATTAAAGAAGTGAATATATTCATGAACCAAGAAACAGTGATCAACTTAAACAACCCTAAAGTTCAGAATCCAGGGCACTGAACACTTTCACCATTCCAGGTCACGCTGAGGCAAAGCAACTGACAGAAATTCCACCCACGATCCCAAACCAACCTGGTGCAGATAGTCTGAGTAGTTTAAGACTGGCTGAAGCTCTGTCCAGTCTGTGGATGGAAAAGCACCACTTACTGGAATTTAAATAAAAACTGAAAAAAAATTAAAAATAAATAAATAAAGTTTTTAAACCTTTAAAGAAAAAAAAAGGGGGAGGATGACACAGCTTACTTCCAGAGAGGATGATGATGAAGTTTCAGATCTTATGGAGAATTTTGATAAAGCTCCCAATAATGAAGCAAAGTGAATTGAGTCAACTTCTGAAGATAAAAGTTGAAGAAGTTACTAAGAGTGGCTATTTTTTTAAAGATTTTATTTATTTATTTGAGAGAGAGAATAAGAGAGAGAGAGAGTAAGCACAAGCGGGGGTCAGAGGGAAAGGGAGAAGCAGACTCCCCACCAAGCAGAGAGTCAGATGTGGGACTGAATTCCTGGACCCTGGGATCACAACATGAGCTGAAGCCAGACACTTAACCAACTGAGCTAACCAGGCACCCTAAGAGTGGTTGTTTTATATTATGACGGCATTTTAAAATTTTCTTCATGGATCTGATAAAATCTAGATCTCTAATAATTTTAAGCCCAAGCCCCTTGGACACTGCAGCTCTTTTCAGTTTTTGCTTACACACAATTCATCTTCTGCAGCTAATTAAGCTGAAGAAGGCTGGGAATAAAGTTTTAAACAAGGTTAATAAAGTTCTCTGCCTAGTACACAAATGAAAAAAATTAAAAACTAAAAACTAAAAGGTGAGCCGACAGGGGTGTCTGAGTGGCTCAGTCATTTAAGTGTCCTGACTCCTAATTTCAGCTCAGGTCATGATCTCAGGACTGTGAGACTGAGCCCACCACATTGGGCTCCCTGCTCAGTGGGGAGTCGGCTTGAGATTCTGTCTGCCCCTTCCCTCCAACCCATGCTTACTCAAGATCTGTCTCTCTCTCAAATAAACAAATGTCTTTTTTTTAAAGTGAGCAAAACAAAAAATTCTTCACTCATTAGATTTTCATTCCAACTAGGAATGTCATAAAACAACTATCATTTCATTTTAGAAAAGTACTATGTTGGGGGAGTTCCTGTTACTGGAACACACTGTTAGTATGATGACTTTCATGGAATCTTTGCTTACAAAGGTATAAATGTACTTGGTTTAGGTCAGTGGCATTGTACTAGAATATAAAAAGGATATGTATCTGTGCATGGTTTCCTAATGTTCTGGTGTGACCGAGGCATGTCATCAGGAAACTGATAGTTAGCATAACCTTCAACGTGTTTCACTCAGGATAGATCAGGTTATAATGTAGTAACAAAGAATCTGCACATTTTAATAGCTGAAAACAACAATCTTACCTGCACTACGTATCAGGCACACACACATAGTATGGTATACTCTACCATTTGGATGATCACCATGGCAGGAAGAAGGGAATATGGCAATTTATATATTGACTCTTAAGCGCTGCTCCCTTGACATAATACATTTCACATATTTTGTTGACCGAAGTAATAAGACTACAGCTATCTTGAAGGTAATGATGTTCAAGAAGATGCTGAGAGAAGCTATGAATGAGATATTTCCTAACAAAGACTTGGAACAAAACTAGGGCCTAGGACTGAAATCTTCCTGTATAATTTAAGGAAAACACAAAGTCATGTGAGAGGAGAAAGTGTCCATCAGGTCTGACATTTTCTTCATAAATTTGGGGATGATAATAATATTAACAATAATAATAAAGGCCTCAATGTTCTGAGCCATATTGTGATTTGGCCTGTGATTATTTTGTTAAGTAGTTGGTAACAAAAGTCCACCTGATCTACAGAAGTCTCAATAAAGCATAGCAATGGAACTTCCAGGATGTCTGTTACAATAAATGAGTGATAAAACCTACGCCAAGATAACTAAATGAGGAATCTCATCGGATGAGTCTATTAGATATAATCTGTACCCCACATGACGATTTCAATATGAGAATCAGTTTAAAGTCCTTTTTTCTGATAGTAGTTAGATAGCATGGCTAGAATTACCTCATACTCTACACATATGAGATTTAGCCAGTAAGTCAATAAATAATACTTCCATCACTCTGTTCATAAATTCAAGCACACATGTATACACAGCACTGAACACACACATTCCTCAATTAAAGAAAATGCACTTGACTTTATAAAGACATATTCTCATGGATCGCCACTAGATGCCAAATACTAGTTAAATGCACCCTATGTGGGAATATGATTCTCACCCCTGAGTTAACCTGATGACTTAGTTTAGACCATGAAAATCATGAGGTCCAAGCTGGGATTTCAATTTGAGTCTAACTTTAAAGCCTCCATTTATTCCTCTATACCTAGGTTAGAACTTGGCATATTACCTCATTTTGGGAACAACTATTAGCAAATTCATTAATTAAGGTCATGTTGACAATTTCTATTTTCAACTAAAACATCTGTTAATTTATACAGAGGTCTCTTTGGTTTAAACCAACTTGTCATTCCTGCCTCTCAATGAGGGATAATGTGCTTGGTTTTTTACAAGTATTCCAAGTGTGAACTGAAAAGATTAACAGTTCTTGCCAATGGGCACTCTCTGTCCATATTTTTACATAATAATACTTATCAGAAGGCACAGGGTCTTAAGATAATAAATGATCATTCCTCACAATGGATCTATAAACAGATCAGGACTAATGAATTTGCTGGCAGCTATTGGTTTTAATTAGCCCAAGTTCAACTGCAGCAGAATCATAACTGTCCAAAAGATTTGGATTGTGTTACTATAGATTCCAAGCAACTACTTCTATCAATTTAGTAAAGGAATTGGTTACATTCTAATTTTAAAGCCAGCGATGCAAATAACTTGGCAAAAAAAAAAAAAAAAACCCACAGTGAAAAAACCTTTACATTTTTGCTCTTTCTTTTCTTTTTATCTGGTTGCTGGTAATCAAATCTTTTATTCTACCTGCCTGACTTTTTAACTACTTTCAATACTATCTCATCTTTCCTGTTCCTTTACTTTTATGTACCCTTTCTCTTACATGTTTTCTTTTAGACATGCCTGAAATTTCCTTCCTCTCTTTCTTATCCTGAACAATTATAACCAATTCTCAACTTGCTTTCTCATCTTGGACATCACCTCCTTCAGGAGGCTCTCTCTTAAACTCACACTAGATTGTAACCTCCAATAATATTTTCTGAATACCTTTTGAAAAACCTTCTTACGCTGGGCTGGAGTTTTATGATGCTCATTATTTTTCATAACTGGGTTCTGAACCACCTGAAAAATGAATGGCACTTGCAAGAAAAGTATGTTTGTTTAATAACCCACAATTAATGAAGTCTTAGCAGTCTGGCTATCAGATGAAAAGTCCTTATATCCTTCAGCAATTGTCTGCTCTTCAACTGAGACACATAATATTTGCACCAATGTAAAAATGTGTACTATTTTCAAGCAGCCGGTTTGTGCTAATGCCACTCATCCATAGTCAATTCTCCTCAGTCCTCAAACTTCTCTCCCTAGGCTGAAGAATTAAACACACAAATATTTAGAGATATTTGGAGAAGTACAGTGCACCCTTGAGGGCAATTGTCCCCAAAGCACTAAATAAGGGGCTAGACACAGTGTATTCTGAGGACTGGAGTTTTAAAAACCATATCAGAGATCAGTTCCAGAGAATTGGGAAGTTCTGATAAGAGTTTAGCGTAACTAGCAGAACTGGACCAGATAAAAACTTTTCAACAGTGCACAATGAGAGCTTTTATTTAGTTCTAGACTTGACAAAATGTTATGAGTGGAAACCTTTCTTGTGTCAAGATGAGAAGTTCCAGGGGTGAATGGAGGACGGGTGGGAAAATTATTAGTTTACATTTGGGCAACAATTGGGTCTAATTACTTGGGAAAAAATGATTGTAATTAGATGAAGAGGCATGTTATAATACCTCAGAGACACTGAGATCTGGCTTTCTGCGTACCTCAAACTCCATGTCTAGCTCTTGTAATATATGACCAGCACTACTGAAAATGGGATTCCAACACATTCTTTCCTGGATTGTTGGTCCCTATCCATATTACAGTCTTTGTGCTAATGAGCTCCAATCTATTGAGTATTTTATCTTATTACTGATGTTCTTTTTATCAACATTGCCAAAGCTTTCATGCTTAGTCCAGTCATCAGCTATGATATTAACTCCCTTTTGTGGCCACAATTTTGATTTTTCAGCGTACTCAACTGCCTAAACAAGAGAACTCAGAACAATCTATGTGGGAACTAGCTCTGCTTGGGGGACCCTGGTAATGAAAGTCATAACTATGTCTCTTTGTTGTTGCTGTTCTTGCTGTTTTTGTTTTTCTTCTTTAACAGATTGAAATGTTATTGAAATGCAAATGTTAAGTAAAATTAGAGTCCACACTCATTAAAACCTATCGACTCCCTACCAGTTTTAGAATCCAGAGTAAGCATGAAAGCAAAGATAAGTTAATTTTTTGACAGATCAGGGATACTAATGTATGTTTCTGACACCAAATCTCCTTCTTCTCTCTTTCCCCATCCTTATTATACAAGAGCATTACATCTTTTCAATGGCACCTTCTTCTCAAATGTAATTGTCAGCCTGTAGTTTTGTTCATTGATTGTTATAGTCCTCAAATTAGTCTTTATTATAATTACTTAATATAATCAAACCTTTTTTTGTATTATTCATGTGTCTACCAATTATTTTATGTATCACCCTATTTTCTTCTAGATTTTCTTGTTCTTTTAAATACGGATCTGGTAAAAGATAATTTTGCTGAATATAGATATGTACGTTGACAGTTATTTTTCATCATCACTTTGAGGCTATTATTCTAAATACTTCTAGCCTCCATTGTTGCCATTGAGAAGTCATTTACCCCTGTGGGTAATGAGTCATTTCATTCTGTTTATTTTCCCTAGACCTTCTCTGTTCAGTTGCACTATTGTGTCTAGGTATGTATCTATTGTTACCAGTCCAATTAACATCTCATTTTGCTTTCTCAATGTGAATATTCATGTATTCCTCTTACTATGAAAAATACTCAGCCACAAATTTCAAATATTGCCTCTCCCCAGATCGAAATATTCTCCACTGAAAATCCTGTTCAACATGACGTTGGAACTTCTCACTTCTCTTAAATTAGAGAATTCTCAATTTCTTGAGTTCTTAAATACTCTTCCATATATTTATATATTTTTATATATTTGTATACCTATAAATATGTACATACATGTACACATTTTTATATTTATATATTTCACTGCATGCTAGGGAATTTTTCTCAATTTGATTTTCTGAGGCAATGGTTCTTCAGAGACAATGTGTGGCTTAGCATACTTATTGAGTTTTTATTTCAATCCCTCTCCTTTTTCTAATAAGTTGTTTTTTTTTTTTAAAGCTGGACTTTCCTTTTATCATAGTACCTTTTCCATTATATATGTTATAGCAGCTTTGAGATATAATTCAAATACCTTAAAATTCACCTTTTAAAGCATAAAATGTTTTTCAATATATACATAGTTGTGCAGCCATCAACACTAAGTTTAGAATATTTTATCACTCCAAAGAGAAACCCTGTAATCATTAGCAATATCTTCCCATTTCCTTCAACCCCCCAAGTCCTAGCACTGCTAATCTACTTTCTGTCTCTATAGATTTTCCTATTCTAGACATTTTATATAATCAGAATCACAGAATATGTGATCTTTTGTGACTGGCATCTTTCACGTATCATGTTTTCAAAGTCCATCCATGTTGTAGTATGTGTCATTACTTTATTAACTTTCACAGTCCAATAATATACCATTTGGGATGTACCAAATTTTGTTTATCAATTTATATTGATGGACATTTGAGTTGTTTCTATTTATTGGATATTATGAAAGTTGTTATTAGGAATGTTCATTTGTAAATTTTTGAGTGGACAATGTTTTCATTTCTTTTGAATATATATCTAGGAATGGAATTGCTGGGTCACATGTAACTGTATATTTAACATTTTGAGGAACTACCAAACTGTGTGCCAAAGTAGTTGCACCATTTTTCATATCCACCGGTAACAAATGAACGTTATAGTGTCTCCACATCCTTATCCACATTTGTTATTGTCTTTTTCCAGTAGATCTGAAGTTGTTTCTTACTGTAGTTTTGACTGCATTCTTAGTGACTAAGGATGTTGATCATCTTTCATGTGCTAATTGGTTATTTGTACTTCTTCAGAGAAATGCCTGTGCAAATCCTTTCCCCAATTTTAACTGGTTTGTCTTTTCATTGCTGAGCTCCAGTTATTTATATCTGGACCCTGGTCCCTTATCAGATATATAATTTATAAATATTTCTTTTTTTTTTTACCTACTATATGTTGCTCTTTGGTGCACAAATGTTTTGAATTTTGATCAAGTCCAATTTATTTTTTTTGCTTATGGTGCTTTGTGGTTATATCTTAGAATTAATTGCTAAATGAGTTTTATAGTTTTAGCTCTTATGTTTAAGTCATTGATCTATTTTTGTTAACTTTCATACATGTGAGGTAGGTGTCCAAATTCATTCTTTTGTATGTATGTATACATTTGTTTAAACAATTGTATTTCCCACCATTGAATTGTCCTGACACCCTTGTCAAATATCAATTCACCACAAATATAACAGTTTATTTCTACTCTATTCCACAGACATATATCTATATGTTTATCCCTATGCCAGTATTGTAACTATCTTGATTACTGCTCCTTTATACTCAGTTTTGAAATTGGAAAATATAAATCATCCAACTTTGTTCCTCTTTTTCAATATTGTTTTGGCTATTCTCAGTCCATTGCATTTCCATATAAATATTAGGACCAGCTTGTCAATTTCTTCCAAAAGGCAGTATTTTGATGAGGTTTGAGTGAAATCTGTATACAAATTTGGGGAGTATTATCCTTTTAACTAAATTTAAATATTCAAGAATTCAAACATCTTTAAATCCATGAATATGGAGTATCATTCCATTTATCTAGCACTTTCTTCATTTTTTTCAATAATGTTTTTAGTTTTCAGTGTCCATGTCTTTAAAATCCTTTGTTAATTTATTTCTAATTTTTATACTTTTTGACTCTATTATAAATGGAATTGTTTTTCTAATTTCATTTTTGAATTGTTCATTGCTAGCATATAGAAATACAACTGATGTTTGGTAATGATTCTGCATCCTGCCACCTTGCTCACTCATTAGTTCTAATAACTATTTATACACTCTAAGATTTTTAAAATACCGTTTCATATCATCTGTGAATGGAGACAGCTTTCCTCATCAAATCTAAATGTCTTTTATTTCATATTCTTACCCAATTGTTCTTACCCAAACCTCCTGTACAATGTTGAATAGAAGTGGCGGGAGCATACAATGCTGTTGTTCCTGATGCTAGCAGAGATCATTATGGTTTGGCTTTCTTCTTTTATGTAATTATCCAATTCAATCTTAACTATTAATAGTCTAAAATGATCCTATTTCTAAATTTCTTCATATGATATGTCTGTGTGTTTTATCTATTGACTCACTAATAGATGATTGTTGCTCTATTTTTTTTTTTTGTGGTTTCAGAATGGGAGTTCACATTTTACCTGTGATAATTCTATGTGTTCTAGGTTGAAGTTTTTGCACTTTCAGATTATTTTTTCTCTTGTGTCCGCCACGTTCCCATGGAATATCATCAACTCACCATCAATTTCCACCTTTATTTTGCCATTTGAAGTTTACAAGGTATGCAAATAATGCAAATTCAAATATGCAAAAATACTTGTAATGAGGACTATAGTTATAAATTCTCAGAAGAAACATTTTCCCACTTACAACCCAGTCAGGAAGACAAACTTCCTTAGTGTTTTCTAACAAGTGTAACTTTTCAATCCATTCTACACTGAAATTTAGCTCTTTTAGTGCCCTAGCTGTAATTCAAGTTTTCCATTCCAGCACTCCTTGTGAGAGACTAAACCTCTATCCACTATACCTGCAAGGGACTTAAAAATCAAAGCCATTACTTAGACTGGAGATCTCTACCCTATTTTCATCCCATTACAACTCATTTACATATTAAACATTCTTACTATTTCCATTTTCAGATGTTTTCACGTTTATGGCACATGTAGACCTTCTTTGAGCTCGGTATTTATGTTATTTAGCCTGCATTTCTGGGTGTACATAGTGAGAGTTTTCATGTTATTTAGTCCATTGCTGTCCAGTAGAAACTCTGGAATGATGAGAATTTATTTTTTGCACTGAAAATATATCAAATATGTTCAAACTACTCACATGCAGCTTCTGAGCACCTTAAATGTGGATAGTATGGCTTAGAAACTGAGTTCAAAATAATAATTAGTCTTAATAAATTTGAATTTAAATAATCACATGTAGCTAAAAGCTACTGTACTGAATACCTTAGAATACAACCCTTCTATTGAAGGAAATGAAAGCTTTACATTCAAAAGTTTTTCGGTGAAATCATTTAAACTGCAAAATCATAAAGGTATAGAACATAATTTGAAAAAAAAATCCAAAATTGATGTTTCTGTTTTTTAGGGAAATAATTTATATTCTGAACTATACTCCACACTTAATCTCACTGAAAAATAAGAGTGCCCTTGTGTATTGGCCAAATCTGAGCCTACGCCATTGGGCTATAATCCCAGAGGCTGACATTTCCTCTGTGTTGTGCCCAAATATAAAAAATAAAATAAAAAGACATGTATCTTGTATATACAAGCATCTTTCTCTCCCTCTCTCTCTCCTCTTTATATAGCTACTAAGATGAAACAAACTGGAGAATGTGCCCTCTTCCCTGATTTCAGAATATATGGAATTCTTTGCCTCTAGTAATTGGAAACATTCTCTGGGTTCTTGTGATTTTTTTACTTCTTGCTGGCTAGAATGCTTTGTCATCTAGACTCACTTTTTCACACCTTTAAGTGTGAGTTAAGAGAGTAAAAGTTAGAGTGAGACATCTGAGCTAAGAAAAATCTATCTTAGGTAAAAGGAGTTCTCATAGGGGTTAACTTCTGTTCACTGGATTTAATATCATTATTGATGCCTAAGTACAGTAGTGATAATTAAAGTTCATTTTATCTCCTTTGTTTTCTCTGCACGGTCCCCTGAGGGAAAGTAGTTATGACATTTGGATTTCTGATTCTTGTCATGTGTTATATTTTTATCTCTACCTCTAAATATATTTCAACCTATTTTAGAATGCCTGTAATCAATATTTGTGTTTGGATGTAGAATACCCATTCTTCTATCTTGGATTGTCCTTTGGACAATTTCCCTTCCTCTACTTTTAGTCCATGTTATTCAGTAGAGCTGCTGAACCTACTCCTGGAGAGTGCGTATGACATAGACCAGGATATCAAAACTCCATTTCAGAATTTTAGTTGGAAATTCACTTATATTAGATTTCCAGCAGTAAGTATTATGTTTTATGAATTTTTGAAGGACGTATGTAAGAATAAAGCTGAGAAATTGAGAAATATTAACTATTTGGAATCCCTGATCCAGCCATTCCTAAATACAGCTACATCCATAGACTTCTCAGTTATATAAAGCAATAAATTCTCTTTTGTGGTTAGGAAAGTTAGGGTTCTAACACCTGGGGAAAAAAATTGTGACTAACAAAACTGTACATACTCTCTCCTCCGTATTGCCTTTGTTCCCTTCTCAAAGATCAGTTGACTATATTTATCTGGGCCTATTTCTGGGCTCTCTATCTGTTCCAATGATCTACTTATCTATTCTTTCAACAATACCACACACTACTTTTTCAACAAACTGTTATTCATTTTGACTAGTCCCTCCAAAAATTACCAATTTTTTTCCTCTTGAATTAATATTTGTCAACTATGAAACTGAACTACAGCATAAATATGCATTCCATGAGTTCTTTCCACTTCTCTTCTATAGAAAGATCAACTTGCATATGTTACATATAAAAAGTCATTCTCTTATTCAGGAAGATAAACACAGAACAAAACATTTATTCTACAGATCATTTCAACAGTCCTGATATTCCTTCTTCCTCATTGGTCTAGTATACTTTTTTATGATTTCACTAAAGATGCTTCTTGTAAATTCCCATGGAACAGAGACTCTTTAAAGTTCCTATTCACCAAGCATCATTTAAGAAGATTATAGAAAGCATCATTTCATCTTACTACTCTCAAACTCTTCCTTTCTCTCCTCTTTTTAACATAAGATGTTAGGAATTGAATAAAGTAATTAACACTTTCAATGTGTCAACTAATCCCTTCAGGAAATATGTACTATTCTCTGTATTAGTAAACTTTTTCTGTATAATGAATCATCTCAAAACATTAAACAACAGCATTTATAATTTCTAATAATTCTTTAGGTTGACTGGGAAGGTTTTCTGATTTTGGCCAGCTCTGAGGGCTCACTTACATTTTTGGAAGTTATCAGACTGGTCTGAGAGCATCTAGGATGGTCTGTCTCTACTCTACATGGTCTTTCACTCTCCAATAAGCTAGTCTAATCTTCTTTACCTTGCTGTCTCAGGGTTCAATCACTGCATAAGAGAGTAAGTGCCAACATGCATATATCCTATTAACACAACAGTTAACAGTCAACCTGAGAGTCAAGGGTTGGAGAAAAAGATTCTGTATCTTGATGGAAATAACATTACATCCCAATAGGATGTGAATGCAGGAATGTAAGGAATTCATAATTGTTTTTTGCAATATACCTTACCCCGACATATCATAGTCCATTATAATTCACTAGTTTTTCTTTCTGATTTCTGAACATTTATTTTTTGGAGTCCTGGTAGTAATAAAAAGTCAGGGAAGGTAAAACAATTTGTGATAGGCATAACAGAATGGATAAAATGTGGGAAAATGAAATGAGGAGTAATGGAATCCCAGCCCACCAATTTTTTTTTAAGATTTTATTTATTTATTTGACACAGAAAGAGAGACAGCTAGAGAGGGAACACAAGCAGGGGGAGCGGGAGAAGCAGGCTCCTGGCTGAACAGGGAGCCCAATGCGGGGCTCGATCCCAGGACCCTTGGATCATGACCCAAGCCGAAGGCAGACCCTTAACGACTGAGCCAGCCAGGAGCCCCCCAAATTCCTATGCTATATTTAAATATTTTTTAAAGATTTTATTTATTTATTTGACAGAGAGAGAGAGAAAAAAAACACACAAGCAAGGGGTGCAGCAGAAGGAGAGGGAGAAGCAGGCTCTCCACTGAGCAGGGAGCCCTATGCGGGGCTTGACCCCAGGACCCTGGGATCATGACCTGAGCCGAAGGCAGACGCTTAACTGACAGAGCCACCGAAGCTCCCCATAAAGATTTATTTATTTGAGAGAGAGAGAGAAAGAGAGAGAGAGAGAGAAAGCACAGGGGGAAGGAGCAGAGGGAGAGGGAGAAAGAAACTCTAAGCAGACTCCCTGCTGAGCAGAGACTGCCATGGGGCTTGATCTCATGATCCTGAGACCATGACCTGAGCAGAAATCAAGAATCATATGCTTAACCGACTGCACCACCCAGGCCCCTATGATATATTTAAAATCAAATACTAGAAAATCCATGATTTGCATTTTAGTAGAAAATAACAATAATGGTATGCATTTGTCAAGTCTTTTATAATTTGTGTTTTCACATTCATCATATCTCATTTTAGATAGAAAAATCTTATCATAAAAATATGGAAAAGGGAAAGGAAAAATCAATCAGTGACTGATTAGAAAAGCACATGCGTACACCCCTCTATGGGCAATATTTTGATTCACTATAAGTCATTTAGAGATAATAATGTTCTGGATATAATAAACCAATCATAGAGTATGAAATACATACCCATCATCCTGTGAGAATGGACAGACTCTCACATGTTATTGATAGTTAAATGAAAGGCTCAGATTAACCAATAGATAACTAATTAATTCTGTGACAAGAATTATAAGCTATACTTTACTAGTATTTTTATTGAAAATACAGTTATATCATGCAGTTCTTATGACCTTATCTGCATTTCAAAATGGGAATCAAAGCATTACCCAAATAAAAGTTGAAAATCACATCTTATGTTTTCCTACAATATGTAATATTGTTTCATATTATAAAGGCTGAGCTATACAATTTTGTCTTATACTAAAGATTATATAAATACTTAGCACTCCACTTTAGTTTCACCACTGAGTTGTATGTTAAAGCACAAAACTAACATTTCTACATAGAAATATAAGATGTCAGAAACACTTGCCTATGCTGCCGTTTAGGCAATGGTATCACAGACCCCTCTCCAAATCCCTTTTAACTCTAGGAAGGAAAATTAAGGATAAACCTAACTGCAAGCCCTTCATGGGGCTACGATAGCCCGAGCTAAGTAGTGTACAGTGCAGTCAATAAAAATTCCAGGTTATCTTGCTCTTGTCCAGGACTTAAAAACTATGAGTATTTTACACATGAACAGCTCCCTTTCAATCACTTTCTTTTCTTTCAAAGGCTTATTAGAGAAGTCAGATGAACTCATAGTAACAGAAGAGACAATCACTTTGGTTTGGAAAAGGAGTCCTGAAGGCAATGAGGCTCTTTATCAAACTCCCATCAGAAAGCACCCAGTTCCATCATTTCCTTCTATTTTGCTACTAGTCTTATTACCGGCTTCCTTTACAAATCTGACTTTCCCATATTCTTCCCTTGGTTCCTTCTATAAGCTATCCCAACACCTCATATTTTATTCTGGCTTTACTCTTTTATATATTGCAGACTATTTTTCTAGTTGGATGGTTTTACCTCAGCTACCAGAGCCCAGCCTAGTTTTATCTTTAGTTTACAACACCTGAGCTATGTATAACTCTTTTATTCCTGCTAACTTTTCTTTGGTCACCTTTCTTATGTTCAAATAAGATTTTTATCTTTCCTTGAAATATTGATAAACATATTTGACCCCAAATAAACACATCTTGGAAATATCCTAAGGTTTCTATTATAAGCTATAGAGAACATAAAAAACAAAATAAAAACTATACAGGCAAATATCTAGACCTATGACACAAAGTAAATGTAGAAGAAGAGAAGGAACCAAATGTGATGGTTAATTTTATGTGTCAGTCAAGTTAATTGGGCTAAAGGATGCCCAGAAGCTGATAAAACATTATGTCTGGGCATCTGTGAGGGTGTTGCTGGAAGAAATTAACATTTGAACGGGTAAAGTGAGTAAAAAAGATCTCCCTCACCAATGAGAGTGGACATCATCCAATTCCTTGAGGTGTGAATGGGAAAAAAGGTGAAGGGAGGGCAAATTTACTCTTTTCTTATCTATCTTCTCTATCTCATGTATCTTTGTCTTTGAACATGCGTGCTCCTAGTTCTCAGACTCAGACCAGAACTTACAACATCACCTTCCCTCCCATTTCTGTCAGGTCTTTGAACTAGAACTGAGATTTACACGATCAACTTTCCTGGTTCTTAAGCCCTAGGATAGAGTTACACCCCTGGCTTTCCTAGTTTTCCAGCTTGCAGATAACAAACAGATCATGGAACTTCACAGCTTCCATAATAGCCTGAGGCAGTTTCCTAAAATTAATATGTGTGTAGTATAGATAGATTTATATATTTGTATATATTTCCTTTTATATTTCTTTTTATTTTGTATTTATCTATTTTTTTCTATGTATATATGTATATGTATATATGTGTGTATATATATATGTACATGTACATACATATGCATGCACACGTGTATATATATAATATATATATACACATATATATACACACATATATATATCCTATTGATGCTGTTTCTCTGAAGAGTCCTGTCCAATATACCAAACTTCACAGAATGCACAGAACACTTGAGTTGGACACAGTAATATATTATCTTAGTTAACGCTCACAACAGACTGATGGGTTATGTATTATTATTTCTATTTTAAAGATAAGAAAGCAGGGCGCCTGGGTGGCTCAGTCGTTAAGCGTCTGCCTTCGGCTCAGGTCATGATTCCAGGGTCCTGGGATCGAGTCCCACATCGGGCTCCTTGCTCAGCGGGAAGCCTGCTTCTCCCTCTCCCACTCCCCCTACTTGTGTTCCTGCTCTCGCTGTGTCTCTCTCTGCCAAATAAATAAATAAAATCTTAAAAAAAAAAAAAAGATAAGAAAGCAGATTCAAGAGGGTTAAATATTCTTGCCCAGGACTGTATAATTAATAAATGGATCTAAATTTGAACTCAGATTTTTCTGACCTCATGGCTATGTTTCTGTCATTGAATCACACAATACTTCACAAGAACACCAAGACTTATTGCATCTTCTTGGAAAATACATTATAGGAAACAATCACTGAAGGATTATTTGGGCAGAAATGTAGTAATAGCAAAAGGGTTATAAAAGAAATAGATGGGTTCCAAAAGGTATTAGACCATCTCACATGAAAATCATGGAAGGTCAAATGCCAACATTTATCATATAACATCTCTTCTAAAAATATTTGACTTGAGTTTCTAAAAAGTCCTAGAGCTCCATATCATAAAGTCTATCATTAAAAAAAAAGTTTATTAAAACCACATGTTCTATAATTAGAGAAATTTTAATAAAAGAGAACTTTGGTGAATTACAAAAATGCAAATATTTCATTAAAGATTTTATTATTTATTTGAGACAGAGAGAATGAGAGAGAGAGAGAGAGAGCACATGAGAAGGGGGAGGGTCAGAGGGAGAAGCAGACTCCCCGCCGAGCAGGGAGCCTGATGCAGAACTCAATCCAGGGACTCCAGGATCATGACCTGAGACGAAGGCAGTTGCTTAACCAACTGAGCCACCCAGGTGCCCATAAATGCAAATATTTCAGACAGTGCCCTTTCTTTGTGAAGGAGACAATGGATAATGCAGGTAGGCACTCTCACTAATTTTACTTTATCTGAAATATATCATTGAGAAAACCAAACCCTTAAAATCAAAGTCAGCAATCTGAACTTCTCCCAGAAGAGTTCCCACTATAGACTAAAGACAAGTGATAAGTACTCTCACTATATGTATATATATTTTTTACAAGACAGAGATTTAGTTAACTAATGTATTTGTCCCTGAGGGAAAACCAGATTGGAACTTACATCTATAACTGGGTAACAGCTATTAAATGGTAATTATTATCATTGTTTTATTGTCAAATACAATCATTTTTTTCAAATAAATTCTTTTTTGTTATGGCTGTCAGTTATTATTCCTCTCAGAGGTCTTGTACTTCCATTTCTAAAGTATGCAATGTTAGATAGTAGCTAATGTTACATTTTATGAAGGAAGGATACAAAGCAGGCAGTATTTTCATAAAAATGCATTTAGCACTAGGCAGAGGTCTTATTTAAGTTTACAAGTGATTACTGTTTCCTATAAATATGCAAATTTGTATTCTAATGAATAATTGTAAAAAATAGCTATTAGTAAATGATTGGCACTTTGAAAGATTGATATTTAGGCTTTGTGTATATTACCCCCCAGATGTGAAAATGAAACTTACTGAAAAAATTAATAAAGAAGTACAAAGGCAAAGACATATTAAGTGATATTTATATTTAATAAACTATCTTTCTTATGTCACCTTGGCATATATTCATTGCCTTAATTGGAACCTAATTAAACATAGAGTTTGTAAGAAATGGAGACTGAAAGAAAGCAGCTAACATTTCTGATAATCTCATATAGATGTCTTTTTTAATGGCCCAAAAAGAATGTGTCATTATATCTTGGTTTTTAATCATGTTCTTTGGAAAAATATACATGTCTCCTTGAATAAAGCATATGTCCCAGGCTACAAGTTGAAAATAAAATGCATTTGGCAAATGGGTGTGTAATGTTCATAAACATCCTCTTGATGTATTTAATGCATGGGAATGCATTTGAGATCTCAGGGTTAAAAAAGGAACCCTACCTACTTTGAATAAGAACCTTTCTGCAGTGGAGGCAGAAATGTATTCCATAATCCTGTTTAGGGCAAAAATTCCATTCATATCTCACTTTAATAGATTTTGAAACTCTCAGAGGGACATCCACCCAATACAATGTTATTTTAGGGAAGGTATGCTTTAATTTAAGAAGGTATAAAAGGAATTAGTGTTTTCAGAAGAAAAAAAATGAAACTTGGTTTAACAACCATCCCTGAATAACTAAAATGCATTCATGACAAAAATCCCTTTGATAATACCCATGAAAATAGCAATGTGAACTATGATTTTCATCAAAATCACAGACGAATTCTACATTGGGTATTCTCTTGTCCCACTGACAATTCAAATAGGAAAATATACTTAACTTGTTGCTGAGTTGGAGAATTTCAAATGTTATTGCAAAGGCATGTTTCTTATTTACTACAAATGTTATCAACTTTTGAGTATCTGCCTAAAAATATCAGATAAAAGACACATATGTCCCAAGCCAATGGATAATCTTACCAATGAATTGTATTTGGCTGTGAAATTCATTCTATGTTTATATTTGCACATATTTTCTTCTTTTTTAATTTTATTATCTTAATTACCACACATTACATGATTAGTTTTTGATGTAGTGTTCCATGATTCATTGTTTGTGTATAACACTCAGTGCTCCATTCAATACGTGCCCTCTTTAATACCCATCATCAGGCTAACCCATCCCCCCACCCCCCTCCCCTCTAGAACCCTCAGTTTGTTTCTCAGAGTCCCTAGTCTCTCATGGTTTGTCTCCTCTTCCGATTTCCACCTCCTCATTTTTCCCTTCCTACTATCTTCTTTTTTTTTTTTTTAACATATAATGTATTATTTGTTTCAGAAGTACAGGTCTGTGATTCAACGGTCTTACACAACTCATAGCGCTCACCATAGCACATACCCTCCCCAATGTCCATCACCCAGCTACCCCATCCCTCCTACCCCCACCACTCCAGCAACCCTCAGTTTGTTTCCTGAGATTAAGAATTCCTCATATCAGTGAGGTCATATGATACATGTCTTTGTCTGATTGACTTATTTCACTTAGCATAATACCCTCTAGTTCCATCCACGTCATTGCAAATGGCAAGATTTTAGATTTTTTTGATGGCTGTATAATATTCCATGGTGTGTGTGTGTGTATATATATATATATATATATATATACACACAAACACACACACACCACATCTTCTTTATCCATTCATCTGTTGATGGACATCTTGGCTCTTTCCATAGTTTAGCTATTGTGGACATTGCAGCATATTTTCTTAAGGCATTTCACTTAGACAACTATATATGGAATCTAGGTTCTACCCCTAATTTTGTCACTAGCAGCTATATTGTACTTAACTCATATTGCCTTGCTTATAAATAGTAAAATTTGTTCATACTAGGTCAAATGGAATGAATATTATAAAAAAATGAAGTCAGATATCATGGCATTCTAAAAGGGTCTCTTGTACAAAACCACCTTAGGGGCACTAAGACTGGATCTAGGGACCCACCAGAGTTCTCAGAATTTCCGTTTATGTATTAACATGACTCAAGAATCTCACAGATTCTATTTAATTCATTCACTTTTTCCTTTCACAATGTTTTATTAAGCCCATTATATTCCAGACATTCTTCTAGGCATTTGAGTTCACAGTAGCGAACACTAAACAAAGCCTTTATCCTCAAGTAATTTATATATAAAGGGTAGAGATATAACAGAGGGGTGTGTGTGTGTGTGTGTTGTGGTAAGTACTACATAGAAAAATAAATCTGAGGAAGGAGGAGAGCAGTATATTGTTGGCAGTGGTGATGGCAGTGGGTGCTTATTTAACATATGATTAGGGACAGGCTATATGAAAATGTGGCACTTAAGCAGAAACCTGAAGGAAGTGAGGGGATAAACTACGATGATATTTGAGGAAGAGCATTCATACCAAAGGGAAGAGCAAGAATAAATTCTCTGAGTTGTGAGCCTGGTCGCTGTCTTTTTTCTATCCCACAATCAATTGGGTTCCCCACTCTCCATGTGTCATCAGTACGTGATCTACTCTAATTACTGTTGCCTCATTATTTTTGCATGTTCATAATGAGATGACTTTTACGTTACTCCATTACCCTGTCTCAATGCATCCTTTGAGTATCAACTCCCATTGTTCCACTATGTGATTGTTTTGTCTATACTTTCCAACTTACATTGTAAAAAGCAAAAGTCTCATTAGCATTGTTTCTCTGACTACATATGATCCTTGGCCAGTTTATAAAGTGGGTTAGGAGAACTGAGAGTTAGGTCATGTAATACCAAATGTCGAGGATATTCCTCTCAAGGTATGCCTCATTAAGAGGTGTGGTTAAACACTTGTCCTTAAAAAGGGCTAAGAACATAGCAAAATTCAAGCATTCAGTTAAGTTTGCTTCATATTCAACATCTATTCAAATAAGTAATTGAGTTTTGAGGTTCTAAAACATTTAACAATTTCCTATTTTCAATGTATCTACAGATTATTAAAAGGCAGATGTATTTAGATTTTGGACCAGTTTCCTCACATGATGAAAAGTCTAATGTAGTGAATAGAATCTTGGCTCCCAAAATATATGCCCATGCAAAATCTCAGAATGTGACCTTATCTGGAATAACAGCATTTACAGATAAAAGTTAAAAATCTTGAGAAGAAATCAATTTGGATTTACGGTCAACTCTGTCTAATGACTAGTACCCTTATAAGAAGGCGGAGGGAGATTTGAAACACAGACATGGAGAAACAGAAAGAAAATCATGTGAACACAGACGTAGAGATTGGAGTGATGCATTTATAAGTCAAAGACTATCAAGAATAGTTAAAACCACCAGAAACTAGAATGGCTTTTCCCTCAGAGCCTTGAGAAGAAACCAAACTTACTGACACCTTAATTTCAGACCTCTAGTCTTCTGAAATGTGAGGTAATAAATTTGAGTTTTTTAAGTCATTAAGTTTGTGTTAATTTGTTAAGGCAGACCTAGGAAGTGAATACATCTACATATGTCCTAGGATATCTAAATCAATGCAGATACCAAAATTAACACCTTCATAAAATAAATTGAAAAATCAACAGATAGCAAAAATAGGTTTGTTTTCAGACTCTCATTTCACACTTGAACAACTACTTCCAAATAGCAGTTCTCTGTCTTTTTTGGCTTGTATTGCTTGCTTATTTTTTGTTAAGCATATGTGGCTACTCTCTTTCATTGTATATATAAGCACATACGCCTTACTTTAAAACACTGTCTTGTTTCTAAAATAATTTCAAGGAGCTGAGAGGAATATGTATAAAATGTAACTATACCATAAAATAAAAATGGAGTCAAGTTATAAGAAAAACAGCAAAAGAATAGGGCACAGTGGAGATTAAAATAGCAAATGATGAATACCATGAGGATTTATACACTCTTACATTGACAATTATGATCTATCTATTCTGTCATCCTGACTATTTGCATAATAAATAGGCACATATAAGTGATTAGCAGAAAGGAATTTTGGTATATATATATACACAAAGACAATAATATATGATAAAAAGGATTGTACAATTTTCAATATCATTATAGTGGATTCAACAATAACTTTTACAATTTTTTTTTATAAAATCATAAAGAAGGAGACCACAATAGAGACTACTGTTGGAAGGAGTGTGCCAGAGAAATACAAGGTGATCTAAGTAATAACCTAGTTCTCTAAGTGATCTGATTATATACATACTGGGAATAGATTAAACTTTTAATAAAAAACTCAGAGCATTTTATAGCCCTGAGTTATACTACTTCCAGCTGTACTGTAAGATATATATCCTTTATTAAGTGAAAAACAATGTTATTAAGTGATGTATCTTGTTTTAAGAAATTGTTACTTTAAATGTCAATAATGGGGGGAAGGTGATAAATTCACGAAAAAATCATAATACCACCCTTAGAATAGCTTAAATTTAGTTCTTCTTTGTGGTTTAAATTACCCTGTATAGTCAATTGACTATTCAAATTATAAAAATATGTAATATTCACATAAATATTCCTTTTTCTAAGCTAAATGGGAAGAAAGAATATATCTACTTTTAAAAATTATCAAGTCATTCAGAAAAATAGAATTTAAAAGAAGATACCAAGCAAGATGGCAGAGGAATAGGTGACCTAAATTTCCTCTGGTCCCAGGAATTCAGCTAGATAGGGATCAAACCATTCTGAACACCTACAAACTCAACAGGAGATCAAAGAAAAGAATAGCAACAACTCTCTGAACAGAAAAGCTACCACTCTCTGGAAGGTAGGACGTGTGGAGAAGTGAATCCGAGGCGATATTCAGGAAGAAAGACCACGGCGGGGAGGGAGCCTCCGTCAGCCACTACTGGTAAATGATAGAGCAGTGGAGCACAAAATCAGAACTTCTAGAAGTCGGTTCTGCTGAGGGACGTCGCTCCAGTGGCTAAGTGGGGGGTGGAACTCTCACTGGAACAGTGTGGTCTCAGGACCCTCGGGGTCACAAAAAGACCAGGTGTGGCTGACTGTGGCAGAGCCCCCAGGTATCGGAGCTGAGGAATGGGCTTTCAGCTCGGGGTTGCCATAAACCATGATCTGCTGCACAGTCAGGCCACTGCTCTTCCAGCAGGGACCAAACAAGTGGCAGATCCAGGGGGACTCCCTCCCCTCCCCCAGGGAGGAGCGGCGCAGGAGCGCACCACAGGGATCTGCTGGGTTTGGAGACTCCAAATGGGGTTAGGTGTCAGAGGTAGAAATGCTCGGTCACAGGCTGGGTGAGCACAGAGTGCGGCTGGAGACCAGGGAGATGGGAGTGATTGACTGCTTTTCTCTGGGGGCTCACTGAGGAGCGGGCCCCGAGTTCTCAGCTCCTCCAGGGCAGAGACTGGGAAGCTGCCATTTCACTCTCGTCCTCCAAAGCTGTACAGAAACCTTGCAGGGAACAAAAGCTCCCGAGAGCAAACCTGAGCAGATTACTAGTTAGCGTGGCCCCCGACAAGGGCGGGGCAGTTCCTCCTCCGGCAGAGACATTTGAGAACGAGGGCAACAGGCTCCTCCCGGAAAAGATCAGCAAGAACAGCCAGCCAAGACCAAGTTTACCGACCACTGAAAACAGCAGAACTCCAGCACTAGGGGGATACAGCATATAGAATTCATGGCTTTTTTCCCCCTGATTCTTTAGTCTTTCAAAGTTAATTTTTTTAATTTTCTTTTTCTGTTTAATTTTTCTTTTTCCCTT
The DNA here is from genome assembly GCF_003265705.2 of Callorhinus ursinus. Classification (NCBI taxonomy): domain Eukaryota; kingdom Metazoa; phylum Chordata; class Mammalia; order Carnivora; family Otariidae; genus Callorhinus; species Callorhinus ursinus. The sequence continues at coordinate 10,666,613 of NW_027397104.1, forward strand.
TTTCAACCAACATCTTACCAATCCCTTTTTAAAAATCTTTTTTATTTTTCATTTTTAGAGTCATATTCTATTCCTTCATAGTAGTTAACCTTATTTGTGTGTGTGTGTGTGTGTGTGTGTGTGTGTGTGTGTGTGTGTATAAAGTTGTTCTCTCTTTAAAATTTTGGGATACAGTTTCTTCTAACAGACCAAAATATACCCTAAATCTCTAGTGTATAGCTTTGTTCTAGTCTCCTGCCTGATCACATTCTCTCTCTTTTTTGAACCCCTTCTTTCTTTTTTCAACCAACTTCTTAAATTATCAATTCCTTTTATAAAATCTTCTATAATTTTCATCTTTACAGTCATATCCCATCACTTCATCATAATTACCCTTATTTTTGTTATACATAAGCTTTTCTTTCTTTAAATTTTGGGAGGCAGTTTCTTCTAACAGACCAAAATACGCCCAAAATCTAGTGTATGGCACTAATCTATTCACCAGCCTAATCATATTTGATCATATTCTTTTTTTTAATCTTTTTCTTTTCTTTTTCTTTTCTTTTTTCTTTCTTTCCCTTTCTTTTCCCCTGGTGTCAGGTCTCTTCTGATTGGTTTAGCGTATATTATTCTGGGGTTGTTGTTACCCTCTTAGCATTTTGCTCTCTCATTCATCTATTCTCCTCTGGACAAAATGACAAGATGGAAAAAATTACCTCAGAAAAAGAACAAGAGGCAGTACCGACTGCCAAGGACCTAATCAATACGGACATTAGTAAGATGTCAGACCTAGAGTTCAGAATGACAATTATAAAGATACTAGCTGGGCTTGAAAAAAGCATGGAAGATATTAGAGAAACCCTTTCTGGAGAAATAAAAGGACTAAAATCTAACCAAGTCGAAATCAAAAAGACTATTAATGAGGTTCAATCATAAATGGGAGGCTCTAACTGCTAGGATAAATGAGGCAGAAGAGAGAATTAGTGATATAGAAGACCAAGTGATAGAAAATAAAGAAGCTGAGAGAAAGAGAGATAAACAACTACTGGATCATGAGGGCAGAATTCGAGAAATAAGTGATACCATAAGATGAAACAATATTATAATAATTGGGATCCCAAAAGAAGAAGAAAGAGAGAGAGGGGAAGAAGATATTTTGGAGCAAATCATAGCAGAGAACTTCCCTAATTTGGGGAAGGAAACAGGCATCAAAATCCAGGAGGCACAGAGAACCCCTCTCAAAAATCAATAAAAATAGGAACACCCCGACATCTACATGTAAAAGTTATGAGTCTCAGAGACAAAGAGAAAATCCTGAAAGCAGCTCGGGAGAAGAGAGATGTAACCTACAATGGTAGAAACATTAGATTGGCAACAGACCTATCCACAGAGACCTGGCAGACCAGAAAGGACTGGCATGATATATTCAGAGCAGTAAACGAGAAAAATATGCAGCGAAAAATACTATATCCAGCTAGGCTGTCATTGAAAATTGAAGGAGAGATAAAAAGCTTCTAGGACAAACAAAAACTAAAGGAATTTGCAAACACAAAACCAGCACTACAAGAAATAATGAAAGGTGTCCTCTAAGCAAAGAGAGAGGCTAAAAGTAACATACTAGAAAGGAACACAGACAATATACAGTAACAGTCACCTTACAGGCAATACAATGGCACTAAATTCATATCTTTCAATAGTTACCATGAATGTAAATGGGCTAAAAGACAGAGGGTATAAGATTGGATAAAAAATAAAACCCATCAATATGCTCTCTGCAAGAGACTCATTTTAGACCCAAAGACACACCCAGATTGAAAGTGAGGGGGTGGAAAACCATTTACCATGCTAATGGACACCAAAAGAAAGCTGGGGTGGCAATCCTTATATCAGACAAATTAGATTTTAAACCAAAGACTGTAATAAGAGATGAGGAATAACACTATCTTATACTTAAAGGGTCTATCCAACCAGAAGATCTAACAATTGTAAATATCTATGCCCCTAACATGGGCACAGCCAATTATATAAGGCAATTAATAACAAAAGCAATGAAACACATTGACAACAATACAATAATAGTAGGGGACTTTAACACCCCCCCTTCACTGAAATGGACAGATCATCTAAGCAAAAGATCAACAAGGAAATAAAGACTTTAAATGACACACTGGACCAAATGGACTTCACAGATATATTCAGAACATTCCATACCAATGCAACAGAATACACATTCTTCTCTAGTGCCCATGGAACATTCTTCAAAATAGATCACATCCTAGGTCACAAATCAGGTCTCAACTAGTACCCAAAGATTGGGATCATTCCCTGAGTATTTTCAGACAAAGCTTTGAAACTAGAACTCAATCACAAGAGGAAAGTCGGAAAGAACTCAAATACATGGAGACTAAAGAGATCCTACTAAAGAATGAATGGGTCAACCAGGAAATTAAAGAAGAATTAAAAAAATTCATGGAAACCAATGAAAATTAAAAAAGAACTGTTCAAAATCTCCCGGGATACAGCAAAGGCAGTCCTGAGAGGAAAGTATATAGCAATACAAGCCTTTCTCAAGAAACAAGAAAGGTCTCAAATACACACTCTAGCCCTACACCTAAAGGAGCTGGAGAAAGAACAGCAAATAAAGCCTAAACCCAGCAGGAGAAGAGAAATAATAAAGATCAGAGCAGAAATCAATGAAATAGAAACCAAAAGAACAGTAGCACAGTTAAATGAAACTAGGAACTGGTTCTTTGAAAGAATTAATAAGATTGTTAAGCCACTGGCCAGACTTATCAAAAAGAAAAATGACCCAAATATATAAAATCATGAATGAAAGAGGAGAGATCACAACCAACACCAAGGAAATACAAAGAATTATAAGAACATATTATGAGCAACTATATGCCAGCAAATTAGATAATCTGGAAGAAATGGATGCATTTCTAGAGATGTTCAAACTACCAATACTGAACCAGGAAGAAATAGAAAACCTGAACAGACCTATAACCACTAAGGAAATTGAAGCAGTCATCAAAAATCTCCCAACAAACAAGAGCCCAGAGACAGATGGCCTCCCAGGGGAATTCTACCAAACATTTAAAGAAGAATTAATACCTATTCTCCTGAAACTGTTCCAAAAAATAGAAATGGAAGGAAAACTTCCAAACTCATCTTATGAGGCCACCATTATCTTGACCCCAAACCAGACAAAGACCCTATCAAAAAGGAGAATTACAGACCAATATCCTTGATGAACATGGATGCAAAAATTCTCACCAAAATACTAGCCAATAGGATCCAACAGTACATTAAAAGGATTATTCACCACGACCAAGTAGGATTTATTCCTGGGCTGCAAGGTTGGTTCAGGATCCACAAATCAATCAATGTGATACAACACATTAGTAAAAGAAAGAACAAGAATTATATGATCCTCTCAATAGATGAAGAAAAAGCATTTGACAAGGTATACATCCTTTCTTGATCAAAACTCTTCAGAGTATAGGGGTAGAGCGTACATACCTCAGTATCATAAAAGCCATCTATGAAAAACCCACAGCGAATATCATTCTCAATGGGGAAAAGCTGAGACCTTTCCCCCTAAGGTCAGGAACTCAGCAGGGATGTACACTATCACCACTGCTATTGAACATAGTACCAGTACCAGCCACAGCAATCAGAGAACAAAAAGAAATAAAAGACATCCAAATTGGCAAAGAAGAAGTCAAACTCTCACTCTTTGCAGATGATATGATACTGTATGTGGAAAACCCAAAAGACTCCACCTAAAACGGCGAGAACTCATACAGGAATTCAGCAAAATGGCAGGATATAAAATCAATGCACAGAAATCAGATGCATTCCTATATACCAACAACAAGACAGAAGAGAGAGAAATTAAGGAGTTGATCCCATTTACAACTGCACCCAAAACCATAAGATACCTAGGAATAAATCTAACCCAAGAGGCAAAGAATCTGTACTCAGAAAACTGTAAAATACTCATGAAAGAAATTGAGGAAGACACAAAGAAATGGAAAAACGTTCCATGCTCATGGATTGGAAGAACAAATACTGTGAAGATGTCAATGCTACCTAGAGCAATCTACACATTCAAAGCAATCCCTATGAAAATAGCATCCACTTTTTTCAAAGAAATGGAACAAATAATCCTAAAATTTGTATGGAACCAGAAGAGACCCCGAATAGCCAGAGGAACATTGAAAAAGAAATGCAGAGCTGGCGGCATCACAATTCCGGACTTCCAGCTCTATTACAAAGCTGTCATCATCAAGACAGTATGGTACTGGCACAAAAACAGACACATAGATCAATGGAACAGAATCGAGAGCCCAGAAATGGACCCTCAACTCTATGGTCAACTCATCTTTGACAAAGCAGGAAAGAATGTCCAATGGAAAGAAGACAGTCTCTTCCACAAATGGTGTTGGGAAAATTGGACAGCCACATGCAGAAGAATGAAACTGGACCATTTCCTTACACCACACACAAAAATAGACTCAAAACAGAGGAAAGACCTAAATGTGAGACAGGAGTCCATCAACATCCTAAAGCAGAACACAGGCAGCAACCTCTTCGACCTCAGCTGCAGCAACTTCTTCCTAGAACCTTCGCCAAAGGCAAGGGAAGCAAGGGCAAAAATGAACTATTGGGACTTCATCGAGATAAAAAGCTTTTGCGCAGCAAAGGAAACAGTCAACAAAACCAAAACCAACAGAATGGGAGAAGATATTTGCAAATGACATATCAGATAAAGGACTAGTATCCAAAATCTATGAAGAACTTATTAAGCTCAACACCCAAAGACTAAATGATCCAGTCAAGAAATAGGCAGAAGACATGAACAGACATTTTTCCAAAGAAGACATCCAAATGGCCAACAGACACATGAAAAAGTGCTCAACATCGCTCGGCATCAGGGAAATCCAGATCAAAACCTCAATGAGATATCATGTCACACCAGTCAGAATGGCTAAAATTAACAAGTCAGGAAACGACAGATGTTGGCGGGGATGCAGAGAAAGGGGAACCCTCCTACACTGTTGGTGGGAATGCAAGCTGGTGCAACGACTCTGGAAAACAGTATGGAGGTTCCTCAAAAAGTTGGAAATAGAGCTACCCTATGACCCAGCAATTGCACTACTGGGTATTTACCCCAAAGATACAAATATAGGGATCTGAAGGGGTATGTGCACCCCGATGTTTATACAGCAATGTCCACAATAGCCAAACTATGGAAAGAACCAAGATGTCGACAGATGAATGGATAAAGAAGATGTGGTGTATATATACAATGGAATATTATGCAGTCATCAAAAGGAAAGAAATCTTGCCATTTGCAATGATGTGGATGGAACTGGAGGGTATTATGCTAAGCGAAATAAGTCAATCAGAGAAAGACATGTATCATATGATCTCACTGATATGAGGAATTCTTAGGAAACAACCTGACAGTTACTGGAGTGGTGGGGGATGGGAGGGATGGGGTGGCTGGCTGATAGACATTGGGGAGGGTATGTGCTATGGTGAGCGCTGTGAATTGTGTAAGACTTTTGAATCACAGACCTGTACATCTGAAACAAATAATACATTGTATGTTAAAAAAAAAAAGAAGATAGTAGAAAGGGTAAAATGAAGGGGGGGAATTTGGAGAGGGAGTCGAACCATGAGAGACTATGGACTCTGAGAAACAAACTGAGGGTTCTAGAGGGGAGGGGGGTGGGGGGATGGGTTAGCCTGGTGATGGGTATTAAAGAGGGCACGTACTGAATGGAGCACTGGGTGTTATATGCAAACAATGAATCATGGAACACTACATCAAAAACTAATGATGTAATGTATGGTGATTAACATAACATAATAAAACTTAAAAAAAAAGGAAAAGAAAAAAATAAAAGAAGACTGCTGTAGCAGTCATTACCAGTGACCCACCCATATATCTTCTGCATTCACCTCTACCCTCCAAAGGTCACTTACTGTGAATGCCTAAAACTCTCTTCTTGAGGGATTTATGCCACAAAATCACACTAGCCTGTTTGCAGGTACATTGAGAGCAAGGCACACCAGAAATGCCCACAAATCAATCCACCTAGAAGTATTCCTTGATAATGAGGCTCCTGAATAAGATATATTCATAGGAGAAAGTGGTGAAAAACGCTAAGTAACAATTATTAGGCAGCATAGTATAATGAATAGCATCCCCCTAAAATTCATGTCTACCTGGAACCTCAGAATGTGATCTTATTTGGAAATTGCAGATTTTGCAAATATAATTTGCAATTCAATTACTTAAGATGAGGTTATGCTGGATTAGAGTGGGCTTCAAATCCAATGACAGGTTGCTTTATGAAAAGACACACATGTGGAGACACACAGTAAAGAAAACCATGGAACAACAAAGACAGACAAAGGAGTAGTGAAGCTACAGCCAAGGAACAACGGGAATCCTTGGGAGCCAGGAGACATTAGAAAGTTAGGAAGAGACAAGGAAGGGCTCTTCTTAGAGACTTTTCTTAGAGCCTTTAGAAAGAAGATGGGCTTGCCTACACCTTGGTTTGGATTTGTAGTCTCCAAAACTGAGAGAATAATCTTCTGTTGTTTTAAGCCACCCAGTTTGTGAGACTTTGTTGTGGCAGTCCTAGAATATAAAAACATCAGGCTAACCCAGAGAAGTATGACTGGAGTTTGTAGCTTCAGGCTGTAACCTGAAGGGTCCCTTCACCTATCACCCACATCAATACATCTATCTTCACCCCCTTCTCTGCCCAAATCTGAACCTTAGCACCTTCCATGGCCCAGAAGTCTGTGTGAAAGGAAGAGCAAAAGGAAAGAACAGGAACTAGAAAAAGTGGCCTGGACCAGCCTGTAAAGCAGATACTGGGTCTGTTTATTTGAGTAGAATAAAAGAGATGAGGAGTCATGTCCACTTTTAGTCTTTCCATGCACATTAACACTTTTTACAGGTAAATTGTACTGATCATTGTTTTGGGGTTTTTAGCTGGGCTAAATTAGTAACTTCTCCACCAGGAAGGGGCAGGAAGAAAAAGCAAAGGACAAACACCTCCTTGGACAATACTCTCCCATCAGAGGTTAACTTTTCCCTATTCTGTTCTCTTTAACGTAGATGTTGAGTTTCTTATTCAAACATTAGGTTAACCAGAGCATAACCAGACTATACACCCCGATGGGAGACTTGAAATATTAGGACTGTCCCAGTCCTGCTGTCATTTGGTCATGTTCACTGCTCTCCAGGGCCTACCTCCACCAAATTGAAGAGATTCTCTATAATGTTGCTCCCAAATTCTTTAAAAATTGGTCATGACAATATATTATTTAATTGATACTTCAAATCACACTGTCAAAGAAATCACCCCATTGGCTCCCACAACAAAATATCCCTAACTACTGTTAATGAGATCAAAACTCATCATAGACTCTTGATTGATTCTGTGAGAGACAAAATGTCCCAGACAATGAAGAAGTTAATTTTATTCAGGGTCCTACTATAGGGAAAGCATTTATTAAAAAAGAATGTATTAAAGAAGTAGGAGAAAATCTGGGATTTTATAGAGGCATGGAAACAAGGGAATCATGAGGAAGACTGGACAGCTAGTCCTGAGTAAAAATATAGCCCACAGACCAAACAAACCAATATCCAAATCTCCAAATTAGAAAAATAAGAACTATGATCCATTATTATCAAATTGACCTCTTACCCCAAAACAGAAATACAATGTCCTCAAGTATATTTCCTTTTACCTTGTTCTCAAGATAAAGGGGAAAACAGAGCCAATAAAAGTCTTATCAAAATAAGGAAAACCAAATATCCCCCTCTAAATTTAAATCCCTTTTCTGACCTAATTTGAAAGCAATGGAAAATGTTGAACTTTATCTAAGTTCTGAGTTCCTGGAAAGTAGCAAAGGTTGTTAAGAAATCTACCCCTACCTCTGCACATATTTTTGTGTTCTAAGAAACAGCTAACCAAAATAGACCAGTCTTTTCTGGCAAGTCCCAAAATAAGCCCCCCATCCTTCGAAGTGAAGATTCTTTGTCCACATTTCCTAAGGACTGCCTTATTTAACTGCCTCATAAAACCCCAGGTTTTTCTCTTTCTTCTTTGACATGTTCCTCATGAGTGAATGGTATCTCTAGTGCAATAGCTTGAATAAAAGCATCTCCTTAATTACCGGAGTCAATTTCTCTTTCACAGAATCAACCAACAGCCTACAGTGAATTTAAATCCCATTAATAGCAGGGGTAGCCTCAGTCATCTGCACCAGATCTGCTATTGTTGGGTCAACACTTTGAAAGTGGGACCTACCACCAGTGATTAATAAGTCTCCCCTCTTTCCTCTAATTTTTCAGTGGTCACTAAGATTCCTAAGAATATCACAAGAAACAGTTCCACTGACAGAAAATTCACGAAACAAGGGCAAGTGCTTTGACACTAGAATAGTTTATATCCTAAGAATGAACTCCCTTAACATATTCACAAAAAAGTATGTTTTCTGAATTTAATAGGTATCTCATTCCTACCAATATGGTTCCAAAGTAACTCTGGAAATCCAGGATGCAAGTCTAGAAATGCACTATAAAGTTAATAGTCAATATTTTTTGATAGGGCTAGAAAAAAGGGAAACTGATGTAGGTCACCTAGAATTCAAGTCTGCACAACATTGTTTAGTCATGCCTCCAGTGACTCACTCCAGCAATCTCTCCTCATTGCTATATTTAATGATCAGTAGCAGTTTTCCCATGAAACTTTTATTTTAGCCAAGTCTTTTTCAAGGTAATAAAAGTTATAATTACTTCTGTTTTTTATTTGAGAAACCACTTTCAAATTTCATATGGAATAACTATAACCTCAATAAAGTTTTATTATTTGTCTATTAATTTATTTGGCTATCTGATCATACTCATCAAATTTAACATTAGGAATATTAGATTCACATTTCTTTTGACATTTTAGAGTTAAAGCTGGTTTAAGTTAACCAAAATCTGCAGGTATGGGAGGACAGGAAATTTTTGAGGTTTTTCTCAGATAATAAGAAACAGATAAATACTGAAATCAAGTCAATTCATCTTATCCTTTTTGCCCTTTGACTTTGCTATATAAATAATGTACATAAACAGTATCTGGGAGGGAGTTAGGACCTGGTTAAAATGAGAGAAATGATACCCTCTCTCTGATTTTAAGAAAGATGACAAGTATAAACATATTAACAGAAATACAGTCTTTAGTATTGGCCCCACAGAACAGATGACAGTAAAATTCCACCCATGCTTATCCCACGTTATAGTAAACACCAAATGGACTAGTCCTTAAATTAATTTCTAGAAGAATCTTATAAATAAATCTATCTACCTAGAAAAGACACCATAGCATTTTCCATTAATTATGACACCAACCTTTTCATTCAAGACTATGCCAATAATTACATTCACTATGGAATATTTAAAATTAAGTTTAAAATAGATTGTGGTGATGGTTTCACAAGCATATTCTTATCTCCAAATTCTTCAAGTTTTATACATTGAATATGACATACATTTTGTATGTCAATCATACCTCAATAGAGCGTTTAAAAAAAAAAACTTCAACATGAAAATATTTGTCCAAATATTCCATGCTGAAAGAAGTAATTTCTTTATTCAACAGCTATTTAATGGGTACTTTCTAAGTGCCAGATCCTCTTTTATGTACTAGAATATGTTAAATGAATCACATTACAATTATTGGGGAATAGTATCAAACCAACTGAAAAAATTCTGGCACATGTGTCAGGTAGCTCAAAATCAGTCTGTCTTCAATAGATAATAAAATTGCATGTATTTATATGTACTCACATTTTAAATTCATAACTATAATTTTATACTCATGCATATACATATATACATGATTATGTTTGTAGAGATATATATGAACATAAATGTATGCATGTGCATGTGTAATGAACAGTTCCAGTGACAGTCATGACTACTACTGAATTGAGAAATTTGCCAAAGTACCCTGTAAATTGCAATCCATGTCAAATTAAAGGCCTATTCTTCTTACTAAAGATGTGTACATTTGAAGTTAAGAAGTAAATAACAATGGGTAAAATAATTGTGCCTTATTCATTCCTTCTAATTTATTTTGAATTGAACATCAGCCATTTAGTTCCCCAAACTTAGAAATGAACTACTTTAGTTTCAGTCAACAAATTTATCTTTAACACTTACTACATCCCAAGCATTTGATTATTGAACATAATCATTGACATTAATTAAAGGAACAGACAGAAAAATACCATGTCTTCCCTGCTCCAAAATTATATTTTGTTCTAGTCCTCATAGAGTTGTAAAATAAGTCATTCAGGCATTCAGAGTGGATGTGTTCTACCCAATATTAATATTCTTGTGTCTTTGCCAAAATAAATGATGAAGTGAAAAACTTTCACCAATAGATGGAATAAAGATGTAGACTGTGAATTTTAGTTATCCTAATGATAATTTTCCAAGATGACCTCTGGGATCATATGTAATTGCTTACCCCTTTTTTCTTCTTACCCTTAACATATGCAAATTAGAGATTGAGCAAAAATACAAATGGTCAAAAGAAATCCCTTTGAAACAGAACAAATGAAAATATTAATATTTTTACTTTTTCTCTTGATTTTTGTTCAAATTCATATGGAAGCAGGGATGGAAGAAGAAAGCATAGAGCAGAAAGAGAAGTTTAGCGAAGTCAAATAATATTACTGCACAACAGACACATAAGAAGATTAAAGGTCAGGGTCCAGGGAATACGGGGAGGAGGAAATAGAGCAGGTGGAAAGCAGAACCCTGAAACTAGATGACTAGTCAGGTCTAGCAGGTGCATGTTACTACTAGAAACACAATAGTGCAAAAATATGAGAATGTATCTTTTTCGATTATGGAAGAATTCTTTATGTTTTTGCAGGCTTTTATGACATTGGCTGGTGATAGGGAGGTGTTCTAGACCTTTAAGTATTGAAAGACATAAGAATCCAAGGTAGCAATCCAGTGAAAACATCATCATCTTATTTTCACTACCACCATTTATAAATTTATATCACAGACAGGGTCCTAAGTACTTTAAGTCTTTCAATTATTCAATTCTTACACACTATTATCTTCATTTGATAGCTAAAAAATAGGTTCAATAACTCGCCATAGTTCATATACCTAATAAATGGCAGAACTAGTCTGTTAAGGTCTGAATTCAAAAGCTCAGCTCTTCAACGATACTTTGAGAGAGAGATAGCAAGAGAGCATGAGTGAGAAGGAAGGGGAGAAGCAGACTCCCCGCTGAGTCGATCCCAGGACCCTGGGATCATGACCTGAGCTGAAGACAAACACTTAAACAACTGAGCCACCCAGGCGCCCCCCATCAGGTCAAAATATTAAGGTAATGGTATCTCCATGACCATGGCCCTTAAAGCAGAGATCTAACCTAAGGGATCACCCTGATAAGGATCACTGAAGTACACTGGTTTTTGGAAGAAATGTGCTACATTTTTTAAAGCTGCAAACAAAGCATACTTTTATCCAAATTAGAGTTGCCTAGACAAAAACACCAAATTTTTGGGCGCCTGGGTGGTTCAGTTGGTTAAGTGTTTGCCTTCGGCTCAGGTCATGATCCTAGAGTCCCGGGATCGAGTCCCACATGGGGCTCCCTGCTCAGCGGGGGGTCTGCTTCTCCCTCTGACCCTCTTCCCTCTTGTGCTCACTACCTCTCACTCTCTCTCTCAAATAAATAAATAAAATCTCTAAAAAAAAAAAACCACCAAATTTTTGTTTTCAGTTAGTTTAGTCAACTAGATATAATAATATTGTTGGGTTCATGGCAATCAAAAATAATAAGAGACTTTCTAAGACTTTACTGTGTCTTCATTTTTACATTTCTTTGATTAATAAAAATTGGAAGCAATCTTGCCTTAATCCTTTCATTTTTTACGTATGAAGCACCCAACCTAAGCAAGCTTAGAGAAGACAAATTCATAAAATTTGATCTCTAGAGAAATAATCAAAAGACATCATGTTTTAAACTGACTCATTCATTCACTTATTCATTCAACAAAAATGTATTGAGTTTCATTCATACATTATGCACTGGTTTGGCTGACAGTAAAGCTGTAAACAAGACAAAACCTGTGCTTTCATGGAGCTTGTAACAAACACAAAACACCATATAATGTCAAGTGTTACAGGAAAAAAATAAAGCAGGACAAGTGATAGGGAGTTTGTGATTTGGATGGGATGGTCAGTGAAGGATTCTTGGAAGAGGGAGTATTTGAACAGAGACACAAAGAAAGTGGCAAGCAAGCCCTCTAATACCCTAGAAAAGAATATTTTAGAGAGAGGGAATAGCAACTCCTAAGTCATTGAGGCAGGAATATTTTTGTCTTTCTAGAGTAAAAGCCAAAGTCCAGTGAAAGAGGTAACTAATAAAAGATAAAAGGAGAACAAGAGCAGACACCTTCATGTCAGGCATTGTGTAGTGATAGAAACCCAAGGAAGGATCTTAAGCAAGAAATGACAATGATCAGCTTTACATTTTGCAGAATCACTTTGTCTTCTGTGGTGAGCAGAGTGTGGAAGCAAGAAGGGCACTACCAAGCTATTGCAGTATTCAATAAAGAGACCACAGTGGGTAGATGACCTGTGAAGAAGTTAACTGTCATAGTGGTGAAAAATGGGCAGATTTGTCATGTATTTTAAAGACACAGCCTGAGGAATAGGATATGACGTATGAGAGAAAGAAGAGTAAATGATAATGGCAAGGGTTTTGACATTAGCAATTGGAGGAATGGAGATACCTTTTTCTGAAGTGCAGAAGAGAGAGGAGGAGCAGGTATTGATAAGTTAGGGGATCACAAACTTAAAATGTTGTTCTTTTGACATGCTGCATAAGTAAAGAACTCCTCAGAAAGATGATTTTGTTGAGTAATGTTATCAAGCTATAAAACAAGGAAATAATTGTAATAGTATATACTGTATTACTGTAATAACAGTAATAGCAATAAAATATTTGTTGACTACTTAAGCCAGTTCCTAACTTACTTGTATGCATATATCATAATTAATTAAAATAAATAATGATCTACATGTACACAGCCCTTCACTACTGATTGAGAGGTTGTACATATATTACTACAGTATTTGGTTTTCATCTCGATTTGCTGGAGTAGATACATTATTATTACCCCTATTTTCCAAATGACCTGCTGAAATTAATTCAATCCATAAAGATAACATAAAATGATTCCTCTAACTTCTAGACTAAGCTCTTTTCACTATACTATATTGCCCCATATATACAAGCAATTGAATTTTCCTAATTTTATACCAGCGGATAGATCCTCTATGTTCCTATAAACTTCCATTGCTGTAATGACCACACAACAGTCTTCACTATTGGCTAGTTAAGTTTTTAGCTGTCCAAAATTAAAGGACTAATTTTCTACATTTCAAATATTTCTCAGAGCATCTCACATTATACCGGTAACGTCAATTTTGTTGAAGAAATATTTGTTTCAAAGCAAAGACAGGAAGAGGGAGGAAGGAGAAAAATACAATACTGGGAAATATAATAATCTATAATAAATAGCCTCATAAAGGAATAAGATGATGACATGATAAATAGTACATTTGTATCCTTATTTTTCTATCTACACGAATCAATAAAAAACTAAATTCACATTTCTGGCAGATCTTCTACATCCTCGGTTATACTGAATGTAGTGTTTCCAGTTGTTTTAGTCACATTTAGAGTTTTAATTAGTTTTCATCTTTTATTCTGGCATAGGATATTCTTTTGAGGACAAGCTATGGTATGTGGAACTGGTGTTACTTTTCTAAGCAATATAAGAATGAATTTGTAATGATGATAGTGACAATGGAGTGCCAAAGAGGAGTAAATAAAACTCTTCCTAGTGGCATAAAAGAAATGTCATCCAGCATGAAAATGTGCAAAATCTGTCCAGAAGAACATTAAAGAGCAGTCAGTGTGCTTCAGTGCAAACAAAAGAAAAAATAAATTCTAGTTAACTAAGCAGAAGACTATTTTTGTCTGAATATTAGAGAGTTCAGGAAGTCAAAGATAAGCTAGTAAACCAGGCTCATAATGCAGACAGGAACCAAGAGAATCTAAGAAGCTATGAATATAATCATGGGGAGAATCTAGTGATGGGAAAGATGTTTTGGGGGCTGCCACCAGGAGACATCATTGTTTCATGGGTTGGCTGGAATCTAAACTCCAACATCACCTCCACCATTCCCAGTGAGCACTGGACTCTGGATACTAACACCTGGGTAAATTCCAAAGGTCCCAAGAGGGGCATTCAACTGACCAAACCTTAATCATCTGTCTTCTGACCAAAACAGTCTTAACATTTCCCTTAGCATGACTAAAACTTTTGATAGGTTTCTTTGTCACTACGGTCCCCCCTGGACATTCATTTTCTTTGAGCATTTATTTTAGAACACTTGCAATTCTAAGTTATTTCTCTGACCCTTTGAGATGTAAATCTTTTCTTAGCCTCTTGCAAGCTCCACAACTCAACTTCAAGGATCTGAGAGCCATCCCTTTGAAATGTAATCATCAAAGAAGATAGCACCCCTAAAACTAGGTAGAAGTTTAATTTTGATGAGATAAGTGCCAATTAGCAAACACAAATTGTCTAATTATGTTTGCTAATTGGCCCACCTCCCCTGTAACATTCTCTAGTAGTTTTTCACTAACTCATTCCAGCATTTAAAAACATTCCCACCTTTGACTTCAAGAGACTTGAGTTTAATCTCCACTGTTAGTCTTGAATAAAATCACCCTTGCCTGTTTAACTTGTCTGGTGCAATTTTTCTTTGATGCACCCAAGCCTCTGTAAGTCTGAAAGAACAGATATCTGACCATATGCAGTTTTCATGGGTGGAGGCAGAATCCCACCTCTCAAGATTCAGACTGCAAAAAATCCCCCAAACACAAGAAGGAAATGTTTATGCTGGATGGCTAAAAACAGACTAATGTCTACTATTTCCTTAAAATCTAATGTCTACAGGAGGATTGTTCTCTCTTGCACACACTGAATACCAGCATAGTCATAAAAATTAACTTTAAGGTTATTTCTCTGTTCGTAAATTTCTCGAAGATCCTTAGACTGGGATTGTGACCAGCTAGATCCCAAGACCTGACCTTTACTGCTCACCTGCTTGCACCCATGGATCTTTGTTCCATAGTTTTCTTTAAGCTCTTCTTTCTAGCTTATCTCTTAACTCAGGCAAAAGAGCCAAGGGGTATAGCATCTGTGATAGAAACTGAAACAATGACAACTGCCCAAAGAGTTCTGGCTTGCCTAGACTAACCAGACCAGTTTGAATTTAACCCCCGACTCATACACAGATGGACCATGGAGGGACTCATGGAGTGACAGACAATTACCTTTACCTCATTATAATAAAATCTTCACCCAAGAAGGAGCACAAGCCTCATTTACATAACAGACAACGTATGCATAGGCATGGTTCCTTAAGGTGCATGGGCCACCTTATGTCTGCCTCTACCTAAAATAATATGGCTCCTTTATCTAAATATTCATCCTAATCCTAAATAAAAGGAACCCTTCCACCCTTACTAGGGTAGTCACAGCTTTGCAATTTATCCCCCATGATCTCCTTATTTGCTGCAAATAAAGTTTATTTTGAGGGAAAACTCCAACTTTTGTTTCTATTTTTGACTTACCAAGGAGCAAATTCAAGTCAGTTCGTTGGTTCAGCTACAGGTTCCGTGACAGTAAGCAGTTTCTAAAACTATCTTGGCTAGCATGAATTCACCTGTATGGTTGGAAGTGATGTCTCCTATCACAATAATAATTAACATTTGCTGAGTGTTTATCTAAGGCACTCAGAATTTTTTTAAATGAATAGTTTTAAAGCTTAAACTTATTAAAATGTTATTTCATCAAGCCTAAACATCAACCACAAAAAGAAAAATCCATCAGTCACCACCACCTCACAGGTTACAAACTGATTCCATGTCTACACTTGTAATCAGCATTATATAGAAATAATTCAAACATCTAAACTAAAACTACAACATACATCAAAATAGTGTACAGATTTGAACTGGGGTCTGCCTAACTCCCAAATCATCATTTTTGCTGCAGTAATAAAACTTTCATTGAAAACGTTAACAATTAAACAGCAACCTATAAGGATTGCAGTGTTTTCCTCTCCTAGGGATAGCTAGTGGTCATTTTTTTTTTTTTTTTTTTTTTACTTCAAAGAAAGGAGCACACATAATATTCTTGGCTGAAAAATTTCTTACTCTTAATTTAGTTCTGTGTATTTGGCTCATGTATAAAAAGGCTTTGAATGACAAACATAACTGTAAGCAATCTTTTCTCCAAGATATATAGCCATTCATGACCCCACAAATCTACCCCACCTCTTTCTTTACAGCTATACCCTTGAATATAGCTGTCTATATTCCATGTCTCTGCTTCTCTTGACCATCCCCTTTAGAACCCACTCCAATTAGAATTTGTTATTACCAACATCACTCTTCACAATATCAACTTTTAATCATTTATTTGCTCTTTTGGGGATATTTTTTAAACTTCCATTTTTCTTGATTTGGGGAGAGTTTTTCTCAGTTGGTTCTCATTTTACCTCCCTGACTTCCCCTTCTGGGGTTCTTTTGCTGGTTACTTCTCACATTCCTGAATTTTAAATTAATTGAAAGTCTCAGGGTTTCATTTTTTGATATCTTCTAAACTTTATTTACATCACTTTAATTCCACAGAAGATTCCACCCCTCCAAGGTTTTTAAATATTGTCTAAATCCTGATAACCCTCACATTGACTTGTATCCCAGCCCTCTTCTCTAAACTCTAGATTTATATATTCAAATGCCTACTTAGGCTCTCCATCTCAGGAGGCAGTTGCAGTTGGATATAATTAAAAATAGACTCTAGGGGCACCTGCGTGGCTCAGTTGTTAAGCATCTGCCTTCGGCTCAGGTCATGATCCCAGAGTCCTGGGATCGAGCCCTGCATCGGGCTCCCTGTTCGGCCGGAAGCCTGCTTCTCCCTCTCCCATTCCCCCTGCTTGTGTTCCTGCTCTCGCTGTGTCTCTCTCTGTCAAATAAATAAATAAATATCTTAAAAAAATAAATAAAAATACTCTATTTTCTAAAAGACATAAAAATGTATATCATGTTGGCTTCAAAATTTATGCATGAATTAGTTGTTACCCAATCTGCCAAATGATCATGCCTAATCTCAATTAGAGTTGGTGTTTGTGTGTCCTGTCTCATTGTGCTGAAGAGTTACATCCATTATGCTGCAAAGCGGTTCTAAGTCAAAGCAGGATGCCTTTACATTAATCTACTTGTTATGAGCCTCCAAGTGGCTAATTTATGTTTGGGCGTTTTTTCATGCTTTTGTTAAGGAGGATATCTGAGAAGTATTTCATAGTGTTAAAATAATGAGCTATGAAATACCAGTGGATGTAACTGTAGTAAAAACTTTTCAGTATAGAAATGTACTTATCAATTTAAGAAGTTGATGTTAAAATGATTTGTGATTAGATCTGAAGTAAATTTGATTTATCTACTTCACTTATTTTTTCTTTCAGATTGGAAAGCCAGGAAGCATTTGTAATAATTACTAATACCGTGGTTTTCTTCAATTTTCTGGTCCTTCAAGAAATACCAATGAAATCATATATTGCTTCGATGAGGATTTTTATCTTTATTAAAAACTACAAATGAAGGGGCCTGATTTTTAATATGCTAGATAGTAATTCTAGTGTGCCTATTTCCATTCTTGTTATAATTTTTAAAATTTGGAACTTTATCCCTATCTGTAAGAAAAAGGCACAGCACAACTAACAGGTGGATGATTATCTGGAAAACTATTAAAAAATAGATACAGTCAAAAATAAATGTTTTCTGTCATTAATTTTTCAATTTGGACATGGCTTAATAAATTTTATTAGCTATCAAAACACTACAGAAAGCAATTATACAACTTTGATTTTGTGAGTTAAAAGAATCTTACTCAATGATCATTCATAGCTCTCAAAATCTGCCAGATACCCAGTCCCCAAATCACTCACTTCCTTGAGTTAGAGTACTAGACTCTCACCTTTGGGCTAAGCACCACCCCAGAATGTGGAACCCACCTGTCAGGAGGGATTCAAGGACCTTCACTTCAATGCACAGGAGATTTGGAATCAAAACTGAGGGAGTTCTAGATCTGAAGGCAAAATATTTTTCTCCCATGTTCCTGTGACTAAAGTTCTACCTTTTACTTAATTTCTGATAACTGGATTTCTACTTTGTTCCCTTATGTGTGAGCCCAGTGTTAATAACCTGTTTGCTAGGTTCTGCTTTCTATTTCTGAAGTTCCGCAATGCCCTTCCCAACCCCTCTCTTTTCACCAAGGTATTGAGCTCTAAGCCCCAGTTCAGGCAAAAACTTATTGTATGTAGTATATTTTCCAGACCCTAACTGCCTTTTTACCTACCTAACTTGGTCATAATCAATTTATCTGTTTAAAAATTGTGACTATTTTTGCAATGACTATGCCAGGGTTTTGTGTCATTGAGTCAGCCTGATCCTGTGCTCCAGGAATCTTCATGAAACTAATTCAATATTGGATCAGAGTTCTTTAAAGAGGTTAACTGTGCTCACCTTGCACCATAATAAGTGATTAGCAGAAAGTGCCATAGAATAATGAGTAGACCGTGAACATAGCATAAGAATCCAAACCTAGTTGTCAGGTCAAGTATTTCACAGCCCTTGTAAGAGATGATTTTGGAAGAGTTTTTTTTTCTCATACTTGTTTACTGAAGAGTGCCAGGCCATGATACAGCTGAATATTTTAAAATACCTTCAGAGAAAGTATTTAATTAATAATTAACTTAATTAATTAATACCTTCATAGAGACTCCCAACTTCAGTTTTCAGGTAACAATGCTCCTAGAATCTATGACATTTTTGAACACACACACACACACACACACACACACACACACACACACACAGCAATTTAAATTTAAAAGCATTTACATTACATCCACAGTAGAAACAGTTAATTGAATTTCTATGGAGGCTATTTATCTCAATATTCTGTCTTAAAAAACCATTCACTGTAAAGGCCAAACTTTAAGAGGACCCAATGAGAAAGGACTCAATTAAGCAAAATCACAAATCAAAGAGGAGAGATAACCAATACCACAGAAATACAAATAATTGTGAGAATATTAGGAAAATTTATATGTTAACAATATGGACAACCTAGAAGAAATGGATAAATTCCAGAAACATATAACCTACCAAAACTGAAGCAGGAAAAAATAGAAAATTTGAAAAAATTACCAGTGATGAAATTGAATCAGTAATAAAACAAAAATCAAAAAAAGAAAAAAAAAACACAGCTAATTGAACATAATAAAAAATACATATAAAAGGGAAAAAAAAAAAAACCTCCACCAGACAGCTTCACAGGTGAATTCTACCAAACATTTAAAGAAGCATCAATACCTATTCTTCTCAAACTATTCCATAAAATAGAAGAGGAAGGAAAACTTCCAAATTCAGTCTATGAGACCAGTAGTACCCTGACAACAAAACCAGATAAAGACTTCACACACACACACACGCACATGCACAGAAAGAGAGAGAGAACTACAAGCCAATATCTCGGGTGAACACGGATTCAAATATCCTCAACAAAATACTAGCAAACTGAATCCAACAATACACTACAAAAATCATGCACCACTATCAAGTGGTATCTATTCCCAGGATGCAAGGGTGATTCATTATTTCCAATTCAATCAATGTGATACATCACATCAATAAGAGAAAGGATAAAAACCATATAATCATTTCAATAGATGCAGAAAAAGCATTTGACAAAGTACAACATCCATTCATGATGAAAAACCTCAACCAAGTAGATCTAATACTTCAACACAATAAAGGCCTTATATGAAAAATCCACAGCAAACATCATACACAGTAGAGAAAAACTGAGAGCTTTTCTCCTAAGATCAGGAACAAGACATGGATGTCCACTCTTACCACTTTTATTCAACATAGTACTGGAAGTCCTAGCATAGTATTCAGACTACAAAACCAAATAAAAGGCATCCAAATTGGTAAAGAAGTAAAATTTTCACTATTTGCAGATGACAGGATACTATATGGAGAAAACCCAAAAGACTCCACCAAAACCTACTAGAACTGATAAATGGATTGAGTCAAGTTACAGGACATAAAATCAATGTACAGAAATCTGTTGCACTCCTACACACTAATAATGAAGTAGCAGAAAGAGAAACTAAGAAAAAAATCCCATTTACAATTACACCAAAAATAATAAAATATCTAGGAATAAACTTAACCAAAAAGGTGAAAGACCTGACTCTGAAAACTATACAACACTGATGAAAGAAACTGAAGACTACACAAAGAAATAGAAAGATATCCCATGCTCATGAATTGGAAGAACAAAGATTGCTAAAATGCCCATACTACCCAAAGCAGTCTACACATTTAAATGCAATCCCTATCAAAATACCAACAGCATTTTTCGAACTACAAGAAACAATCCTAAAATTTGTATGGAACCACAAAAGACCCCAAATAGCCAAAGCAATCTTGAAAAAGAAAAAGAAAACTGGAGGTATCACAATTCCAGACTTCAAGTTATATTACAAATCTGTAGTAATCAAAATAGTGTAGTACTAGCACAAAAACAGACACAGAGATCAATAGAACAGAATAGAAAACCCAGAAATAAACTCATGATTATATGATCAATTAATCTTTGACAAAGGAGGCAAGAATATACAATGGGAACAAGACAATCTCTTTAACAAATGTTAGAAAAACTGGTCACATGCCAAAAATGAAACTGGACTGCTTTCTTACACCATAAACAAAAATAAAATCAAAATGGATTAAAGGCCTAAATGTGAGACCTGAAACCATAAAAATCCTAGAAGAGAATACAGGCAGTAATTTATCTGACATTGGCTATAGCAACATTTTTCTAGATGTCTCCTGAGGCAAGGGAAATACAAGCAAAAATAAACCATTGGGACTACATCCAAATGAAAAGCTTCTGCACAGCAAAGGAAATAATCAACCCAACTAAAAGGAACCTATGGAATGGGAGAAGATATTCACAAATGACATTATCTGTTAAAGGGTTAGTATCCAAAACATAAAAAACTTGTATGACTCAACTTCCCAAAATTAAATAATCCAATTAAAAAATGGGCAGAAGATATGAACGGACAGTTTTCCAAAGAAAACATACAGATGGCCAACAGACACATGAAAAGATGGTCAACATCACTCATCATCAGGGAATGCACATCAAAACCACAATAAGGTATCACCTCACACCTGTCAGAATGGCTAAAATAAAAAAACACAAGAAACAAGAGCTGACAAGGATGTGGAGAGAAAGGAAACTTGGTGCACTGTTGGTGGGAATGCAAACTTATGCAGCCTCTGTGGAAAACAGTATGAAGGTTCCTTAAAAAGTTAAAAATAGAACTACCCTATGATCCAGTATTACACTATGGCTATTTACCCAAAAAGTAAAAAACACTAATTTGAAGGGATACACATACCCTTATGTTTAACATAGTATTATTTACAATAACCTAATTATGGAAACAGCCCAGGTGTGCACTGATGGATGAATGGATAAAGAAAAAGTGCTTTTTATACACAGATTATTATTCAGTCATAAAAAAATAATGAAATCTTGCCATTTGCAAAAGCATGAATGGAGCTAGAGAGTATAATGCTAAGTGAAATTAAGTCAGTCAGAGAAAGACAAATACCATGTGATTTCACTCATATGTGAAATTTAAGAAACAAAACAAATGGGCAAAGGAAGTAAAAAGAGAGAAACAAACCAAGAAGCAGATTCTTAACTACAGAGAACAAACTGATGGTTATCAGAGGGGAGGCGGGTGGGAGGATGGGGGAAATAGGTGATGGGGATTCAAGAGTACACTTTTCATGTGAGTACTGGGTAATGTAAAGACTAGAAAAAAATTGGATAAGGGTATGGCAATAATAGCTACACTCTTCCAAAAAAGGAATGAGAAGTATTTTATATTTTGAGCATTATCATTAAAATTTTACCTACAAATGAAAGAGATAGGACATCCTTTATAAGAGACTGCTATCAAGATCGCCTTCATAGCATGGTTACAATATTCTAATGAGCCGTAATTGGTACTCATTGACACCCACATTTTTTAACCATATGTACAAATCTAATTTCCTGTCCTCAAAAAAATCTTTCTCTTTCAGTTTTCTTTCATTTTCAAATTTCTCCGTGATCACCAAGTCACCTTTTGATTCTCCCTTCCTCTCATTTTCCCACCTGTCTCAGGTTTTCTCCATCACCCTTCAACATACTGCATAGAGAATTCGCCTCTGACACAAGAGTAAAACCCTCTCCAAATGGTTCTATAAACTTATTAACATCTGACATTCCAAGGCGCTAGAGAGACACTGGTTTCCAGAAATATCTGGCCACAGTCCATAGATATAGTTCATGAGACACAACCTGAGAGTCAAATAAGAAAATGTGAATTAATAGGTCATTGTTATGGATCTGAACACACATAAGAGTAAATCAGTAATCTGGAGATGAAGAGTATGGAGAAACAAGCAGGTAAAGACACTAAGGAGAAGACATATATAGGAAGCTTGTAAGATGTACTAGAGTTGAAATCAAACTCAAAGAAGAGAGAAGAGCCATAGGTGAGAAGCTAGGTTCTGATCATCTCTCCTCTTTACATGCCATCTTGTAATGTTTCTATTGTGCATCGAGTGAAGTCAAGGGTAAAAGCTCAAAACTTAGAATTTTCTAAAACAAAAAGGTATAATTTTCCAATCATTTATTTGTTAATCCAAATGAAATACCAAGATTTCTTCCCCATCATTTTAGGGAATGTAGCCAAAGGTCCACCGTTACATATCTGCCACCTTAACCACTCCTCTAAACTCCAACAGTTGCATGTTTAAGAGGTTAAAATAGGTATGAAGAGATTAAACTATGTATTAGTTGAGCCTGTTATGTAGTAGAAGTAATAAATTTTTTTTATTAAACCTCTAACAGAAATTCTCCTCTAAGGTAATGATTGGCTAATTCCTAATCTGTGAATTTGACCTCAGTATATCTTTCCTCTGATCACACTTATTGTTGACCTCCAATGTCAGCACAAGATTTCCTTCTTCCCGACCCAAACAAAGAGGCTTTGGTCTTCTTGACCTCCATTCATGTCTGATACTGGTCTAATAATTAGACTCAGAGTTCTTTTATTTTACATCACTAATCTTGAATTTTCCTCAAACTGTGATTAATCCTATGATAGCTCTTCAGTATAAAATTATATACATGCCCAGTCAGAACAATGAACATAAATGTTTTTAGTGACTTTAAGCCAAAGGAATAGTTGCAAATATTTTGATAGCATGAAGTATTTCATTTCTCACCCATGTGCCAGAGCTAATATAAAAAGTGTAGGACACGGGTGACACTTTAATAAATACACAGGGAGATTACATAAAACTACAAAACTTTTCTATAGTTTAATTTCTTACTAGAGCCATTACTTTACCATACATGTGGTATGAAAAAGAAAACAATGCAACCTGAGATTGCAACCCAATCTCTCTTCACATAAGAGTTTTGTTGAAGAGGGCGCCTGGGTGGCTCAGTCATTACGTGTCTGCCTTCGGCTCGGGTCATGATCCCAGGGTCCTGGGATCGAGTCCCGCATCAGGCTCCCTGCTCTGCAGGAAGCCTGCTTCTCCCTCTCCCACTCCCCCTGCTTGTGTTCCCTCTCTCGCTGTCTCTCTCTGTGTGTCAAATAAATAAATAAAATCTTTAAAAAAAAGAAATTCATCTAGTCATTTAAAAAAAAGAGTTTTGTTGAAGAAATATTAGAAAAGACAATTCACGATTTAGGCAAAAAGCTGCATTTTGTTCAAAAGTCTCATTCCCTCATTCAAAAAGATTTTCATGGAAAGAGCTATGATGGTGAGACTTTGCATTTTAATTATGTGTCCTTGTCACAGTGTATTTTTATCAGAAAGTGGCATTTACTGATTTTGAGATTTTTTTTTTTTTGCAATTATTACCTGCACTTTTAGGAATTATGAGGGCTTCTAACTTACCTAGGATATTCTGCACCAGTAAAGGCAATGAACATGTGTTTGCTTAGGAGCCATTCCCATTATAATCTATTACTATTTCTGTACTGCTTCTTTATTTGATCGAAGTATTGAATCTTTTCCTTTTAACCATCTGGAAGAATTTCCCATTGTAAGATATTTCTCAGTGTCCATTGAAAGTGCTACACCTGCCTGGCTTTATATTTGCTATTCCACAAGAGTGTCAAAAGCAATCTGAGGGCCAGCAAATGAAGTCCACTGTGTATAGTTATGAGTTCTTCATTTTCTATCCTGCTAAGTCTCCGCTTAGTTGTTTTGCATTCTTATTGTCCTCCTGGTATTTTCAGTTTTATTTCAGTCTATTCCTCTGTGGATCTTTTTAAAAGAGTTAGACATTAAATTAAATGTTTTATACTTTATTCCACATAGAGTTCTTCTCATTTTTTTTGGCTATCCTTTCACATTTTAATTTTTATTTGAATGGTATATATATAACCTCAGAACTAGAACTGGATCAGCAATTTGAAATGTTTTCTTTCTTAGATTTTTAAATGTTTATTATTATTGCTGATTTTTTTTACTTATTTCTAAGAATAAAGTCCTATTTTAAGTACTCTTTTTATAAAGTGTAAAGACTGAGTTGGTAGTTTATGCGTCTTTTGCATTAGGTAACCTCACCTCTATGGAGATAAAATTAAAGCCATGATAACACCTTGTTCATTTCATTCCATTTCTACCTGCTTTTAAAAGCATCAAACTCTCTAATAAATTTTCCAAAATGTTCTAGTCCTCTCAAATGAATTACCTTAGGTTGATTTGTGAAGAGGTCCTATTGGCTATCATGTGTCATCTAACACAAATAGTCCAGAACACTGTTGGACCTATTGACTAATCTTCCATAAATAATCCCATACTAATTTAGATTCAGCTTACATTTTCAAGTTGAGGTCATTTGGAAATAATAAACAAATGGAATAATCTATTTTTCAAAGAGTGTGGTAATTTCACATCCATTTCCAGAATTATGTTTAACACTGCCTCTTTGAGACTGGTGGGAAAATATCTACACAAAGAGGCGATAAATTTCTTAAGTCCCTGTCTCCAATAGATAAATATTTTATAAAATCGCTTCCACTGATTTGACTGGGAAGATTCCCATTCGTGCAAACATCAAGCTGTGTTGTGATAGTTTGCTCCTTCATTTAATAGAGCTAAATATACATTCTACCCCCGTTGACTACTGAGCCAAAGCACAGACCAGTCAAAATCAGCAAGCCATTCAAAATAAGATCATGCAAGCAGATTCATCCTAAATTGGGCATAAAATTATTACATTTTAGGAATATTAGATACTGTTAAAGCATCCTTTGGGAATGAGAGTGGACACCAAAGACCAAAACATATATGTTGATGGTTATTTTGTTTTTAGAATCTTGATTTTCAGCTCAATTTATTTCTTCATATTATATAAGGCTTGATTTCCTAGGGGAGTTGGCAATCATTAGACTGCCAAATAATATTCCTTAATAAGACTTGGCATTTGTGTTTCTAAATATAATATGTATAAATAAATGTTCACCCTTTCAAGTAAAATCTAATATCTTTTTTAAAAGTTCAAACTCCTTATATAAACTGTCCAGAGAATGTTTGAATTTTATTATTTTTTATTTTTCTTTTTTCAAGTTTTAATTTAATTCTCATAGTTAACATACAGTTTAATATTAGTTTCAGGTGTACAGTATAGTAATTCAACACTTCCTTACAATACCTGGTGCTCATCACAAGTGCACTCCTTAATCCCTACCACCAATTTAACCCATCCACCTACCAATCTCCATTCTGGTAACCATTAGTTTGTTCTCTATAGTTAGTAAGCTAAATTTCATTGTTCTGGATGAAGGTACTCTGAAGATCTAATAAATTATACCAAACAAAAAAGTGTTCTGGCTCATTTTTTTTCAGACTCTCATTTTTAAGTACAGAATATTGTTGCCTATGAAAAGTAAAATGAGGAGCTATTATCCTAATTGTATAGTGGCATTTACTTTATTATAATAGTCTGATATTTAACTGACAATGCAGAAATACTGATCATCTCTCTTTCAAACCTCCCCCAACCAAAAAAAAAAAAAAAAGATTTCAAATTTGTCCTGTAGGCTAAGCTTATAGTTGAAGCTAAATTGGCCTATAAATATTGCTGTCTTGGTTTTATGGAAGTTTAGGCTGTACAGAAACAATGGTTTTCTAGACATCAATTTACAGGCTCTTGAATTGGAAGGGATAGCCTACATCCTTTTGATATATGATGAACCTGAGGTCCTAAAACAACAAGGTACTTCTGCTAGGACCTTGGCAGGGCAATATGGAGAAATGAGTTTAAGTTCTGTCTCCATTAAATTCTGTTAGATTTTGGTAGGCTGTATTATATCTATTATCCTCAGTTTTCTTTCACTTATAAAATGATAAAAAAGAAAACTGAAGCTAATAAATATTAAAGTCTCCTTCTTTAGTGTTATTTTAATAAAGTAAGATATTTCTCAGTGTCCATTGAAAGTGCTACACCTGCCTGGCAGTGTAGTTAAAGCTTATATAAGCAACACAGTATACAATAAATTTTAACACCCTGTTACTGATTTCTGTGGTTCAAGCATGGATATTATGAAAATTTAGTGATGAATTATTTTCTCTCTAGATTCTCAAAACTAAATATCCAACACTATACTCACCATCTCCATGCAGATGCCCTGAAAGAACCTACAATATGAGCCAAAACAAAACATAGAAATTTCCTTTAGGGGTAAACAGAGATCCCATCCTGGGACCCAAATTTCAATAGAAGATAATTCTAGCTCCCAATCTTAAGCCAGAAACTATAGCAAAGTGCTGTTGGGTTGACCTCTTGAACATCTCTATAATTGGTACAATTTTTCTTTTTACAGCCATTATCCTATCTACATCAACTGCATTTATTACTTGAATTACTATCCCAATCACTAATAGGGATTCCTATCCCCAGTTTTGCCCATTTTTAACCCATTCCATAAAATATGGCTTTTTAAAATGCAAATCTGATTATTTCACTGGCCTGCTTGAAATGGTAAAATAGGTCCCCATTTCCTTTAGATAAAATCCAATAGTTAATAGTTACATATTGTTATGGGCTTAATGTTTGTGTGCTCCCCCCTCCCAAATTCATATGTTTAAGCCCTAACCCTCAATGTGATAGTATTAGGAAGTAGGGTCTTTTGGAGGTAATTAGGTTCAGATGAGGTCATGAAGTTAGAGCTCCCATGATAGGATTAGTGTCCTTAGAAGACGCGTAACAACACTAGAGCTTCCTCTCTCTGCCTTGTGAGGACACAGAGAGAATGTAGTAGTCTGCAAACCAGGAAGAAGGCTCTTCACCAGGATCTAAATCTGCAAATCTTGATATTGGATCTCCTAGCCTCCAGAACTGTGAGAAATAAATGTCTATTGTTTAAGCCACATAGTGTACGGCATAATGTTAAAGCAGTCTTAGATGACTAAGACAATAAATTGCACAAAGAAGTGGACATGCCGCCGTGACAAATACCTAAAAATGTGGATGTGGCTTTGGAGCTGGGTAATGGATAGAGGCTGGAAGAGTGCTGTCTAAACATCCCCTCACTCCAAGCCATGAGTGCAAAAGAGCACTCCAACATCCAGTAAATTGGTATGAGAGATGAAATTAGCCCTGAAGGCACAAGTAAATTGCAGAAATCAGTGGATCAGATTTCATAGCACCTACCCCTGCTAAACTGCCTCTCAGATTCCATCTACGGCATCATGGGGAGTACCTTACGTCCAGGTGACTAAGAAAGAAATATTTTGGGCTCAGTTTTATGGGCGAAACTGTATGATGTGTGGGAATTCTGCCCATCTGCAGCACGATAGTCTCAGTCGTTGGTGGCCCAGGAGGATGGAGAAAGAAAATTCTCCCAAAGGGCAGAACTTTAAGCAGAGTACCTAGTTTTTCATTTTTACCTGAAAAAAGAGAGATGGCCAAAGGCACAGATCTACATTGATTTACAGCTGGTGGTTCAATTTAGGCGGGATGTTCAAGAATTTGGAATGAACATGATTGGAAAATTGTTGACAAAGAGGTCTTCTATTGCCTGCACAGATTACTAACACAACCTTCTAAGTGGTCTTCCTATGTCCAGTTTCATCCTGTTCTAATCCAGTCTCTAAAAAATGCCTTAAGAAGCTTTTAAAATGTCTGATTATTTCATTGCTCTGCTTGAAATATTAAAAAGGCTTTCCATTTCTTTCTTCCTAAACTCTTTAACATAACTTACATATTGTAACTACTTATTATCTGACTCCAGTTTCTCTCTCCAGTCTTATACATTATTAAACTTTCCATGCGGGGAAAAAAAAACCCAAAAAAACTATAGTCTCCATTTATTCATGATTATCCTTTCTTCCTGAAATCCCTTTTTTACATACCATCTTTAAATCATTTAAATACCAGTTTAGACATTATTTCCTCTGGGAAGATAATTTGATCCATCTTCCCATCTTCAGATAGACACTCCTTTTACATGTATTTATACTGTAGACTATATTTCTATAAAAATCTTCCAGGGGTAGCTCAACAGTGCACCCAGAACCATTCAAGTCTTATCCATACTTCAGATTCTAGACTCAATTCTCCAAGCAAAAAAAAAAAAAAAAAAAAGGGATGGAGATATTTGCTCCTACAGTCACTTCTCTCTGTTTCTTCTTCGTGTAATTAATTCTTTCCAGAAAAACTCAGAATTGTAGTGACATTTTTTTCCAGTGGAGAGTAGTGCAATGTAAGCCTCATCGTTTGGTTCTAACAAGCTAAACATTAAATAGTCCAGCATGAGTAAATCACGGGTATCCATAGTCACCTCGTTGAACATACACACTCCATTTGTAAGTGCATGTGTGCATGTGAGTATATATTGTAGATACCATAAAATTTCAAAGCTGAAAGGGACCTCAAAAGACACTCAGATCTATTCTTAACTTCAACAAAATGTCTTCTAAGTGATTGTGCATTTATGTTTTAACATCTCTAATCAATGAAAGCTCAATACATCACTAAGACAATTCATTCCAATATTAATTATTTCTGACATAGAAGGATCAATTGCCTATCAAGTCAAAATTTCTCTCCTCAGAGTTTTAACCTAGTTTTATTCAGTAAAGACTGTATTTCCCAAGTTTAATTCCTCTTACAATAGTCCTTTCAGTATTTAAAGGCAATGATTGAGATTTCCGGAACATCAGCCCTCTCTTTTAAATATGTGTCTTCATATTGCACACAAAAAAACAATATACAGTTGCTTTGGAGAAAGAAAGGAAGAAAGGGAGGGGGAAGGGAGAAGGAGAGGATGTGGGGTGGGAGAGAGAGACACACACACAAAACAAGAGAGTTGGCTATTTATTTGAAAGAGAGGGTTAGAATATCTATGTGTGGAAAAAAAAGGCTGGGGTATTCTTTGTTTTAATCATCCCAATTAAAAGATATTATGGCCTAAATGACTTAGGATACAGAAATTTTCCTTGAGAAAAATAGCTACATATAAACTGGGTATAAGAAATCATTTGCTTTTCTTAGGAATAAAAAAAAAGTTATTTTCAGATGAATCTCTTGACATAATTTTTTTTACCATTATCTTTGGTTCTCTTTTATAATTTCCCTCACAAGCAATTGTTATTAAATCTCCTTGAAATGTAACACTGGTAAATTTTAGAAAAGCAAAATCCAGCAGCTTTTGGATATTTTCACCTTTCATTTTTGGAATTTGTTTGGGTGACTAAGGCAAGCAGATGCTTCTTTATATCATGTAAAGACTGAAGCAGATTCAAAGCTCAGTGCAAATGGCCCTGCATATTCATCATGCTCCCTAGTTATAAATGGCAAAGGCAACGGTGATCATGTTGATTAGCAATAGGCATCTGGTACTCAGAATCATTAAGAGGTTATGAGAATGTTCTAGGTGTCCTTGAGTCTAGAAAAATAAAAGATGGTGAAAACAGATAAACTATGAAAAAATTCAACATCCATATTCATCTTAATCTCCTCTCATATACATTTATCAGAGGTGATATAAATTAATACACTTAAGTAACCAATGGTTGTTAATATATTTTGGCAATATTATTATGAAACAAACATTTCCCTGTTACAGGATCAGCCAATGGAAGCTTAGCATGACTCATAAGGATTGCTATGCTATTGATTGCAATGTCAAATGGCGACATCCAAAGGGCAAGTCATGGAATTAATCACTCTCAAAAGACATATTTTTGGTATCACAGACAGTGGGATTATATAGATAGCCTCTATAACTTTCATACTATAGCTGGATAAGGAAGAAAGAGTTGAAACCATTACTGCTTATTCTAGAAGTCCCGGTTTACGATCAAGAAACCTCTCCAAGATTATTTAAATGAAGGAAGATCTCAGGGAAACCTGAAGTTTTATTTTATTTGAGAAAAACAGGAATTGTTGTATATAAAAGTGGCCAAATCCACCATGGAACATGAACATGTAAATGGGGGAGGGCTGTGATGGAAACAATATCTAGATACTATAATCTGGACTTTGCTCTTATTTATCCACTTTTCAAAGTTAATGATTGGGTAAGAAAGATCTGTAGGCCAAGATCATCCCTTTTCTGAGATTCTGAGGCTAGAACATAATTTATTTCAGTTATCCTGCAG
This sequence comes from Callorhinus ursinus, assembly GCF_003265705.2. Classification (NCBI taxonomy): domain Eukaryota; kingdom Metazoa; phylum Chordata; class Mammalia; order Carnivora; family Otariidae; genus Callorhinus; species Callorhinus ursinus. The sequence goes on from NW_027397104.1 coordinate 10,697,551, forward strand.
CTCTGTTTCTCTCCACCCTTACTAAATTTTGGTGACCCACCTAAACAATCACCTAATTCTGACCTTAACTCCAAGATCCATATCAGATCTCATGTACTCAATATCCTAAAGATATTCCTTTCCTTTACATTTCATAATAACATGGAGAATTATGTTACTGCATATGCCAAGCATTGTGCACACATGGTTTTATATAATACAACATCCCTGTGAGCTAGGTACCATTAGCCCATTTTCCGTAGTAAGAACAGAAACTCAGAGATGTTAAATAACTTAATATCCTACAAATCGTAAACAGTTGGGCCTGGATCCAAATATATACTGTATGACTCCACAGTACCATGCTTTATTTTTAGAGATCAAAGACAGTGATATGACTTAGTTCTTTCACTGGGCCCAAGGTGTATACCTTATATCAGGAGTAAGAAAAAATTTTTCTGTAAAGGGACATAGAGCAAATATTTTCAACTTTGTGGGGCAGATGATCTTTGACACAATTACTAAACTGCTGTTATAGCATAAAAGAAGCCATAAATAAATGAACATGGCTGTGTTTCCTTAAAACTTAATTTACAAAAATTATCAGTGGGCCAGATTTGGCCACAGGATGTAGTTTTATGAACCTTGCCTCATACCATTTCATAAAATGTTTAACTTGATGAGCAATCCACCAAAAATTATTTCATACAATAGAGTTTTCATCCAGAACATTACATGTGGTTTTATTCAGAACACACTATACCTAACTCACATAAGACTTTTCATTCATAATATCATATAAGCATGGTCAACATCTGGAGTCAGCATGAAGGAATCAATGCCAGTTTTAGAACCAAACCTCAAATGTAAGTCAGAAACCCACAGTCTTTTTTTTTTTCTTTTTTTTTATTGTTATGTTAATCACCATATATTACATCATTAGTTTTTGATGCAGTGTTCCATGATTCATTGTTTGTTCATAACACCCAGTGCACCATGCAAAACGTGCCCTCCTCAATACCCATCACCAGGCTAACCCATCCCCCCACCCCCCTACCCTCTAGAACCCTCAGTTTTTCAGAGTCCATCATCTCTCATGGTTCGTCTCCCCCTCTGACATACTCCCCTTTTCTTCCTCTCCTGTTATCTTCTTCTTTTCCGTTTTTCTTAAAATATGTTGCGTTATTGGTTTCAGAAGTACAGATCTGTGATTCAACAGTCTTGCACAATTCACAGCGCTCACCGTAGCACACACCCTCCCCAATGTCTATCACCCAGCCATCCCATCCCTCCCACCCCCAACCACTCCAGTAACACTCAGTTTGTTTCCTGAGATTAAGAATTCCTCATATCAGAGAAACCCACAGTCTTGACATAGATGGGGTCATGGGGCAGAGGCCATCCTCAGTATATTTGAGGATAGTCTGGGAATCATTATAAGGCTTTCTCTTTATTAGCATATCCATGCTTCCTTATATTTTATAGCATGATATCCTGAAATTAAACTTCTTTATATTAAAATGTCAAGATAGAATAAGTAACATGAAAGTATTTGGTCTATGCTAAGAGAGAAAGAAAAATACATGCATAATACATAAATGAATAGATATTTAGAAGACAGATTACATGTGGTTATATACTAACGATTGGGGAAAAATTCATTTGAGACTTTTTAGTGATGTTTATTGTTGTCAAATAAGAGAGCGTCTTCACTTGAAAATGATTCAGAAGCTTTGCCTTCAGAACTGAAATACTTTGCAGAAGAATTACCAGCCAAAGCAAGTGTTCGACTCAAAGGGAACTGACCTCAAGATGGCCAGAAGGCTCCTGTTTCTGATCGACTGATTTTATGTTTACTGTTGTCCATATAGTACCTGAGTTTGATATATGCCTTCATACTTATCATACCTTCAGATCTGCAGATATCACTGTTCTGCTTAATGTTAACAAGATATAATGTAATACAGATTATTTTATTGTATTATATTGTTTTATGAATTTATTCAATATGTTTTTTATAAAATCATTAAGTTTCTGAATCGGTCATATTTTTATGCATATTTTCCTGAATTGGGGGTAAAATTACATGTGTTAAAGTTTGTTTTATGGATTTATAAATTTAAGAATTCTTAGGGTACATTCGTCATGATTGTGTCAAGTCCTGTGTGTATGTGTACATGTATGTACATTGTATGCCATCCAATAGAGAGTTTCCATTGTGTTTTTCTTTCTTTCATGTTCTTACACTATTTTGTGAAGATTCCTGACACACTGAGTTACCTAATGAAACATGACATGTTTCATTAACTGTTTAATATTATTCTTCCATGACAGATTAGAAAATCCATGAAGGTAGGAATGATATTTTTCTTATTTCTGCTGTGTTCTCAGACATAAGTACACAATGTCTGAGACATAGTAACCACTTAATAAATAATTGTTGACATAATAAATTGAAATATCTGTTTTTATTTAGATAAAAGCACAAAGAAAAAAAACTATGCCCCAAACACTCTTTACACAAATAACCTTCAGTGAGTAAAGTCTGCAACAAAGTTATTATCTCATTTCATTTTCTAGACTAATTTTTTACTTTTTTTCTGGAGGGTGCTGGTAATCCATCTTTACAGGCATACACCAAAAAGAAAGAATGCATTCATCTGGATCCCACACTCTGTCAAATTGGAGAATCAGTCTTCAGCTGTTGTCAGCTTCAATGGTTGCAATGAAACTGCTCAATTAAGCCTCTGATAGAGTATCAAGTAGATTGCCACTTTGGGCTACTGGATCAATAATAATAATTCCTTGTATTTGTATAGTAAAAATTTACACTTGCAAAAAGTACTTGCACATTTATTGTCTAATCTTATCCTTCCAAGAACGGTGTCAAATATGAGAGACAGATCACTTTTTCCGTTTCACGAATGAGGACAGTTCAGGACCAGAAACATTAACTGGCATTGTCAGCAGAGATAGAACAAAGTCTAAGACCCTAGGTGTCCCTCTCTGAGTTAAATGCTTTGTTTGCTGGATAACCCTGTCCCATGACATAATCACCTTTTATGATGTACACCTAGCTTTCTTTAAGTTCAGTAACAGAACCACAGTTAACCAGTTATCTACCATTTCTAAGAAGACAAAAATGATGAGGATCAAGTCCAGGAATTTAGTGATCTGCCACCAGATCAGAGACAGTATTGCAAGGGAGACAATGTAGTAGAATGCAAAGACCACAGGCCTTGAAGGCAGACACAGGTGGATTCTATTCCCAGCATCAGCAAATACTAAATTTCATGGCCACATCTAAAAATAAGGCTTTATGTTATGGCTACTAGAAGGTTTGTTTTGTTTAGATTTGTTTTGAAGATTAAATGTGATGTGTGTGGAAGGAGGTATTTAGCAGCAAATCTATTTTTATTTACCTTGTCTAAGAATACTAGATACCTTCCCAATGTCCACTTACACCTTCTGTATCACCCATATCAACAGAAGAATCTAATTTGATAGTGGTGACATCGTCTGTTTCCCAGACTGCAGATAAACAGGAGGTGACGGACATGGCTTTGACCAATGAGAAGTAAAAGCAAGTTGTCTTGTAGGATTTACATGGATGTGAGACACAGAATATGCCTTTTTTCCTTTGCTCTTCCCTCCTTCTTGCGTGGCATCTGAACATGAAGCTAGAGCAGCCACCTGTGATGACCAGGGGCACAACTACATGCTAAAGATGGTTGATGGGATGACAGAAGGATCCTAAGCCCTGACTGCATCATGGAGCCACTGTACTACCCCCTCACACCCTACCTTCAAATCTTCATTTTGTGACAAAAAAAGTAAAGATACTAATTGTTTAAGTCACTCTTTGGGGAATTTCTGTAACAGCCAAACAAAATTTTCATCTGGTATAACTAATTTCCTTTTATTCAATTTCTTTAAAGGACTTCATAATCCATCTTGCATAGCACTAATTGGTTTAACAGTTTTTTAAATAAAAATAGATGATACGCTGATGTGCTCTGGGTCAGCTACTATGCTAAGAACATGCCTTAGTAACAAAGTTACAGATGAAGCTAGAATTCAAATTTAGGTGGGTGTATCTGACCCAGAGCATGAGCTTTTCCCATGATTTAGTGTCCAGTGTTGTGTAAGTCTTGGTTTTTTCATTTGCCAGCTAGGTGACATTGCCAGACATATTTCCAAGTGCTTGATTTGACATTACCTAATTAAATTCTTACAACACCTCTATGAGGTAAGAGTGACTATTATTACATTTTTCAGATGAGGAAAGCAAAGTTTAAAGAGCTGAAGAAACTTCCCAGGAGCACATATCTAGGGAGGAGCAGAATTTTATAGACTCAGATGCAGCAGAATTTGATTCTAAATCCACATTTCTAGAGACTACACTACACCACCTTGATTCCACATATAGAATGTTAATGTCAAATTTCTGCTAAGAGAAATTTGAGTACCAAAACCAGAAAACTTCATTAAGAAAGTCTAGAAGTTTATTTCTATATACAGAGGAGCCTCTTCTGGTTGGGAATGAAGCCATACCACATCAAGTTTTTATTTGTACTCAAAGCTGTGTTTTAGGGGGTCCATGCCAACTAAATCCATAGAATATAAAACATTCTTCCATTAAGTCACTAATAATGTGATAGATTTCATACAGCTTAAAGAGCCAAATACATTCCTCAGCATTCTGAGTGGTGCTCCTGGTGGCAGGTATCTACATTTGTAGAAAAGTCCCAGTGTTAACCTTTCAGCCCCTAGGGATAGAGATAAATCCGTTTCCACTACCTAGTACAAAACTATCAGACTTCCTATTTCATTTTTAAATATTTCTCTCACATGAAGCCAGACAGCAGCATTTCTGTTTTCTTCCCCCTAGCATCTGGAATATACATGATCTAGGATATATTTCTGTGGATTTGGAGCCTAAAATGTCACCACATGCTGCTGCTAATAATAACACATAATAATAACTGCTGTGAAAGTTCTTTAGCTGTCAGCTCCATTTTCATTTCATTTAAAAAATAATTTCAATGTCCATTGCTGTGCCTCTGAGTTCATTTACAAATCAAAAACATATTTTGCATTAAAAAAAAAAAAGAACAACAACCAGTTCATTCAGATCTTAAGCCTCAGGCAAGCCTAAACTGCTACCAAAGAAAGGTGATGATTTTTAAGTCGCGGTCAAGAACTGAACTAGGGCACCAAAGTAGGTTAGATTCACGGAATCAAAGAAGTGGGTAATCTTTGAGTTTATCTGGTTCAACTTTTATCTATTGTATTAATATTTCCTCCTTCAGGACCACACACAAAATGCATAAAATATACCCCATGAAATGACTGTTTACCCTGATATTTCCATTTATGGGAAATTTATTCTGAGCCAGTCAATTCCATTTTAAGAGTCAATGGTAAGGTATTCCCGTTTCTTGTTTTGCTCCTGTTTATGCTGGGAGTAAACCGGACGAGCTTCAGTAGTTCTGTTTCTGAGCTCTATAACCAACAAACTCTTCTACATAGAATGTTTCAATTATTTAAGAAGACAAGCATTTCTTTAAGTCCCAAAGACTTTTTATTATGACAAACATCCTACCTATAAAATTTTATGTTATTTTTTTGAAAAGTTAAAAATTCCTTTTTTATTCCTGGTACCCTACCACAATTTACAGGGCAATATACCTGATGTAATGAAAAGAAAAAGGGAAAGGTACAGTAGATAAAAGACCTCAGGAATGTACATCTAAATGATGCTACATTGCTTTAATCAATAGCTACACATTTTGCAAACTGTGGCTGTGACAGTCCTGACCAGAAAGGGGTTCCTATTTAAGCTGTAGTAACTTTTCTTACTATGGATCATCGTTCCTTCTGTGGCAGATTTCTACAATTCCTCTAATGCATTTGGGATCACTGTCTCAAAGTAACCTGCAGCTTTCTGCAGAAGGACTGTAACCTTTTCTTCTGAGGTTTTTTTTTTAGAAATTTCTGCTACCATATCCACCACTTCTACCACCAGATCCATAACTACCACCACAGGGACTGTCTGAGCCTCTTCTACCCAAACTGCCCCCTTCATGGGTCCATAATTTGATTACTGTTGTCCACTATAATTCCCCAAATAATTATAGTTCCCACCACCACCATTGTTACCTCCTAAATTTCCTCTTTCATTGTAACCATCATATCCTCCACCACCACCACCATATCCGCCTCCTGGGTGTCCATACTCTGGCCCAGCCCCACCATCGCCACCTCTATTGCTATAACCAGGACCACCCCCATCATTGCCACCATCGCCTCCAAATCCCTTATAGATACCCTCCCCTCCCTGATAACCACCTCTGCTGTCACCACTATAGCCTTCTCTTCTACCAAAGATACCAACATGACCCATAAAGTTGCCTGATCCACCTCCATGACCTCTTTGTGATCCAGCAGACAGCATTTCTTCTTTAGAAAGGGTCTATTTCACACTTCACAATTATGCCCATTAATAGCTGGTATTTCTGAACAAAAATTGTATCAACTATCATGATCATCAAAAGTTACAAAAGCAAATCCTCTCTTTTTTCCACTCTACCTGCCTTCCATAACTTCTATGGTTTTAAACTTGCCATACTTTTCAAAACTGTCTCTCAAATTGTATTCTTCTGTATCTTCTTTAATACCACCAACAAAAATTTTCTTCACTGTTAGATGGGCACCAAGCTTTACAAAATCCTCTCTAGAAACAGCCTTCTTTGGTTCCACTAAGCAAATGCCCATCAAACTTGTGTTGTGTGGTCAAGCACACATCATTGCATCTATCTCTTCCACACAAGAGTAAGTCACGAAACCAAAATCCCTGGAACATTTTGTTTGGGGGTCTCTCATCACCACACAACCAGTAAGTGTGCCCCATTTTTCAAAATGTTTTCTTAAACTATCATCTGTAGTTTCAAAGTTCAAACAACCAATACACCATTTTCTTGTTACTCTGGTTCCTTTGGATCATGGTTCTCTTTGCTGTGGCGCTGGCTGCAGTGCCAACCAGAATCAGGCTGGGGGCCCCGCAGCCATGGTTTTACCTCCACTTTGAGACCACTTATATATAAAATTTTAAATAACTCCACAACATCTAAGATAGAACTTGCTAAGTTGACTTTACAGAAAAGAACCCCTGTTCAAAACTAGCAGAATCCTGGATGTGGTGGTCTAAGGACAAATAACACTGAAATGAATGGGACAATTGTAGATCCCAATAATCTTTCCTAAGAAACCTTTCCATAAGAGTGATGTGAGGATGGTCTGGATTCCTTCAACACCCATATTTTCAATAGCAGTCATCACATAAATGCTCCAACTAATTTGATAGTAGGGTAGGTGTCCCCCCCGTTTAACCCTATCCCTCCTCCTCACTTCTTAGGTCCTCCCTGGAATTGCAATCAGTAGATTACTGCTACCGACCTTTGGCATCTGCTTTTTCCTTTCTGAAATACTCTTAAGTCTAATCTTCCTTTACACACCAACTCACTCACTTGATACTTCCCTGACCTCCTTAGTCAAATTTTGTGTTATATAGTCTCAAAAGGCCATAGATCTCTGCATCTACAGCTTGTAAAACACATCAACCATCATGATTTTGTTTGTTCAATCACCATTTATCTATCATTTAGATTATAAATTCCATGGAGAAGACAGATTGGTTCTGGTTTTGCCCATGTGTATCCTCAGCTCTGAGCTCAAATATTAGTCCATAGTGGGTTATCAGTAAATGTTTGCTGGAATAAAAGACTGGATGACTAAAGGAAAAATGAAACAAATAGAATTTTCAGAGAGAGAAAGTGGGTGGATTGGTGGCAATAGTTTCAGTAGAATAAATAGGTTGAAACCTGTTTCTGTGTATGTGTGTCTGTGAGTGTGTGCCTTCTGAAGAGCTGAACCAAAGTAGTCCACTTTTAGAGACAAAAAGGCAGTATTGACAGTGATGGTAAGGGTGGAGGTAAGACGAAATGGAGAGCGAGGCATAAAATGAATATCGATGACACTCCCAGCACCTCTCTTACATATGGGCTCTCAGGCTTTGGCCATCTGGGCTAGAAATTAGAATATGCCTGAGTTCAGGTCCTCAGAGAAGAAATCAGACAGGATTAGATGTGCAGGAGATTTAATGGGGAAAGAACTATAGAGACTAGAGGGGAGAAAGGAAGAGTAAGCAAGGGAGCCTTTAGAACATGTGTAGGTGAAGGAGGAAGGAAGGGATGAAGGGATGGGAAGGAGGGCAAAGATGAGGGGGAGGAGGAAGAAGAGAAAGAGGAGAGGGAGGGGGGAAGAACAAGGGGCAGAAGAAAAGAAGAAGGTGATGACAATCCAGGGCCCAGAATTAAATTAAGAGCTACTTATATCATTTTACTGATGCAGACAGTGTCTTCAAAAAGCTTACATAAACTCAAAATACATCTTTTTGTTCCATCTCTTCATAATGAACTAAGGGAACATCCATGTATTTTCAAATTAAATATTATTCTTCATTTTCAGGGCACCTGGGTGGCTCAGTTGGTTAAGTGACTGCCTTTGGCTCAGGTCATGATCCTGGAGTCACAGGATCGAGTCCCGCTTGGGGAACTCCCTGCTCAGCAGGGAGTCTGCTTCTCCCTCTGGCCCTCCCCCCCCCCCATGCCCCTTCTCTCTCATTCTCTCTCTCAAATAAATAAAATCTTTAAAAAATAAAAAATAAAATAAATATTATTCTTCATTTTCATCCTGTGAAATCAGATTCTGAATCCTCCATGTCTTGCTCACCCATTACTGGGTTTTCTACGCATACACTTATCAAATTCCTGACACTCAGGTAACTTGAAACAGTTGGTAAGAAAAAACAAAAGTTGGTTTGGAGAAGAGCTATTTTAGAGGATGGCTGAAAGAGCTATGCTGAAAATGTTTAAGTGCCTGTACAGTAGAGAAAGGTGAGTAAGCAAGACAGAAATCTGCCAGTTATGAGGAGGATGCGAATATATATATTTTTTAATCTAAATTTATTCCTAAAGCATCCTCCCAGGGGAACACTAGTTATTAAATCTCTGGTTACATTTTACAACTGAGCAAGCTTTGAAATGAATGAGCACGAGGATTGGGAATTAGAACTCCTTTCATTCTGAAAATGTAACTGCCTCGAGTGTGCTGTGCTTTTCACACTTGAACTGCAGATGGAGCAACCACTGGGTGGGTGTCAAGCTTTCAGCTTAATATTGTTTTATTAGTTTTTACTATTCATACATGTTTCTGTTCGTAGTCATTTGCCAAAGTTTAAATTATAGCTGTAATAAACATTTGACATCAAGTATTTCATAAAATGTTTCTATCATAAAGTCGTCAGGAAAATACTCAATGTGCCTTGGCGGGGGGGGGGGGGCGTGGTTGGCAGATGGGGATACCAGGAGTGTGTGTGAGAAAATCTTATCTTCTATATTCTCCGTTCAAAAGTTTCTATCACAGCAATATTAAAGGTATCCAAATATTTTTTTAAATTTTTTTTAATTCTTCACTGTTCCCTCTCTAACTCAAGAATACAAGTGACAAAAATCAAAATCAATGTCCCACATGTATGAAAACCTGTTTAAGGAAATATGAAAAATTACTTCAAAAACAGACTATCTCTTAAATGTGTATCACTTCTCAACATGTTGACTCTTGTTCCTTACAAATTTTAGACAATGTTTTGGGGTTTTTCTGTTCTTTTATAGAAATTTAGAGCTGATCATACTAGAATGTCTGATAGCCATTGTCACTTCCCTATACTCTGTCCTCTTGCTTGTTCCTCCATGGTCCTGTCCAGCATTGGGTTAAATTTTTTATTTCTTCATCATTTTCCACATGCCACTTTTTTTTTTTATTTTAAAGATTTTATTTATTTGACAGACAGAGAGAGAGAGCACAAGCAGGGGGGAGTGGCAGGCAGAGGGAGAGGGAGAAGCAGGCTCCCCACGGAGCTGGGAGCCCGATGCGGGGCTAGATCTCAGGACCCTGGGATCTTGGCCTGAGCCAAAGGCAAATGCTTAACCAACTGAGTCATGTAGGTGCCCGCACTTGCCACTTTCTGTTAACATTCCCAGCCACTGACTAGAAGGGGAAAGTTGTCGCTATCTTACTCTTTTTCTGAGACACCTGGAAATCCTAAAATCCTATCATATAAACCTTTTCTTTTTCCATTAAAATGTTCAGCAGACTCTATTAGGATGACAGGATCCTTCAAGATATATGAAAGAAAAAAACTTACGTGTCATTGGCTAAGTAGAATTACCCCTAGTGTGCATGTTACCAGAGAGAAAGTAAATTTGGTGGCTCACTTAAAGTTGGTAACATCCAAGTTTCCCAGTTCCTCCCTCCATGCCTCAAAAAAATGATTTGAAGGAAAAACATCTAAACACACATTACAAATTAAATCCATGAGAGTTTATATGTGTAGAAAGAAAGCAAAATATGTGAATTTTCTCAAGGTTTAATCAGAAAAAAAAAATTTGTTATCATCAATGAAGACAGAAATCTTGATTATTTCCAACACTGACATCGTGTAGCATACATCAATAAAGAAGAAGGGAGGGGAGCCTGGGCGGCTCAGTTGTTAAGTGTCTGCCTTCGGCTCAGGTCATGATCCCAGGATCCTGGGATTGAGCCCCGCTTCGGGTTCCCTGCTCCGCGGGAAGCCTGCTTCTCCCTCGCCCACTCACCCTGCTTGTGTTCCCTCCCTCGCTGTATCTCTCCGTCAAATAAATAAATAAAATCTTAAAAAAAAAAAAGGAAGAAAGAAGATGGGAAATTTTTTAACTTCCTACAATTCACACATGACAGATACTTTGAATAGCTACATAAATATGCATTAACTAAATCCATAATATTTAACTATTATATACTTTTCTCATTGTTAAATGTGCTTTTTTTATAACTCAGAATTTTTGATGAAATTCTAAAGGATCCTAAGGGTATTATACTCCAATATGGTGACAGCTAGTAGAAGAGAGGGGGACAAAAAGAAGAATGGATAGAAACAGCAAAACCAAATATAATTCTAAACAATATAGTTGATAAAGTTTTCACTGAAAATAAGGAATGGTATTTCCTAAAGTTTCTTTGGTTTTTATTAGCATTAAAATTCAACAAATACTTTTGAGCTCCTATTGTGTTACCAAGAAACAAGAGTAAAACATTTCTACTTAGAAAAATGTGTATGCAGGTCTTGACTAGCCAGTTTGAATTAAATAAAAAATGACCTTTTCTTTGGTTCAATAGATATTCTAATCAAAAGAGTTGTTCATTTATCTTCAGAATCTCAGTTTATTAGCTTTATTCTGAATATATTTCTTCAATTGACTTGATGTTGAGGATCATTAGGATCTCCTTTTTCCCCCAAAGCTGACTCCTTTTAGTTTTTGGGAGCCTATGTCAAAACTAACAACAACAACAACAACAAAATTAGAATAAATGACTCAAAATTCTGTCCAGCTACTTCCTATCTTTGTCATGTGCTTCCAAATTTTGGTCAGAGAAAGGTCCCTTGTCACCCGGAATAGTGGAGAAATGTTCTTATCTCAGTTAACTCTTAGTTTATAGAGCACCATTGTAGACTATAGGCCAGTAAACATAAGACGGCAAAACAAGAGGGGTAAAAAAAAAAAAAAAAAAAAAAGCAAGCCTGACCTGCATCAGACAGGAGAGTGCTTACTAGATTTATAAATTTGTCATGGCATCCATGTTTCTATACAATAGAGGGTGCATTTTTCAGCCATATTTCACTCTGGCAATTCAACTTGTCATGAAAATTTATCCAAAACTTGGAAACAGGCAAATAAATTATTGGGAATATTTTCAATATAGTGTTGGGAGTAGCGCACACTTCCTGAGGATTATCTAATTTTCTAGGGTGTATAGCTTTGTTTGACCGCAAATGTACTATTAAGACATTTCACAATTCTGTAATATTAGACATTAATTTTTACCAAACTGATAGTCATGTATATGATTCCTGTCTAAGAGAGTTGTAAATGATTCTTCAACATTAGCAAATTCAAATGATTTCTGGTCAGGAGGAAAAGTAATCCAAAGGTTACTGTTTCTCGTCTAGTAGACACTAACCATTAACCAGTCATGTACTAATCAGCAAATTTATTTCTGCATTTCTTTAACTGACAAACTATAAAATCCCAATTCCTAAAAATCTTCTTCAAACAAGGTTTAATATCTTACTGATTTTTCATTAAATAAAAATTGACATGTTCATTTTATATTGTTATGAGAGTCATGTTTTTAACTTTTTGAAAATTGTACTTTAATACTCTAACAAAAGTCTTCAACTAATAAAATAGCCCTCCAGTGATAAGAGCAGAACAAAAGGCTGATCACAGGAACACAGAATGAGCTAGTAGGCAAATAGAAAATACTCAAATTAGAAAGCAACTAAAAAAGCTACAGAATTAAAGAGGAAATAAAGGAATCCAGTGTCTTAGGGCAATACAAGAGTCCTGGAGCTCTATGTCACCAAAATGGTAAGGCAGGCTTCTCAGGGAGGACACTGATAAAGAGCAGCAAGGTAGCTCTTACCATCTACCTGCAAGTGATGTTTCAAAAATAGACATAAAAAAGAAGAGCATGACGAGGAACTTGAAAAGACTATTTGAAAGTAAATGTGAAATATTTCCAGGAAGTGACATATTAAGAGTTAGAAAGCACAGGCTCCTGGGTTATGAAGAACTGTGTTCAAATCCTTTGTCTCATTTACCAGAATTTTACAAAATTTATGCAGGTTATTTAAATTCTCTATGCTTTTGCTTATTTCCAAAGAGAGGATAATGACACTGCCTACCTCTTAGATTTAAGATATGAAATTTGAAAGTATACATAAAGCATTTAGCACAGTGTCATGCACATACTAAAATAACTTGATAAATGCTAGCCCTTATTATTTTTAATGACTTGGGAAGATTCTGAAAGGTGATAGATAATCTACAGTGCACTGAAGAAACCATCACACATTCAATACTGATACCGTGATCTTACTGTATATAGAGGCAGGTGGATCCTGGAGATAACTGGGTTGCCTTAATGCTAAGATAGATATAGATGCTGGATGCCTTAACTAAGGATATTTAATAAAGAAGAATTATGATCCAGATATGAGACTTCAATGCTCTAATGCAATCCGGATTGGACAAGAACAGGGTGAGACATATTAGAAAAGATCTAGAAAATTGAGACAGGTCAAAAAGAAGTAAAACTGAATAGGACCAAAAGTGAAGTATTCAGGTTGACTACGGATATTTTTTCTACCCTTAAAAAATTGTAAGCTTGAGGCACCTGAGTGGCTCAGTCATTAAGCATCTGCCTTCGGGCTCAGGTCATGATCCCATGGTCCTGGGATTGAGCCCCACATCGGGTTCCCTGCTTGGCGGGAAGTCTGCTTCTCCCTCTCCCACTCCCCCTGCTTGTGTTCCTTCTCTCACTGTCTCTCTCTCTCTGTCAAACAAATAAAATCTTAAAAAAAAAATTGTAAGCTTATATCTAAATCTTTCTAAGTATTAAAATTTTTGACCTACAATTGTCATGTTCACTGTATAGAAAGAGTATACGTCCTGTATTCATGCCACTATACATTCATTCACTTCTTTCTAATTCTTAATATTATCCTTCAAAAATACCACCCTCAACATAACCTCTTATTGCAGGGTAAAGATCCGTGAAAAGAACCCATTTCGGAAAGATATGAGAGCAAATGGAGGATTACACAACTGAAGTAGTAGGACTGAAGAATATAAATTTCTGTTACCATACATTCCATCATTTTATAAATCATAAAATGTCAATGTTGGAAGCACCACATTTATCCCTCGTAGTCTCAGCCAAAATCTGATCTCAAGAACAACAGAAGATCAACTGTTCATTTATAACAAAATGATATTTAGGATAAAAGAAATAATAAAATCCTCCAAAGATTCTCCCTATTGGCCTCACATCATTAGAATTCTCTCAGTCCATTTTGTGCCAAAAACTCAGCTCCACTATATATATATATATTTGAGCACAATGCTCCAAAGAAGTAAAACACATAGCTCACTGTCGCTCTTTAGTACTCTGTTCATAACCAATGGAAACACCCAGAATCTTAGCTTGGATCCTCTTCCTAACCTCTTGCTTACTCTGCTTCACATAAAGCAGAAGAAACACATGAATCTTGGAGCTACTTGCGTCTTAAACTGAGGAAAGAATTGCTCTTCATTGTGGCCAGTGCATTGAAGCTCTAATAATCAATGTTCCCTGAGAGCCAAGTGGCATGATACGATCTCCATGGAACAAAAGGAGAATTTCTATGGAATAATCTAAGGAATTTTTTCCAAAGTCTTTTAGCTTACATAGAGGAATATAAAACATTCCCTCTCTCATCTTTGAATACTGCTAGGTTTCTTTAATATTTTAGATACATCATATTTTCCAATATTCTCTTCTTTAGGTATTTTAAATATTTCTATGTTAAAATGAGAACAAAAAATGTGTGAGCGCGTGTGGAGGAAAAAAAAAGATGTGTTAAGATAGTAAAGTAAACCGGGCACCTGGGTGGCTCAGTTGGTTAAGTGACTGCCTCCGGCTCAGGTCATGATCCGGGAGTCCTGGGATCGAGTCCCGCATAGGGCTCCCTGCTCAGCAGGGAGTCTGCCTCTCCCTCTGAGCCTCTTCCCTCTCGTGCTCTCTATCTCTCATTCTCTCTCTCTCAAAAAAATAAATAAAATCTTTAAAAAAAAAAGATAGTAAAGTAAACTCATTTCACTTTTTTTTTTAAAGATTTTATTTATTTATTCATGAGAGACAGAGAGAGAGAGAGAGAAGCAGAGGGAGAAGCAGGCTCCCAAGGAGCAGGGAGCCCGACGTGGGACTCGATCCCAGGACCCTGGGATCATGACCTGAGCCAAAGGCAGATGCCCAACCATCTGAGCCACCTAGGCGCCCTTCATTTCACTCTTAATAGTAGAAAGTCTCAAAGGAAATAATAAAAATCATATTTTATAATCCAAACTGAATAGCATGTTTGGAAAACCACCAATTCTGATCTCAGTAAACCCTAAAGCACATATTTAAGAAAATAAAATCTTTAAAAGCAAGAAAATTAAAAACCATAAAATTAAACTGGTATGAGAAATTACATTGAGTTTGTTGACTATTTTTTTTTTTAAGATTTATTTATTCCAGAGAGAGAGAGAGTGTGTGCATGAGTCAGGGGAGGGTAGAGGGAGAGGGAGACAGACTCCTTGCTGAGTGGGCAGTCTGAGGCCTCCTGGATCCCATGACCCTGAGATCAGGACGTGAGCCAAAATCACGAGTCAGATGCTCAACCTACTGAGCCACCCAGGGACCCCGGTGACTATTTTTAAAACAATTCCCCATTTTATTTAAATACGAGCCTTACCTTCATGACAGTAAGGGGAGCAAGGACTTAAAGAATTTAATAATTTTTTTAAAATGTCCTTATTCTCCAAGAGTTGACTTTGAAGTAACTTTGAGAATAAACTTTTTAAAAGGTAAGTAAAGCCTCCAAATACAGTTGGCTAGGAAAAGAGACATAATATGCTTTCTTGCCATTTAACTACATTGTATTTTTGACTATCAGATCTGAAAGTAATACAATTGAGTAACAATGTTTGAGTACATTGTTCATACACAGCCACCCTTGCTCACTGCTTAAACAGCAACATACTCTGATATTAGCAAGTAGATAAGGTTTTTTCTTTTGTTCTCTTAATGTATCTATCGAGTTTTCTTTACAGTGTAAAAAGAAAAAAATATCACGGATTTAAGGGCGGGGGAACTAATATCCAGACAGCAGCTGCAGAAGATAATGGATGGGCTAACTTTTTTCATTTTTAATCACATGGACTAGATAAATAATTTAAAAACCTTAAATATATAATGCTCTCAAAGAAGGGAAATGGACCAGGTTTCCAAAGATATTGACTTCCAAAGTGCTATATGGAGTGGCAAAGTATTAAATTTTTAAATATTCTGATCCTAATCTTTACATTAAGGACTATCTGTGTATTGATTGGAGCAGTGTGTTTTCTTTCTTCTACCAAAGGCCATTTACAGATATCACTAGCTATCATTCTGGGAAATGCATTATTGTATCATCATTATCTCCTTACATAATCAGAATCTCTCAGAGTTTGTTTTATAAGCTTTTTTTTTTAAATACATAAAGCTTGCTATGTGGTCCTAATTTTCATAAAGAAAAGTTTCCTGTGTACTTATTCTTCATTGGAGTTAATTAAGTATCATGATGACTATTCAACTCTGAATTTGAATAGTGAAACTGGAAATCTGCTACTGCTAAAACTTCTTTAAGAGTACAAGGCAGTATCTGTTAACTTTTATAAGGACAGAGCAGTGACTCTAAATCATTAGATCAGCTCCTAAATGAAAAAGAGATGAGCAAATTCATCACAAGTTCTCTCTCTGTGGTGCTATTAGAAAGTGAGGATTTACTATGAAAGCATTTATTGATTCACATGATAAACACTGCATACACATATGCCTTCAGTTACCCAGAAAGTTCATTCTTTAAGAAAGATTCCAATTAATGTATCTCCGACTATTTAGAGTGTTGACGAACACATCAGGTGTAAGTCTGCTCTGTCAGGCCTACAGACAAGAAAATCAATTGATCAACTTCTCTTTTTACCTTTGCAGCAAATACAGGCACAAATACAGAAAATGTCACAAAAAGGCTGATCAAATAATCATCAATGTAAAATAGTAGCATCAGTTCATCCTTGGTTACTACTTAAAACAAGCAGTGTTTCAGCTGAGTATCAACCCTTCAACATGCTAAAAAAAATGATAATTCAATTAGGAAAAGAAACAAAAATGAGCAGAGTAACTTTTTCACTTTTAGGCACATTGAAATATGTCCATAAACCATGTTTAGGGCCAGTAAGATCACAAGATTCCATTTTTGAATCAACAGATTTGTCTCTTATTAAATCATATCATTATCAACCAAGATTTTGCTCTTCCCTATTCCAGTCCTGACTCTATCATCCTCCTGTCATTAATTGCCTCCTAGCTCTCAGCTTTATTAGGAGAACCTCCAGGGGACTGTCCTTGTTCTTGACTAGATAATATGCAACTCCCAGCTCCATATAATCCTTCATGATGGGATTCACCATAGTTTCAAGGTTATGTTTACTTTGGTCATTCTTTTATTATTGTCTGCCTCACTCACTGGGCTGTAAGCTGAATGAGGGCCACCTCCCCTCCTCCCAACCCCCCCCACCCCTGCCCCACCCTCATCAATGAGTCTGCAGAGCTAAGGACAGTGCTTGGCAGCAGTTAAGCAAAACTTGTTGGATAAATACACAAATGACTGAATAATTGTGAACCTCAAAGACAATGAACAATTAAATCTTTCTGCAGGTCTTATAAAGATGGATTAACATAACAGCTCAGATGAACCTCAGCTCTTGACTAACCTGTAATTTTACAAACTGAGAAAGGGAGACCTAGAAAGCTTAAATAAATGGCTAGTGGCAAAGATTCTTTGCACGGTGCCCTACGCATTGCTACCCATTTATTATTTAAGAATTTAACATTTTACAATAAAAGGATTTTTAATTCTTACTGTAAACACTATGTGCATAATGCCCTCAATTACTCAAAAGGATTTCATTCTTTAAGAAGTGCTCCAATTAACACATCTCCCAAATGCTTATAGTGTTGATAAAATGAGGTGTAAGCAAATTCTGCCTCAAAGTGTGCATACAAACTAGTGGTAAAGATACTTTTAATACTGTCTAATTTTTATCCAATGCAAATAAAGATGTTTGTTCATTAAAGCCCTGAATGTCTGAGAGTTGTATAATCTTTGCAATCTTTTTTTCCTATATGCTACTATGACACTTAAAAAAGAACAAAGTACCCTGCTGACAGATCTAAAAATTCCATATATTTTAATATATGCTGCTACCTGACGTCGTGCCATCTTATACATTTTAAATAAATGTTTCAACTTCTCTCCCTGCTAGGAGGTGATTTTACCCCAAAGGGCACCATTTTATGAATTCAATAGCAAATACTACAGTAGGCCTAGAAGGGGCCTTGGGGGCTTTTCTGATCTATTCTTGAATCTTCAAAAGGGAGAATATCTTAACCATTACATAAACAAGTATTGGCCCATGTGCTGACACCTTAATGAATTCAAGACAGGACTAATGAGAATTAAGCAGTGAACGTTAAAGTTTAATCATCTCTAACTCTTTACATTTTAGTTCCTTTCATTCTGATTTTGCTGTGGATGCTGAGTGTGACAGAATGCTAAAGGGATGGGTTGAGCTGATTTAGACATATAGAGAGCAATATAAAGAAACATGAAAAGTTGTGATAGGAGCTTGGCAGTTCAGCAACCATCCTTTACCTGGGGGAGAGCAGAATGCTTGCAGTCCTACTATGGAAGCCATTGCTTACTAGAATATTCCAGCTGCAGAATTAAAAGAGAGAGAGACAGAGAGAGATGCCCATGCTGTACAGACATTAGCTGCATGCCTAATCAGAATCTCATATTGCATTTTAAGGTCACTTCCCTGCCTGGTCTTTATCTGCATTTCCTGAATATTTTAACTTCTATATTGATTTCTCTCATGTATGTGATGTTGCATCAAACTGTGACAATGCATTCTGAGGCAGTTTAGGCCATATACTTATTTTCGCTTTTTCTTTTTCATATTTTCCAATTCTTTTTTATAAGAACTACATAAATCCTATTTACTATAGACGTCTTCATGATACAGTTTAGCATTATATATTTTTTCTATTATTAAAGAAATACTTTTTTAAAAAATTTCTTCATCCAAAAATCAATTCGGTTCTCTCTATATATATATTTGAATATAAAACTCAGAGAACATGAAATAATGTCTTTATCATCCATACTAAAAACAAACAAACAAACAAAACACTTCACTCCTCTGTCCCTCTGTAAGTTAGCTGTGTGAGCTGGAGCATGCTGGCTACTTGGCAGATAAATTAAAATGAAAATAAAATCACAAACACATCATAAAATATAACCAGGGCTAGCTATATAATTTGTGAGTTCCAGTACAAAATGAAAACATGGGACTTTTATGCAAAAATCACAAATTTCAAGATAGTAACAGCCAAATATTAAACCAAGCATGGGTCCCTTCTAAGCATAGGGCGCTGTGTAATTGCACTGCTTGCATACCCATGTAGCTGGCCCTAAATATAGCTATCATTTTATATTTATTACTAAGAATGATTTCCTTAATACATGTTCTTTTGAAGTAGTAGGGTATTAATGACTCTAAAGGAAGTTCTTCTTTTGGTTGAAGTTGGCCTTCATCTGTTTGATATTTAAACTGTTCAGATGATATAAACTGCTTTAAGATATTTGATTACTAGACCGATTAATTGAAATGGCACAAGTGATATAAAAAAAAACACTTCATAAATAATAAGTTTAAGATCCTTCTCAGAGAAATCAATAGAAATGCCAGAGAAGTTTAAGGCTTTCCAGTACTCAGAAATGCTTTACACTGACAGACTAAGAACATTCAAAGAATTAGTGGACAATAATAGCATAATTTAAGTTTTACTCTGAACCTTGATCAGAATTTCATGAGAGCTAAGGTGTTGATGTGAAAACGATGCATTGCTGTCAGTGGAAGTGGGGGTGGCAGGGAGGGCTGTTAACAAATACAAGTTGGAAGTAACATGCCAAAGTGTACTTACGAGTGGCTTTTCTTCTCTGTTCTTGCTGAGATATTTTGTGCTTTACAATTAAATGTGAGGGTGCCTGGGTGGCTCAGTCGGTTAAGCGACTGCCTTCGGCTCAGGTCATGATCCTGGAGTCCCGGGATCGAGTCCCACATCGGGCTCCCTGCTCAGCGGGGAGTCTGCTTCTCCCTCTGACCCTCTTCCCTCTCGTGCTCTCTATCTCTCATTCTCTCTTTCTCTGAAATAAATAAATAAAATCTTTAAAAAAAAAAAAAAACAATTAAATGTGAAATTTGATGCTAGTAGGTTTGTTGCCTCAATAAACAGAATAGTGGTTTGAGGATCTTGAACGACATAGCCCTGCTCTGCCTCCTGGTTAATAGTGACATTAATGAACCTGTGCCACAAATCAAAGGTTGGCTGACTTCAGAAGGAAACAAATGTTATATTTCCAAAGTTAAAACTGTGTCCCAGAGCTTTCCTGAAAGCAGGATCTCATGTAAAGTCATCGAATTATCACAATAATACAGCTTCCTAAGCGATGTGGAATAACCACGCATTGAAGAGTGAAGTATCTCAGAACTCTGCCAGGTCTGATCTTAAAGCTTGCTGCCAATTCGTTTAGGATTTTTTAAAAATCATTTTACATGATAGATTTGGCTTTCGATCAGCAGCACTTCAGAAACAAATACAAGAGAAGGTGAATCATTTGCTTTAAAGGAATCCATGTGCATGGAACAAGTATGGAACATGCCCAGGAGAAGGGCTGAATCAATATATTTAATCTATTTCTGGAAAAACTATGCAGGGAGGTAGAAAGAGGAAAGAAGTCTTATGAATTCTAACTCCTTGAAATCACTGAAAATGGTCAGAAATAATTCTAACGGAGGTAAAAAAAAATATATCAGGGCTCCATCTTCAAAGCTGTAAACTTATGCTAGTCGGAAGATCCATTTCTTAATTACTGCCCTCTCTCGACTTATCTGACCAAGAGACTGAAGTTAAATTTATCAATAATGTTCACCCAACTAATTGGTTGGGTTGCCCAAGGTTGTTGTACTTGAGAAGGAGCATTTTAACTAAGAAAAACAAAAAAATAAACCAAAAAAAACCCAAACTAATCATTCAATAAAATATAAAATTGTATAACCAGACTTTTGAGACAGAAGCTGTTGGTTCCCTTCATATAAGAAGTATGAGATTCTTAAATGAAGCTTCTCTTTGAACATAATTCTCCTGAGACACTGTTTTTCTTTGAAAGAGCAACTGTGTGTTGAGAGACAATTCTCCATTGGACTCTCACATTTTTGCACATCTTGCAAATTAAGGCCTTGATATTATTTGTTTCAGACTATCTTTTGAAAGATGTTTGAAAATAAATAAATAAAGGATGTTTGTGTAGCAGTGAATAACCTTGGAAGATAGAAATAGTGTCTCCGTTCAGAAGAGAGGTCAGGTTTAATTAGAGCCTTCAGAGCAATGGAAGGCATGTTTGCTCCCATTTGTTTCTTTCAGCTCTAGGTTCCTGTGCTGTATAATGTGACTTATGCATGGGCAGATATCACTCAGTCCTCTTTGTCTCATCCTTTGGGAAATGAGACTTAGAGAATCAACACAAGACAATATGCTGTTAGTTTCTCCACTGCTATTAACTGTGAGTCATATAGGCCTTTGACCCTGACCAAAGAATCTTGGGGCTCCTGCCAACATCCATGAAATAGTGTGTGTGGTAGGCTAACTTGTTAGCAGGGTGTATTTATCTCTCAGGCTACCATAAAAATAATACCAGACTTGGTAGTTAAACAACATAAATATATTTTCTCACAGTCTGGAAGCCACAAGTCTAAGTTCAAGATGCCAGCAGGATTGGTTTCTGGTGAAGGCTCTCTCCTTGGCTTGTAGATGACCACCTTCTTGCTATGACTTTACATGGCCTTTTCTCTATCCATTGCACTTCTGGTGTCTCTTCCTCTTCTTATAGAGACACCAGTCCTACTGAATTAGGGCCCTACCCTTATGACCTCATTGGCTTTAATTACCTCCTCATAGGCCCTGTCTGCAAATACAGTCACAGTGGGGGATAGGGCTTCAACATATGAATGGGGGAGGGGACACAATTCAGTTTATAACAAAGGGTAAAATCTCACAGTTCTTGACACCTTGTATTTGAAAACATCTGATACTTCTCTCCATTTTCATTAGTTTTTTTGTGTGTTATACAGATACTTTACATATTGATAGCAATTCCACCACAGTAGAGATTGTTGTATCAAAACTACTTTGAAAAACAAACAAAAAATTTGGAAAGTATAAACAATTTTTGAATTACAAATTAAATAGAGTAAAATGATAAATTAGTCTTAATTTTATAAACAATGCAATTAATTACAAATTTACAAATGTTTACACTGATAGTCACAACCCATGTCATGATTAAAATATATAACTTACATCTACTATACGGAACTTACTAGTTACAATTTTTATAATTTGATTTCTTAGAGTAGCCTTATAAGAATCTTAGAGGTGATAGGTAGGGAATCATCGATTTTGAGGCTGAGATTATATAACTTTCACAAGTTCGTATAAGAATTCAGTAGTAAGTTTGTGAATTAAAACTTGATATAGTGTTCTGCTAGTTTAGCAATTTATTCATTAAACCACTAACTACTAGATACAATAATATCCCGCCACCATTAGATCAATTCTCCAATACAACTGTAATAGAAACAGTCTTAAAACTTTAATGAATTGCATAACATTTCAATGGCCACTGTTGCTGTGTGCTGACTAAAAGATTCATCTCAGCCCACATTCTGCCTCTCCCAAGTTGCTTTAGCTATTTTATTCCTCTATGTGCAGCTTATTTGCATTTTAGGACCTTTGCATTTGCTGGTCACTCTGCCTCAAGTGATTTTCTCCAGGCTGTTCCGTGGCTGGCTTTTACTAGTCACTTTTAACCAAATGTCATCGTCTCTGAAAAGGCTCATTTGATCAACCCATTTAAAACATATCTCTTCTTAAAAATAAATGAATAATAAAATAAAACAGACTTCTCTAAAACAATGACCCTTTGTCATATTATCTTTCATCTATCACTCATCAGATCTTTATCATTTTAATCTGTAATTATCTTATTTGTTGGTTGATTTATTAACTTTCTTGTGAAGGTCAGGAAACCTCTGTTTTGTGCACTATTCTATAACTAGGACACTATTATGTAACTAGGAACAATTCTAGGCACATAGTTCTTGAATAAATGAATGTTTTCATTAAATCCTAAAAACCACCTTCAAATAAGTATTGATATTCTTTATTTCTAGATAAGGAAAATTAGGTTCAAAGAAGTTAAGTAAACTGTTCAAGGTCACACAAACAGTAAATGCCAGAGCTGTAGTTAAAAGCCCTATCCGATTAAGCTTTAGAGGCTGCAGAGTTAACTTCTATGCTTTCAAAAGCTTCCCTCCTTCTGTAAATCAGAACTCAGCTCCTTTTCTTGTTCCCTAGAAAGCATCCACTTTCATCTCGTACCATTATTGAAAATGTGCTCAATTGAAAAAGAAATAGAGAACTTTTTCTCACGCATCCTGTAATAAACTAATTAAAAATTCTCCTAGGCTATTGTCTCTTTTTTTACTTGATGCAATTTCTCCCTCCTCCTGCTGGTCCACCTCCTCTACCCTGCTCCTTCTATTTTGTATTACTTTTATTATTATTATTATTATTATTATTATTATTATTATTATTCACAGTAATTTGGACCACTGTAGCTTCTCCCTCCAAATTGATACATATATCTACCATAGAATCATCAAAGAACACTCCTAAAACCAGGATTTCTGCTCCCAATTCAAATCCATGTGAGGATTATAAGGAAAAAGTGTGTTTTCTTTCAGGTATGTCCTGCTTTGGCACCTTAATAAGTAAATCAATTAAACTTCTTTATTGTAGCATTCCCTTTCCAGAGAGTGCTGACTGAAACAACAAAAGAGAAAAGGAGTCCTACTTTGGCTAAGCCCATAATATAGAAACCAGGGGGCAATACAAAGTTTTGTGAGGCAATATCTTCTCTATCCACGATAGAAATTCTAGATATATTGGGAGATTTTATGCTGAATATATCCTAGGGTATGCATCTTTTTGGCTTTTAA
The DNA here is from genome assembly GCF_003265705.2 of Callorhinus ursinus. Lineage (NCBI taxonomy): Eukaryota > Metazoa > Chordata > Mammalia > Carnivora > Otariidae > Callorhinus > Callorhinus ursinus. Next base: position 10,721,439 of record NW_027397104.1, read on the forward strand.
ATGGCACAATCAGGCTTTTAATGAAATCTTTTTATATGGGCCCCAGGAAATGGCACAGTAGTTGATAATCACACTATGGATGATTCCAAAAGTACTTTATCTTGAATAGTATAATATTTCACACATTTGCCCTTGTTTTTCACTACCCAGAAAACAGAGTATACATTGTGTGGCTGAAGCTATTTTGAATTAATAGTCGTGGTTCTGAATCTTGCCTCCACATAGAAACACTACAAAATAAGATTCGTTTGAGAGAAAATGAAACTCAATAAGGAAAAAAAAAAGAAAACAAGACCAACAAAACGGTACATATATTTATAACTGCACAACCAGGCTTATGGCATAATGCATTACAGTTTCACAAACAATCGATACAAATTATTGGATATAAAATTACTTTTTGATGACCACTGTGAAAATACAAGCTGTTCAAGTCATTCCTCACACTATTATTGATTTTACTCTACTTTTTCTATTGCATTTTTAAAGCACTTGATGTCAATTTTTAAGTCTCTAGTCTATAGTGAAATACTAAGCAAATTCATGTAGACTGGAATTTTCTAAGGGATATCAAGAAGGGAGGATTCTTCAGAAAACTTTTGCTTTGAATTTCTAATTCCAACAAGCATCTCTTTTTTTAAAGATAGAAAAAAGTCTTCCAAGTCCCATTTCCAATAAATTTGAGATTACCCCAACATTTTAAGACCAGTGGTAATTTCATTTTATCCTTTTTTTGATAGATTTTTACCATTGGATAACACTGACTGACTGCATAGCTCCCATGAAGATGATACTATTATCTGTCAAACATGACATCACACATAACTGTCAAGCAGAAAATGCAGAATTTTACCTTACATTCTTGTTTATCAAATAGCATTTAATATCATTTTAGGATCATTAGAATTAGATGTAGCTGCCTCTGTGACCAAATTTTGATAATGTTAATACCTTTCCAAAAAGATGTTACAGGCCAGGTTTCCTAGGAAACAGATTCTGAAATTGAAATATGCATGTACAAATTTCATCAGGGAAGGCCCTTAGTTAAAACAACTGGGAAAGAGTGAAAGACACAGGATCGGGCAAAGGGAGAATTTGCCTCGGAGATGCAGTAAAGGCTTCAACTGACCCCAATAAGAGTTCTGAGGCTGCGAAGACCTTTTGGGCATTGTTCAAATTAAGGAAAGAGGGGTGCCCATGAAGTTGTATCACTGTATCCATCAGTCCTTAGATGCAGGCCCACACAGGAAACAGGGGAGTCTGACCGCAGGCAAGCAGCTCGATTTAGCCAGTCAATTTCCTAGAGTGACAGATGAAGGAATGAGTGCCTCCATCCTGAATGAACAACCTAGATTCCGTTCCTCGGCATACACTGTAAACAGTATAGGGGTATTTTTGAATCACGAGACCAGGATGCTGAGAGTTATCTGCCTAGGAGAGCTTGCCAACTTCCCAACCAGTTATATCTTGCCTGCCTTCTGATGCCCACGGCTCTGATAAGTTCTCCTTAGCTGTCTCACTCTGTCCTTTATTTTTCCCTCTGCGAGTTTGTTTCTGTAAAAACTTCTGTTTGTTCTTCTACCTATTTCAGTATTACAGTTTGATTCCCACATATACAGTAAAACTAAACCAACTGTCAGGCTAAACAGTGGTCTTTGAACTTTTTACTTGGGTAAGTGCCAAAAGAATTTTCAAAATTACCATGCCCCCCCCCACATTTTTAAGTTGATTTTTATCATCTACTTTCTTTACATCCTTCCTTACTTCCTTTCTTCCTTTTCTTTCTTTTTCATTCTATCCTTTTCTTTTGACATGACCTCATCCAGGACGCTCAAAGCTATGTTAGATGCCTCTCCTCGTGTCCCTCAGCAATGTTCTTCTCTGTTCCTCTGTTCTGTGATGGCTCTCACCACACACTTTGTAATTATCTCTCTGTATTCCATTTCAAATGCCAAGATCTCTCAAGCTAAGGGCCATTAACCTATTCGCTGTTATATACCCAACAACTAGCACACTGCCTGGCAAATAGCTCAACCATAACAAATATTTAATGAATCAATTAAATCTTAATTTCACAAAGAGAAGGAATTTCTGAGCTTCATTTTTTGAAAGATGACTATTTCTCCAGAAATACATCCCAAACCAACCACAGTATTAGAACAATATCAAGTTATGCTTCTCTGACAAATTTAAATAATTTATCTTTACTGACAAAATATACAGATTACATCCATATACCCCATTCCTTCTACTCCCAAAGTGGCAAACTTCCAAATGAAGGAAATAAGTTTGGCCTCTGAGAGTTAAAACATAATAGATTAGGGCTGTGGTAAGCAAATCCAGTATTAACTGAGTACTGTCTCTGTTACAACTCAGCTTGTTTCAGACATTTAGAGCGCTTAATCCTGTGGTTAAAAAAAAAACCAACTAAATTTGCTATATCATTTGGGCTGTGTCTATAAAATGTAAATACATCCGGTTGATTGAAATGTCCAGATGTGCTGGTTTGATATAAAGACATCCTTGGACTACCAAGTACTTCACAGTAATAATTGTACTTTAAACAGCTGATAGAATTATTTTATTGTTGACAGCCCTTAAACCCAATTTGGGTGGAATATTGTTCTCTTGCTATAAAACTATCTGCAGATTCATTTTTCTTGCAGAATACAATAAAATACACTCCTGCCTCCAGCTGCTTCTTATTGAAACTCTGTTTGTAAGGTCTGCGGATATAAAACTTTCATATATACACTGGCTATGAGGCTACCAGAATTCTTTTTTTATCTCTGCTACTGACCAGTCGAGTGACCCTGAACAAATCATTCTTTGACTCTGGCCCCAGTTCTTTCACCTATAAAATTCAGACATTGGTGAGGTGATCACCAAGGCCCTTTCAGCTCTAACTGCATGACCTAGTAATTTTAAACCCCACCTAAAAAAAGATACTGTGACATCCTTAACTGAGCAAAAACACTTACTTGTTCCATAGATCTCGATTCTCCCAAAGATGAAGGAAGAGGCCACCGGTCTGCTTTTAACCTTCCCTGGGCCTCTGTCACATAATGTAACCTGTTCTAGGGCACGCAGACTTTGCCTCTTCATCTCCAGGAGCTTTTTAAATTTGATTAAGTTAAAAGTAAATAGGGAATGGATCATTCATATCCTTTATTCTTTCCTATGTACTTCTTCTTACCCGTTTTAATTCCAGCATACATCGTTTTCTTAGAAGCATAATTGGTAAGCAAGAATATAGTCACTCAAAGACACATGAGACTGCTAGCATTTATGAAGCAAAGATTATGTGTCAAATACTTCGTAATATAACAACCCTATGAAATATACATTATTATCTCCACGTTTACTGATGAACAATCTAAGTCCCAGAGGGACTTGTAAATACTGGTAAGTAACAGGTCAGAATGAGAAACTATTTGGAGACTTAAAGTCTCTGCAATACTGTTTCTAAAAGGAGAACAGAGTCTAGGGTTAATGAACAAAAGTTTTTCTGGTGCGAACGTCCTTAAACCTAATCTGGCTCTATAGTAGAAGTCAAAAGAGTAGAATCCAGCAAGGGACAAAATCCTCCCATGAGTCAACTACTTCTTGATTCTTGTGTGCATACTTTTTGCTAGAACTCTGCCTTTGCATTGGTGACACTGCATCTATTCTTCCTACTCGGAACAGCAGGAAGAGGAAGGCACTAGGATCAGGGAATGTAGGAGTGGCAGCATTATTATCAATCAAGTGGCCATAAAATCTCATCTCAAATCACCAGCAATTATTTTTAGAACATAGCTTAATTTTCTGAAGCAAAATTTATTGATATATCCAAAAGTGTACCATCAGTGGTACTTCCTCAGGGCAGTTTTATTTTAGAATGAAGCCCGTTTTTAGTAAAGCAATGTGTGGGAGTCTGCATTTGATAGGAATCTCAAAAGAAACGTGGGGGCAAGGAATGGACTGGTTCCAGATTAGGGCAGACTTTCTAAACTGTTATTAAAGTTAATGATAACAGAGCACTGAGCCAGTCCTCAGTTAAGCTCAGCAAATTCTTTTTTTCTTAGAACATTATTTGTCAGACTTTTTTTTTCCTTTGAATTTTTTATTGTTATGTTAATCACCATACATTACATCATTAGTTTTTGATGTAGTGTTCCATGACTCATTGTTTGTGTATAACACCCAGTGCTCCACGCAGAACGTGCCCTCTTTAATACCCATCACCAGGCTAACCCATCCCCCCACCCCCTATTTGTCAGACTTCTTGAAGAGAAAGTGAAACATCTATATGAGGGAAGCAAAACTTTGTTTTCATGAAATAGCTCTATTGAAAGAGAACCAGGGGAAAGATGAAGGCTGATTTTAAATTTTTTAAAGAGTTTCATTTCTTTATTTGAGAGAGAGAGAGAGAGAGAGAGCACAAGCAGGGAGCAGGGGAGGGGCGGAGGGAGAGGGAGAAGTAGACTCCCCATTGAGAAGGAAGCCTGATGTGGGGCTCGATCCCAGGACCCCGAATCATGACCTGAGCTGAAGGCAGGCGTTTAACCGACTGAGCCACCCAGGTGCCCTGAAGGCTGGTTTATTAATAGCCCTCTCCTTGAGTGGAAAAAATGAAGAAGATATATCACACATTAGAGATACCTGAGGAATATCATTTATTTTTGCAAGATTCCTTAATCACAGGTTACTTTGCTTTGAAGTACTCTTTTCCCTTGGCATATAAAGATTTTTTATATGTTTTTATCTGGTGTAAGGACAAATTCTGAATAGAGTCTATGATATCTTCATAGATTGCTTTTGACTAAACAAACACAGTTGAGAGCAGGCATCAAAAATCAGATTGAAATCATTGACCATAGACTAACTCTGTGTGCTAAAAACAACTGGTCCTTGATATGGACAATTCTGGAGGTTTAGTCCACAAAAGACAATTGACTAAGGCCACCTTGAGGTCATGGCTAAAATAATCAGGGAGAGCCAGTTATGAAATAGCAGTTAAAGTGAACACTGAAGGGGCGCCTGGGTGGATCGGTTGTTAAGCGTCTGCCTTCAGCTCAGGTCATGATCCCAGGGTCCTGGGATTGAGCACTGCATTGAGCTCCCTTCTCAGTGGGAGGCCTGCTTCTCCCTCTCCCACTCCCCCTGCTTGTGCTCCCTCTCTCGCTATCTCTCTGTCAAATAAATAAATAAAATCTTTAAAAAAAAAAAAAACAAAATAAAGTGAACACTGAATTTTGGCGTGGATGCCTTTATACCACATTTTATGACTAACATTTTGGCTTAGTCATTTTGTAACCACATATACGCTGATGTATCAAAAAAATTCATTAAACTTCCATCTTTTTTTAGTCACAAACCTAATAATGTTCAAAATAGATGATGGTGTCAGTGTAAGGAATTTGTGAAGTTAAAAGATGCCAGAAAGTTAATAACTAAGTAAAAGTTGAGGTGACAGCTAGGTGAGATTGCCAGGGATGGGCAAAGAGTATCTTATGCACATTATTGAAAAAGAACAACAAAGAGGGGGTGGAGCAAGATGGCGGAGGAGTAGGAGACCTGGATTTCTTCTGGTCTCAGGAATTCAGCTGAATAGGGATCAAACCATTCTCAACACCTACGAACTCAACAGGAGATCAAAGAAGAGAACGGCAACAACTCTCTGAAGAGAGAAGCGACCACTTACTGGAAGGTAGGACGTGCGGAGAAGTGAATCCGAGGCGATATTCGGGAGGATAGACGGCAGGGGAGGGGGCCTCCGTCGGCCGCTTCTGGCAAGTGATAGAGCAGCGGGGCACAAAATCGGACCTTTTAGAAGTCGGCTCCGCTGAGGGACGTCGCTCCAGTGGCTAAGTGGGGGATGGAACCCTTGCAGGACAGTGTGATCTCAGGACCCTTGGGGTCACAGAAAAACCGGGGGTGCCTGAGTGCAGCAGAACTCCCAGGTATCGGAGCGGGGAAGCTGGCTGCAGAGACAGAGCGGAGGCGCGGGCTCTCAGCTCGGGGTTGCCATAAACTGTGATCCGCGGCCCAGTCGGGCCACTGCTCCTCCAGCAGGGACCCAACAAGCAGCAGATCCGGGGAGACTCCCCTTCCTCCCCCGGGAGGAGCGGCGCAGGAGTGCACTGCAGGCATCTGCTGGGTTGGGAGACTCCACATGGGGTCGGGTGCCAGAGATAGAAATGCTTGGTCACAGGCCGGGTGAGCACGGAGTGCGGCCAGAAACCAGAGAGATGGGAGTGACTGCTTTTCTCTGGGGGCGCACTGAGGAGCGGGGCCCCGAGTTCTCAGCTCCTCCGGGTGGAGATTGGGAGGCCACCATTTACACCCTGGTCCTCCAAAGCTGTACCGAGAGCTTGCAAGGAACAAATGCTCCTGAGAGCAACCCCAAGCAGCTTGCTTAGCCCGGACCGACAAGGGCGGGGCAATTCTGCCTGCGGCAAAGACATTTGGGAACCACGGCAACAGGCCCCTCCCCCAGAAGATCAGCAGGAGCAGCCAGCAAGCCAAGACCAAGTTTACTGATCATGGAGAACAGAAGAACTCCAGCGCTAGGGGAATACTGCACATAGATTTCATGGCTTTTTTTACTATGATTCGTTAGTTTTTCAAAGTTAATTTTTTAACTGTTTTTTTTGAATTTTTCCTTTTCCCTTTTTCAACCAACATCTTATCAATCCCTTTTTTAAAAAAAACATTTTTTAGTTTTCATTTTTAGAGTCATATTTTATCCCTTCATAGTAGTTACCCTTATTTTTGGCATATATATATAATTTGTTCTCTCTTCAAAATTGTAAGATACAGTTTCTTCGAACAGATCAAAACATACCCTAAATCAGTAGTGTATGACTTTGTTCTAGTCTCCTGCCTGATCACATTCTCTC
>NW_027397104.1:10728422-10755181 GCF_003265705.2 Callorhinus ursinus
TCTTTCCCTTTCTTTTCCCTTGGTTTCAGGTCTTTTCTGATTTGTATGGAGTATATTTGCTGGGAACATTGATAACCTGTTAGCATTTTGTTCTGTCATTCATCTATTCTCCTCTGGACAAAATGACAAGATGAAAAAAATCACCTGAGCAAAAAGAACAAGAGGTAGTACCGTCAGCCAGGGACCTACTCAATAGAGATATTAGTAAGATGTCGGACCTAGAGTTCAAAATCATGACTTTAAAGATACTAGCTGGGCTTGAAAAAAGCATGGAAGTTATTAGAGAAAACCTTTCTGGATAAATAAAAGAACTAAAATCTAACCAAGTCGAAATCACAAAGGCTATTAATGAGATGCAAACAAAAATGGGGGCACTAACTGCCAGGATAAATGAGGCAGAAGAGAGAATCAGCGATATAGAAGACCAAATGATGGAAAATAAAGAGGCTGAGAAAAAGAGAGAGAAACAACTACAGGATCAGGAGGGCAGATTTCAAAAGATAAGCGATACGATAAGACGAAACAGCGTTAGAATAATTGGGATCCCAGAAGAAGAAGAAAGAGAGAGAGGGGCAGAAGGCATATTGGAGCAAATAATAGCAGAGAACTTCCCTAATGTGAGGAAGAAAACAGGCATCAAAATCCAGGAGGCACAGAGAACCCCTCTCAAAATCAATAAAAATAGGTCAACACCCTGACATCTAATAGTAAAACTTACGAGTCTCAGAGACAAAGAGAAAATCCTGAAAGCAGCTCGGGAGAAGAGAGATGTAACCTACAATGGTAGAAACATTAGATTGGCAACAGACCTATCCACAGAGACCTGGCAGGCCAGAAAGGACAGGCATAAAATCTTCAGAGCACTAAACGAGAAAAATATGCAGCCAAGAATACTATATATCCAGCTAGGCTCTCATTGAAAATTGAAGGAGAGAGAAAAATCTTCGAGGACAAACAAAAACTAAAGGAATTTGCAAACACGAAACCAGCCCTCCAAGAAATATTGAAAGGGGTCCTCTAAGCAAAGAGAGAGCCTAAAAGCAGCATAGATCAGAAAGGAACACAGACAATATACAGTAACAGTCACCTTACAGGCAATACAATAGCACTAAATTCATACCTTTCAATAGTTACCCTGAATGTAAATGGGCTAAATGCCCCAATCAAAAGACATAGGCTATCAGATTGGATTAAAAAACAAGACACATCAATATGCTCTCTGCAAGAGACTCATTTTAGACCCAAAGACACCCCCACATTGAAAGTGAGGGGGTGGAAAACAATTTACCATACTAATGAACAGCAAAAGAGAGCTGGGGTGGCAATCCTTATATCAGACAAATTAGATTTTAAACCAAAGACTGTAATAAGAGATGAAGAAGGACACTATATCCTACTTAGAGTGTCTATCCAACAAGAAGATCTAACAATTGTAAATACCTATGCCCCTAACATGGGAGCAGCCAATTATATAAGGCAATTAATAACAAAAGCAAAGAAACACATTGACAACAATACAATAATAGTGGGGGACTTTAACACCCACTCACTGAAATGGACAGATGATCTAAGCAAAAGATCAACAAGGAAATAAAGACTTTAAATGACGCAATGGACCAATGGACTTCACAGACATATTCAGAACATTCCATCCCAAAGCAACGGAATACACATTCTTCTCTAGTGCCCATGAAACATTCTCCAGAATAGATCATATCCTAGGTCACAAATCAGGTCTCAACCCGTACCAAAAGATTGGGATTATTCCCTGCATATTTTCAGACCACAATCCTTTGAAACTAGAACTTAAATACAAGAGGAAAGTCAGAAAGAACTCAAATACTTGGAGGCTAAAGAGCATCCTACTAAAGAATGAATGGGTCAGCCAGGAAATTAAATAAGAATTAAAAAAAATTCATGGAAACCAATGAAAATGAAAACACAACTGTTCAAAACCTTTGGGATACAGCAAAGGCAGTCCTGAGAGGAAAGTATATAGCAATACAAGCCTTTATCAAGAAACAAGAAAGGTCTCAAATACACAACCTAACCGTACACCTAAAGGAGCTGGAGAAAGAACAGCAAATAAAGCCTAAACCCAGCAGGAGAAGAGAAATCATAAAGATCAGAGCAGAAATCAATGAACTAGAAAACAAAAGAACAGCAGAAAAGATCAATGAAACTAGGAGCTGGTTCTTTGAAAGAATTAACAACATTGATAAACCCCTGGCCAGACTGATCAAAAAGAAAAGAGAAATGACCCAAATCCACAAAATCATGAATGAAAGAGGAGAGATCACAACCAACACCAAAGAAATACAAACAATTATAAGAACATATTATGAGCAACTATATGCCAGCAAATTAGATAACCTGAAAGAAATGGATGCATTCCTAGAAATGTATCAACTACCAAAACTGAACCAGGAAGAAATAGAAAACCTGAACAGATATATAACCACTAAGGAAATTGAAGCACTAATCAAAAATCTCCAAAACAAACAAAAGCCCAGGCCCAGATGGCTTCCCAGGGGAATTCTATCAGACATTTAAAGAAGAATTAATACCTATTCTCCTGAAACTGTTCCAAAAAATAGAAATGGAAGGAAAACTTCCAAACTCATTTATGAGGCCACCATTACCTTGATCCCAAACCCAGACAAAGACCCCATCAAAAAGGAGAATTACAGACCAATATCCTTGATGAACATGGATGCAAAAATTCTCACCAAAATTCTAGCCAATAGGATCCAACAGTACATTAAAAGGATTATTCACCATGACCAAGTGGGATTTATGCCTGGGCTGCAAGGCTGGTTCAACATCCGGAAATCAATCAACGTGATACAATACATTAACAAACGAAAGAACAAGAATCATATGATCCTCTCAATAGATGCAGAAAAAGCATTTGACAAAGTACAGCATCCTTTCTTGATCAAAACTCTTCAGAGTATAGGGATAGAGGGTACATACCTCAATATCATAAAAGCCATCTAGGAAAAACCTACAGCGAATATCCTTCTCAATGGGGAAAAGCTGAGAGCTTTTCCCCTAAGCTCAGGAACGCGGCAGGGATGTCCACTCTCACCACTGCTATTCAACATAGTATTAGAAGTCCTAGCCACAGCAATCAGACAACAAAAAGAAATCCAAGGCATCCAAATCGGCAAAAAGGAAGTCAAACTCTCTCTCTCTTTGCAGATGATATGATATTGTATGTGAAAACCCAAAAGACTCCACCTAAAACTGCGAGAACTCATACAGGAATGCAGTAAAGTGGCAGGATATAAAATCAATGCACAGAAATCAGTGGCATTCCTATACACCAAAAAGACAGAGGAGAGACAAATCAAGGAGTCGATCCCATTTACAACTGCACCCAAAACCATTAGATACTTAGGAATAAATTTAACCAAACAGGCAAAGGATCTGTACTCAGAAAACTATAAAATACTCATGAAAGAAATTGAAGAAGACACAAAGAAATGGAAAAACATTCCATGCTCATGGATTGGATGAACAAACATTGTGAAGATGTCAATGCTACCTAGAGCAATCTACACATTCAATGCAATCCCCATCAAAATACCATCCACTTTTTTCAAAGAAATGGAACAAATAATCCTAAAATTTGTATGGAACCAGAAGAGACCCCGAATAGCCAGAGGAATCTTGAAAAAGAGAAGCAAAGCTGGCGGCATCACAATTCCGGACTTCCAGCTCTATTACAAAGCTGTCATCATCAAGACAGTATGGTACTGGCACAAAAACAGACACATAGATCAATGGAACAGAATAGAGAGCCCAGAAATGGACCCTCAACTCTATGGTCAACTCATCTCTGACAAAGCAGGAAAGAATGTCCCATGGAAAAAAGACAGTCTCTTCAACAAATGGTGTTGGGAAAACTGGACAGCGACATGTAGAAGAATGAAACTGGACCATTTCCTTATACCACACACAAAAATAGACTCCAAATGGTTGAAAGACCTAAACGTGAGACGGGAGTCCATCAAAATCCTAAAGGAGAACACAGGCAGCAACCTCTTCGACCTCAGCCGCAGCAACTTCTTCCTAGAAACAGCACCAAAGGCAAGGGAAGCAAGGGCAAAAATGAACTATTGGGACCTCATCAAGATAAAAAGCTTTTCCACAGCAAAAGAAACAGTCCACAAAACCAAAAGACAACCAACAGAATGGGAGAAAATATTTGCAAATGACATATCAGATAAAGGGCTAAAATCCAAAATCTAAAGAACTTATCAAACTCAACACCCAAAGAACAAATAATCCAATCAAGAAATGGGCAGAAGACATGAACAGACGTTTTTCCAAAGAAGACATCCAAATGGCCAACAGACACATGAAAAAGTGCTCAACATCACTCGGCATCAGGGAAACCCAAATCAAAACCTCAATGAGATACCACCTCACACCAGTCAGAATGGCTAGAATTAGCAAGTCAGGAAACGACAGATGTTGGCGGGGATGTGGAGAAAGGGGAATCCTCCTACACTGTTGGTGGGAATGTCAGCTGGTGCAACCCCTCTGGAAAACAGTATGGAAGTTCCTCAAACAGTTGAAAATAGAGCTACCGTACAATCCAGCAATTGCACTACTGGGCATTTACCCCAACGATACAAATGTAGGGATCCGGAGGGGTACGTGCACCCCAATGTTTATAGCAGCAATGTCCACAATAGCCAAACTGTGGAAAGAGCCAAGATGTCCATCGACAGATGAATGGATAAAGAAGAAGTGGTATATATACACAATGGAATATTATGCAGCCATCAAAAGGAGTGAGCTCTTGCCATTTGCAACGACGTGGATGGAAATGGAGGGTGTTATGCTGAGTGAAATAAGTCAATCAGAGAAAGACCTGTATCATATGACCGCACTGATATAAGGAATTCTGAATCTCAGGAAACAAACTGAGGGTTGCTGGAGTGGTGGGGGGTGGGAGGAATGGGGTGGTTGGGTGATAGACAGTGGGTAGGGTATGTGCTATGGTGAGTGCTGTGAATTGTGCAAGACTGTTGAATCACAGGTCTGTACATCTGAAACAAATAATGCAACATATGTTAAGAAAAAAGAAAAAGAAGAAGATAGCAGGAGGGAAGAATGAAGGGGAGTAAGTCAGAGGGTGAGACGAACCATGAGAGACGATGGACTTTGAAAAACAAACTGAGGGTTCTAGAGGGGAGGATGGTGGGGGGATGGGTTAGGCTGGTGATGGGTATTAAAGAGGGCACGTTCTGCGTGGCGCACTGGGTGTTATGCACAAACAATGAATCATGGAACACTACATCAAAAACTAATGATGTAATATATGGTGATTAACATAATAAAAAAAATTTAAAAAAAAGAAAAAGAACAACACATGGGAGTAGACACTTAGTGATCTATAGCTAACCATATAGACTATGTCAAACAAGTCCCAATAAAATACATCAATTCAAGGTAAATGATGATCTTTGGAATGAGAAGGTATTTTTAAATCCTGTCACTCTTGGTTTTAATGTATGAAACTTTACATAGGAAACATAATCTCTCTGAGCTTCCATTTCCTCAACTGAAAAATAGAGAGAATAATATCTATCTTGAAAGGGGAACTTAACCTATTAAACATGGCATTTGTAAAACATATAGTATGATGACTGACATCAAGTAAATCTCCAATTAAATTAACATAATTAATGGGAGATGTATAACAGCTTCAATGACATGATTATCTTGCATTACTGAAAAAGGAATGTAAAGCTAGACAGGATCCCTTCTAAGATTACTCTACAACTGGTAGGAATCAGGAAGGGGTAACATTTGGTCAGTTGGACTGTTAGAGAATGGTCTCATATTAATCAATTTGCTTGCCTAGATTACATTGGAAATTTTGATGTAATATGGAAAATTCACTTGGCGTCAGTCAAATCTGCAACTTAAGCCATGGAAGAATTTTTATGATTATGGTGGTGGCGGTGGTGGTGGTAGTAGTCGTGGATGATGATAATACCTTCTATTTATTAACTGCTTATTATGTTCCAGTTCCTTTTCTAAGTGTATAATGTGAATTATCTCATTAATCTTCACAAGAAACCTAAAAGTTAATTACTAAAATTATTCCTTAGCTACATACGAGAAAAGCAAAGCTCTGAGAAGTTTAGTAACTTTTTCAAGGTCTCATGGCTAGGAGGTGTTAGAATTGGAACTTAAATCCATTAGTTTGGTGATAGAGCTTGCGTTCTTAGAAATAACATACATACTGCCTCCTAGAATTATCATAAAGTCATCTGCTCTTTCTTCTTTTCCCTCATCTACATATTTAGCCATAAGCAAATTCTGGTAGTTTTAACTTGCATTTTCAGCTGAAATCTGAGGTTACTGTCCTCTACAGGGACTTCTGAAATTGCCTCCTATTGGTAGCCTTATTTCTTTTCTTCTTGTCTAAAAGATGAATGTAAGAAGGATAATAATTATTATGAAGATCAGGCAGAGGAAGAGGAATCTCCTTCAAGGGAAACTGAAGAGAGAAATTTCACTTTAAATTAGATATTAAACTTATGAAAGTTGTATTACGGAATAATGGAGTTGAGAAATTGTAATAAAAAATGAAGCCAACTCTCCCTTTGAAAGCATTGTTCACTTCAAACCTCTTCTCCATCCTTTTCAACTGACTACCTTATTCTACATACTCTTCCTTGATTCTTCCAAGATTAGACTCAAGGGAAGAAAGCATTAGAGATTCAGAAGACACTGCCACATGGCTGGTACAGTTCTGTTATTGGAGCCTTCTGGTTGTCAATAGACAACTGCCATTATTTAAGTCTAGTGGAACATTTTTCTCCTTCAGCAAAAATCTACTGACGCTCCCCCAAAGCAAAGCACAGCCTCTCTGCTGAATGGCCATGTATGACTCTTCCTTAGACTCAAGATTTTAATGTTCCACCAGTCTTTGGAATATTCTTTGCCCTTTCAGACAGTTATCTTTAGCAAAATTCATTCTAGGATAATGTAAGCCAGATCCTTTTTGTGTGGCTCAAATTTGGTTCAAGTGAAGTTTTCCTTGATAGTGTTTCCATAATATGTCTTTAGTCCACAAATAAAGCTATATGCAATTGGGGCTGAGACTTCATTTCATATTTATCAAGATATGTAACATATTTTACAGTTAACTATGGAATATCAATGACTATATCTTTCAAACTTAGAAGCAGTTGAGAGGTTCTATAATTTATCTCCTCAAAGACCTTCTAACATAGTTTGAGGTGAGATGGACATAACTTCTTCCACCCAAACTATTGTGAGAACCGAAAATAAACACAGCACCAAAAAAAAATCTCCTTCTGAAACTCTTCTCAACTGGCTTCTTCAGCCTCCTCCTTATAAGGCTTTTCGTTATCTCTATGTGTAATGAACTAGGTTGCCAAAGGGAAGAAACTGTATATTTTGTACATTGTGGACAAGGTTCTTCTAAACCAGAAAGCAAACTATACATAGGGGAGATGTGAAGAATGTAATCATGATCACTTGCTATTTTACATGAATTTAGCTGTGTCTATAAACTCTTACCTCAATGCCTATTCCCCTTGGATTTTTTTTTTCTTTTCAGTCCTATTGTTTGGTCCCTGTTTTTGACCTCCCTGTTTTTGACCTCTTCTCTAAATGTTCACTAAAAAGCATATATTGAAAAGAATATAGATTTGGAGTTCAACATTTGGTGATACCATAATTTCTCTGGAAAAGTTACTTTACTTCTATTTTAGAACTCCATCTATTAAAGCCTACAATGCTGATATTTTCACTCTACATTCTAGTTGCCCTGTTCTCAAACTCCCTTTTAATCATTTTTCCAAGTCAAAAGCAAATTAATAGCTATAATAAATTATAGCTACCAACACAATTCTTCTTACATGCCCGAACTGTAGTATTAAGAGACTGAGAAGGAGGCAGGTAATGACAGCATTTTTAGGTGATAGAAAAAAACGTGTTTTCAAAAATTATGAAAAATTGACTCATGGCCATAAATAATATAAAGGGGTAGAATTGGGAAACAAAAAAGAAAACATAAACATCATTTTAACCACCTGCCTATTATTATTTAACTTCTTAATGAAAATCTCTTTTGAAAATACCAAAACACAATTTCTATAAATGTTCATTTCAGTAACATTACATTAAAATGTAGCATGCATCTACCATTGTGTAGATAAATCCTTTGCATAGGAATATTATGAATGCTAAATTTTACTTGTTAAACTACATACTCTAAATAATTTTTTAAAAATTGTATACAAATAAAGCTATATGCAATTGGGGTTGAGACTTCATTTCATATATTTATCAACAACCACACATCTCTCTGAGATTTAATTAGTGTTGTTACTTACCTTATAGTCACAGATTACTGAACCAGGCAAATAACTGAAAAGTATACCATTTCATTTAGCTAGCTAGAGTATTTGCTTTAATATAAGCCCACCTTCCTTACTTGTGTAAAGTGCAAAGATCTATCTTTCTTGTTTTTGCTACCTGTTTCATTTCATACAGAGATTTCGTGTTTGCATCCTAATTTTCTAACCTTGAGTGCTGGGGTCTTCCATATATTTAATGAAGTCGGCTAATAAATCTCAGTTCTCCTCAAGTAAGCAATCCTACTGCAGACTCAGCTCTCTCTCCTTTGACTTTCCTGAAGCCCAAATAAGATTTGTGCTCTGACAGGGTGAGCATTTACTTTATCAGAAAGCATATTAGGGTGGGCATGTCTCAGCATAATGTGCACCAGAATCAGAGACGATGACTAATTTGTTCTGCTATTAAGCGGATAATAAAATGATTTAGGCATGTAGATATGAAACAGCCAGCACTTTAGGAATTATATGTAGCATATTTCATCCTAAATCTGACCAAGTCCAAGAACCTTTTATGTATTAAGTGACATTTACCGGAAAGGCAAGGCTTTACCCAGAATTTAGAAATGTTTACTTAGGATGAGTTAAGAAGATACTAAGAATTATTTAAAGGTAGTGTCAGTTATATGCATTTTGTAAATTTGGTTTTATTCCAGTCTAGCTTTTGCCCAATTTCTTCCATGCTTAAAGGCATTAAAAAAAAATAGCACAATGTCAGAGAAGCTATGTAATATAAGCAATTTAAGAATATTTATTGGACTTCTAAATAGTAACTTACTGATCCCCAAGATAATTATTAATGTGTATGCATGTATGTGGGCTTATGTGTTTACAGAATACACTAACCATCCCTAAAAATCTGGCTTATGCTTATGAGACATGTAGTCTGTTTTAGGATTGTAAATCGGTGCATTCTCTTCAAATAATTTGAAAATATGTATCAAGAGCCTTAAACGCAAACATTTTTTGAAGAGGCAATTCTGTTTTGGAAGTCTAAGTAAATATCCTGAAAAATCATGAATGATCTTTAGGCTAAGATGTTCATCACAGCATAATTTATCATTATAATTCTGAAAATATTCAAAATATTTAACAAAGGAAGAATTAAATTTAACCTTTAGAATATTATGCTATCATTAAAAATTGTATTTTCAAACTGTTTATTGCATACAGAAAAATTCGTACACTAGCTAAATGAAAAGCCAGATAAGTTGCAGATATGTGGGTATATATATCCTATGGAAGGAGTATGAAAAACAATCTTTTAAAAATGATTAATTTGTTCACTATCCCTGGTTGAGAAATTTTATTCTCGTCTTTAAAGATTTTAGTATTTTATAAGTTATGAAAATGTGTCTCCTTTGCAATAAAAAATAACATTAAGAATAACTATTATGTGAGTTAGAGTGGACAATAACACTTTACTGATCACCTTTCATTAAATCAAAATATTTATTCATGTTTTCAAAGACCGTTCTGAAAAACGATCAGTTGTGCAGACTGGAAGAGCCATAATTCTAGAAAAATGGTTTGGGGCGCCTGGGTGGCTCAGTTGGTTAAGCGACTGCCTTCGGCTCAGGTCATGATCCTGGAGTCCCAGGATCGAGTCCCACATCGGGCTCCCTGCTCAGCAGGGAGTCTGCTTCTCCCTCTGACCCTCTTCCCTCTCGTGCTCTCTATCTCTCATTCTCTCTCTCTCAAATAAATAAATAAAATCTTTGAAAAAAAAAAAAGAAAAAAGAAAAATGGTTTGAAAATTATAAATAATTTTGCAGACCTAATTTAAAATCTTCTTTATATGTATGTACTTTTGCTATTTGTAGGAAGTTTCAAGTATAAAATAGACTTTTAAAATAATATTTTCCACTGATTTTTTTTAGTTTTCGGATGGTTGCCCATCGCTGTGAATGTAATCACCGTCTTTTTGTATGAAGTATGGCAGTTTCAAAGTGGTCCAAAGGGTCAAAAAATAAAAGAATCAAAATTCATTCATAGCCCTTGTGAATTATGATTTTGGAAGAAGTGAAATCATGACCATTGTACAAATATAAAATGAACCATGTCAAATATTTTCTTTAACTTATTAATTAATATGAGAACTAATAGGCTGTTAAGACTGGTTCAAATAAGAATTTGACTTGCAGGGATTAATATTCTGTCCTGGACAAAACTCATTTTTAATTTCTATGGTCAGGGATCATGTGCAGTGTGATCAGTTTTCCACAACTCACCCTCTAATACCCAAATAGTTTAAAACAGACTAGACACTAGAAAGTCATTCAAAGAATTCAGTAATGCCCTCTTGTCTCCTCTGCCCATTTTCAAGTCCTCAACAATTCTTCCGGACAGCCTCAAGTAGTACTTCTCATAAATTTAGGTGGGACATTACATTTTTCAGGTAACAAAAACAAAAAAAAATGTACTTTAGGCCAGAACCAACCTTTATCTCTTCCACAAAGGTGTCTGGGCTTCATCTTCCTTAGATGATCTACTTATTTGTCACCAAGACTGTCTCCAAGTTAGTGCCTCCAACATTCTTCCCTTTTCTCTATAATCAAGAGTACATCGGGCCTGATTTAAATAACTGTCTGAGGAATTTGCCAAAATCCTCCATAAGGATCTAGAATAAAAGCATAGATTGTGTGTATGGAACTGCAGAGGACCCCAAAGAGCCAAAGCAATCCTGAGAAGAAACAAAACAGGAGGCATCATGATCCCAGATAACAAGATATACTACAAAGCTGTAGTGATCGGGCGCCTGGGTGGCTCAGTCGTTAAGCAGCTGCCTTCGGCTCAGGTCATGATCCCACAGTCCTGGGATCAAGCCCCACATCGGGCTCCCTGCTCAGCAGGAAGCCTCCTTCTCCCTTTCCCACTCCCCCTGCTTGTGTTCCTGCTTTTGCTGTCTCTCTCTCTGTCAAATAAATAAATAAAATCTTAAAAAAAAAAGCTGTAGTGATCAAAACGGTATGGTACTGGCACAAAAACGGACATACAGATCAATGGAACAGAACAGAGAGCCCAGAAATAAACCCACATCTATCAGTCAATCTATGACAAAGGAGGCAAGAACATACAATAAAGAAAAGAGAATCTTTTCAATAAATGGTTCTGGGAAAACTGCACAGCTACATGCAAAAGAATGAAACTGAACCACTTTCTCCCCATAAACAAAAATAAACTTAAAATGGATTAAAGACCTACACATGAGACCTAAAACCATAAAAATCTTAGAAGAGAACATAGGCAGTTATTTCTCTAATATCAGCCATAGCAGAATTTTTTCTCGGTATGTCTCCATAGGCAGGAGAAACAAAAGCAAAAATAAACTATTGGGACTACATTGAAATAAAAAGCTTTTGCACAGCAAAGGAAACTGTCAAGAAAAAGGCAGCTTACTGAATGGGAAAACATATTTGCAAATGATGTATCCAATAAAGGTTTAACAACCAAAATATATAAAGAACTTATATGACTCAACACCAAAAAAACAACCTGATTAAAAAATGGGCAGAGGACCTGAGTAGACAGACATTTTTCCAGAGAAGACACACAAATGGTCAACAGACACATGAAAAAATGTTCAACATCACTCATTATCAGGGAAATGCAACTCAAAACCACAATGAGGTATCATCACCTCACATCTATCAGAATGGCTAAAATAAAAAGCACAAGAGGGAACCAGTGGATGTGGAGAAAAAGGAACTCTGTACGATGTTTGTGGGAATGTAAAGTGGTACAGCCACTGTGGGAAAAGGTACGGAGTTTCCTCAAAAAATTAAAAATAGAAATACTGTATGATCTAATAATTCCACTATTGGGTATTTACCCAGAGAAAACACTAAGTTGAAAAAACATATGCACCCCTATGTTGACTGCAGCATTATTTACAATAGCCAAGACATGGAAGAAACCTAAGTGTCCATCAATAGATGAATGGATGAAGAACATTTGGTATATATATATATATATATAATGGAACATTACACAGCCATAAAAAAGAATGAGAGTGTGCCATTTGAGACAACATGGATGGACCTAGAGGGTATCATGAGGGTATTATGCTAAGTGAAATAAGTCATACTGGGAAAGACAAATACCATATGATTCCACTCATAAATGGAATCTTAAAAAATGAATAAACAAAAAGCAGAATCAGAACTATAAATACACAGAACAAACGGATGGTTCCCAGAGGGGAGGGGGGAGGGGGCTGGGCAAAATAGTGAGGGGCTGAGGGAGATAATGGCCTCCAGTTATGGAATAAGTAAGTCACAGGAATAAAAAGCAGAGCATACAGAATACAATGATATTGCCATAGTGATGTAATGGGACAGATGGTAACTATACATGTGGTGCACATAGCCTAATGTATAAACTTATCAAATCACTAAGTTGTATACCTGAAACTAATGTACCACTGTGTGTGTTGACTATACTCAAATGAAAAGAAAAAACAGGATAAAAAGCATAATATAAAAAGATAAAAACAGTATTTGATTCACACACACACACACACAAAACAGCACAGATTGCACTTTTGAGTGTGTCTGTTATAGTGGCTGGCACGTAGTACATTCCAAATAAATATGTGGGATACGAAAAACGGAAGACTCTTTGTGTGGGGATACCTTGATCCCTTAGGTGCTAGCGTAGAGGCTATGATACTTCTTGGAAACTGAGACTAAAGTTCTTATCCTTAGTTAGTGAGTAAAATACTATTCCAAAACATTATTCAATTGCTGAGAAAGGTGCCACTTAGAAAAGAGAAAGTGTACTCTGATACAAAGAAAAGAAAACCTATTTCAAGGTTGAGATTATTATAAAAAATAAATAATCCCTGTGACAAGTTCCCACTAAATCCAACCCTTCCCATTTTAAGCTCTGAGAAATTAGGAGCAATTTTCTCAAAAAGGGGACCACTAAAAAGTATATAATTTGGGAGGCTGATGAGAAAGCTGGTTAAAAGTGTATAACCACATCGAGGGAAGAATGTCTAGAATGACAGAAAGTGCTAGAAGAAACAACTTCCTTTTCTTCAGGAGCAGAAAAAGCTGTGGCCCTCAGTGAAGTAGATGGTGCACCATTAGTGACTGTGAGGCCAAGGAGGAACAGAGAAGGGTTCATCACTGTAACATCACACAGCATTACTACGGTGGTAATTGGTAGTAATTTGGATATTATTGGCATAGCAAGAGCGAGGGAGGGCAGCAGCAAAACCAGCAGTATTGATATTGAGAAATCATGGGAAAGTGGTATATTTCTTCCTCCAAACATTCTAAGTCAAACGTAAATATAAAGCTGGACACATGGAAGATGCCAGTCTACAGGGAAGCAACTAGTCTGAATTTTTTCAGACTAATACGGATCATCGCCAAATATCTCTATGATTAGAGAAATCATAATATCCCCTTGGCCTACTCAGTTAAAATGATTGGACCTAAGGATATCTATGGCAAGAGGACAAATGCACAGCAAACCAATGCAGTTGGGCCATAGGGGGTGCGTAGGCAATTGCATGGAAGCCTTCAGTGCTTCTGGTTATTTCTATTGCAAACAGAAAACTAACCATCATCCCAGGGTCACCAAGCCTCCTAAGCAGTAAGAGAAGAAAACTGGACTGGAAATCTAAAAAAATGTTCATCAAAATCAGATCATGTTAATAGTGCATGAATAGATGCATGTGTTGACTGCTTTCAATGCTAACTCATATTCTTTTATTGAATTTCCAGTGGATATGGTAACATACTCTCCCCCTGCATCAATTGCCTAACATTGGCTTCTTTCATCTTACATTTAAAAAACATACAATGTAAAGCACTGTAAACTAAGATCATTTTTATTATCCACCAGATGTTGAGGCAAAAAATATCTGTCTGAAATACTTGCTAATATCACCAGCTTATTCTCCCTCTAGCATGCATAAGCTGCTTCTCCATAGAGTAAAACTGCTGCTAAATACAAAGACTTCTTAACATAGGATTTTTACAAATTCCCAATAAACTGATAATCACAATGTTATCTTTTGCTAGGAATAAGCATCATTTCCCAAACATACATTTACAAAGCCTAGCAAACCAATCCTGGTATTTTTTTATATTTTTACATCCAGTATTTAACAAATCTCTTCAAATGTCCTTTCAAAATCTGTTAAATTTATCATTAGGAATCCTCAGTTCAGCAATTCTGTTCCAATCCTGCCACTTTCTTTAGGATCCTCCAGAAAATTCTTGGCAAAAATGCCATATATCATGACTTGCTTCATGCATCTAACCCTATATATTATGTTCTCTCACTGTGAATCCATATTGCTTCTTTCATACTCAACAACAACAGCAACTACATTAACAGATCTTAGAGGAAGCACGCAGGGTCCTCTATCATCCTGCTCTGATATATGTTGTATTTTCGCAGCATTGCTCTATAACAATTTACTAACATGGCTTTGTTTACAGATTACCTTAAAATAGTTACTTAAATCACTATGCTTTAATAACAATTTGAATAGTTCTTCAATAACTACATATCTAGAGTTCTTAATGAACTTTGAGAAAGAAAGAGAAGGAACAAGAGAGGTAGAAAAAAAAAGAGAAAATAAAGAACTCATTTGCTCCTTTTAGGTCCATAAAAGCCAAGACACCAGTGATATTTTTTAAAACTCTGAAAACATAGCACAGATGTTCCGAGGAGGCTTGTTTTGGCTACCATGAGTCATGCTGCAATGAACATTCATGTATGGGTTTTTGTGTGGATATTATATTTTCATTTCTTTTGGGTATATACCTAGGCATTGCATTGCTGGGTCTTAAGGCAACTCAGTGTTTAACTTTTTGAGGCACAGCTGGACTGTTTTCCAAAGTGGTTGCATCATTTTACGTGCCTGCCAGAAATGTATGAGGGTTCTAACTTCTTCATATTCTTGCCAACACTTGTTATTATCTATTTTTATTATAATTATTGGGTGTGAAGTTGTATCTCACTGTGGTTTTGGTTTGCATTTTTCTGGTAGCTAATGATATTGATCCTTTTTTCATGGGTTTATTGGACATTTGTATATCTTCTTTGGAGAAATATCTATTCAGAACATTTGTTCGTTATATAAGTGGGTTATTATTAAACTGGAAGTGCTGTTGATACATTTTGGATATCAGATATAGGATTTGCAAATCCTTTATCAGATATAGGATTTGCAAATCTTTTCTCCCATCCTGTGAGTTGTCTTCTTTCTTTATGGTATTCTTTGAAGCAGAAAGGTTTTTAATTTTGATGTTCAATTTACCGATTTTATTTCTCTGATTGCCTATACTGTTAATGTCGTCTCCAAGAAGGCTTTGTCTAATCCCAGGTCATTAAGATCTACTCCTATATTTTCCTCTGAAAACTGTATAGTTTATTATTTATATATGATTTTAAAAATAGCAGTGTTTGAAAAGACTATTCTTTTTCCCATTGAACTGTTTTGACATCCTTGTCAAAAATCAATTGACTGATAGTCTCTGACAAGAAAATGGTGGACTAGGAAGCTCCAAGACTCTGTCCCTCTAATAAAGCAGTGAACAAGCTGGCAAAAACTGTCAAAATCAATTTTTTTCTGGAAATCTAGAATCATATCCAATATCTTGGAGATGTACACATTCACTTTATGATGGCCGTGGTTTTAGTGTCTCTTTGACTATTCCCTTTTCTGATTTCTCTGTTACACTACCTGCCTCTGTTGGTATCACAGGGCACACTTAGCCTCCACTGACTGTTGGCTGATTACTATTTTTGACAATACCCTGGGGCATAAATTGCTCTATAGCCTGATCCTATTAAATTTGTGTCTTTATTAAATTTGTTTGAGGCCAGTCTTAGACATTTTTCTCATGGCAGGAGGGCTCTTCCTAGCCTTATTTTTCCCTGGTTCTCTTTGGTAAACTTCTAGCTCAACTAAGGATTAGCTTATTGCACTCATGAAGAAACTTTCCTCTTAACTGCTTACTACTAAAATCTCCATTTTCTTCAAAGAAGCCCTTAAACTTGAACTTCCTCACACTCTGTTCCAAATAACGTCTGTTCCATTAGGAAAAACTTCATAACTCTGCTCTTAAGGCTGTCTCCATCCTTCATTCAAAACCTCTACCACTGTTCCTGAGCTAGAAACAGGAAGAGTGGTCTGCTTCTCTTGGAGTGACACCTCTTCTCTATCAGCATAGCACTGGGTAGAAGCAGTAGCCTTTAGTGCCCTCTGCTTGATTCTCCAGACGTGGAAACTCCTCCCTACAATGAGCTTTAGAATGAGTGATTGGGGCCTTAGTGTTTTTGACATGTGACCGCTGGCACAGAAATTTCACCCTACAAGTTAAAGTTGAGTGAAGGAAGAAAGCCTCACTCCTCTCAGCAGCTTCTCTCTGGAAGAGAGTTTTGCCGTAAGGAATAGTGAGAATATAAGAAGTGTCAGCAGTATGCCTTCATGGGGAGATACCATAGCTCTCAACTTAGAATTGGGAAGAGAGAGAACACTGTTTTTGGCTGCATCCACCAAGGGTGAGCTTCCATCATGCTGAGTTAGGCAGGAGACGAATGGGAGTTGCTTAAGGGAGTAGGTCGTAGCTTCAACAGCCATGGACTCTCGCTGCTCTTATTAATATTTATTGAATTTCCTTGAATAAACATTGCTTATTTATTTTATGACCTTTAGACAATTTCCAGAGACTTTAAATTGCTGTTGTAATAATTTTCACCAGCATGGTTATTTTGTAGAAAGGGTCCATGAAGCTCCCACAGACTGCCATTCATGAATTTGTGTCCATACAAATGTTTTTACCTAATTGGCTGGCAATAAGTTGGATGTTCACTAATCAATTATGTCAGTTATGTCAGAATGAGGAAGTCAGGTGTTGATGTGAAAGACTATGTTTCTATGTTCTTTCCACAGAAGAGAATTGGAGTTCTCAACCCCTAGCTGTAACCCATTCATTCATTTGGCCATTTTGTTCTGAAGTATCTATGAAAGTATGGGCTCTGCATGCGGATGTATTAAGGATGAACAGAAATGACATTACTTTGGGAGAACTTACACTCTAATACAAGAGATAAGAATACAAAAGAATCTAAAAGGAAGTGGCTCCAGATTTTAAAAAAAAAAAGTATTTTATAAGGAGAAGTAGTTTAGGGTTGGTTGGAATCATCTAGAAAACTTCCTGGACATGAAAGAATTGAAGGAATTTGAAAAGAGAATGGAGGAATGTGGTAAGTATATAGTAAGACTGATTTCAAAGGAGAATGAATTTACCTTGTCAATAAAAATGAAGGTTTTGGAGCAACCCAGCTGAGAAAAGACTTCATAAAGTTAGGTTATTTCACTCCAAGCACACCAGAGAGCTTTCAACCAGGACTGAGGAAATCTGGCAGCTGGGTTTATATGTGCTAGAGACTGATGATGAAAGAAAAGAATGATGGCAAGTCAAGTAGTAAAGTAAGTGGTGCTGGTTGAAAAATGCTGGATAAATTAACCATGAAGTTTAAGCAGGTTAGGGAATCAACAGAAGCCAGAATCAGAGTCATGGATTAGTAGAATGGGATGTGATTGCTGAGTAATAAGAAGCCACAATAAAAATATTGCTTCAGTTCCAAAGAAATGAGACAGATTTTAGGCATGGAGATTTAAAAAAAAAAAAAGGAAAAAGAAAAAAGAAAACCCGGGTATTGCCCAATATTATTTCCTGTCCTATAAAGCAGGCATTATTTTAGCTATTACAAAACAGTAATATAAAAGGCTATAATTTTACATTAAAAGACTTGATTGTGTGTTTTATTAATGGGAAAGACAATGAACACTGAACTTTAAATAATGATGAAGCCTAAGTTTTAACCATGATTGTAAGTGAAGTAGTGATTAAAGTCACTGAAATTAAATTTCTGTAAATTCAGTGGCTGCAAAATTAATTGTTGGGAAAATAGGATATCTGAGATCTTTTGTGGCTTTATTCCTCTCTAGCCTCAACTCTGAACTCAGGTGGTTACCAGAGACAACAAAATGGATGATGATATTATTATAGGCAGCAAATCATAAAATGAAACAAAGACACTGGAGTGCTGACAAAGGTGAGTGGTTTGCACCAAATAACAGTGAATATAGATTATAAGGAAGAAATAAAGAAGATGCTAGGATATCGTGACCACAGAGAAACTAGGGAGAATCACCTAATGGGATAAAGCACAAGATTAAGCTTTAAAGAGACACAAATTCAGATTTTGGTTCCATTATCCATTACTATAATCTAACTCTGTAATTTTGTGCATTGATATTCTCTGAGTCTAATTGGTGCTTGGAACTATTTTATAGAGGTCTTGTGAAACTTAATAATGTAAATACATGTTAATCATATCTGAGAAAGAGAGTTCTACCTTACAGAATATTTTTATTGCCATAACAAATTACTTGTAATATTTTCTTTGGAAAAGTATTTCTTTAAGAAGATTAAGTTTATCCAATTTACCCAGTTCCTTTTATTGTCATTTTATTTGCCCAAATATAGATATAACTAAAAAGATCTGCTTATTAAAAATGCAGACTCCACCTCCTCACTACCCATTATTCTAATTCAAGACATTTAGGATTCAGTTCAGGAATGTATTTATTAAGTTCTGGGCTGATTCTGATGTAAGAAGCCTAAGAACCACACCTTGAGAAATACCACTTTAGTGCCTTGATTTGCAACTGTAATTGCACATTGGATTCATGTGGAGAACTTAAAAAAAAAAAAACAAAACACTGAAGCCTGCGCCCACATAATAACCTAAAGGTTCTTATGTAAAAAGACTAGAGTATGGCTTGGGCACTAGAGTTTCAGAATCTCCCAGGTAATTCTAATGGGCAGTCAAGGTTGAGACCCACCGATTTCTAAAGGATGCTCCTGGAGCCTGTTAATTTATTTTTCTTTAAAACCTAATATGATAGCTTTTCAATAACATTTAACAATACTTAGAATTAAACAGTCCTCAAGTTTTTAGTATGATATGGACTGTGGAAAACAGAACTCATTCTCACCCTTTAAATGAGAAACTTTCTGAGAAAAGCAGCTTTGAACAATCTTATTTGATATTCCTTCCTTCCTGTAATCATGTATGGTTGCAATTTACTATCTATTTTCTCTCGCCTATTCATTTTCTATAGTTTTATGCTGTATCCCTGCCTTCCTTTACTGTCCCACATGCATTATTTGGCATTAATATTCATTACTTTAATCCCAAAAGACTGCACTGAACTCCATTCTCCAATTTTTTTTAAGGTTTTATTTATTTATTTGAGAGAGAGAGTGAGTGAGCATGAGTGGGTAGGGGGAGAGGCAGAGGAAGAGGGAGAAGAGGGAGAAGCTCCCACCAAGGAGGGAGCCCAACTCGGGGCTCCATCCCAGGACTCTGGATCATGACCTGAGCCAAAGGCAGCTGCTTAACCAACTAAGCCACCCAGGCGCCCCCTCCATTCTCCAATCTTCCTATTGCCTATAGTTTTCATAAGCCTATTGTGGTGGCAATGGTTAACTGTTTTTTCCAGGTTATTATTTAAGAAAACAAAACAAAGGAAAAAATAACTTTGTTTTTCCAAAATACACTCTTCACAAATAATCCTTACTCCTCACTCCAACTAGTCAAATGAAATTTCTAAGAGACTAACTTTGTAAACCCAACATGAAAAAGAACTAGTGCCCTAATAATGCTCAACCATGCACAAAATCAACAACTGCATTGTTCCAAAAGCTTTCCTCCCAGCAGGCTGAACTCTCTGAATAGTTCTACATTTGAAAATAGACACAACTACATAAAATGAACTCTCAGTCTCTTATTAGTACCACCGGTCAACCATCCACCTTGTTAACCTCCAATATTGCTGGCAAATCACAGAAACTGACTAGCTAAGATGCAAGTGTCTGGGCTCTATCACAAAGGAAAGTGTCCAACCATGCAGATTTTCATATTTGTGATTCTAGTCATCAGTACCATTGAACGATTAAAATTAATAGAAATGCAAATCTCCTGACTTATGTATATATATACATATATGTACACATAAAGTGTCCTCTTAAAAGAAATGATCATTCTTCTAACTTACAAGTTTTCAAAGAAATGGCTCCTGTTCCTGCTTTCTCTAAGTTTTCACTAATGTCATTTCAACCATTCTGACTAAATCAAATAGCTTTGAAACAAACTCACTCTCTTGACAAACAGTTATATTTTTATGCCTACAAGGTGTATTCTCAATTAAGGAATTAGTTTGATTCTAAAAAACTCTAAGAATATCAACGAAAATCTGAACTGATATTATCTGTAGCTACTGAATAAATGATTTTTTTAAGTTTTTATTTGAATTCCAGTTAACATACAGTGTTGTATTAGGTTCAAGTGTACAATACCCTGATTCAACACTTCCATACAACACCTGGTGCTCATCACAAGTGCACTTCTTAATCCCTATCACCTAGTTCACCCATCTCCCCACCACCCACTCTGGTAACCATCAGTTTGTTCTCTATAGTTAAGAATCTGTTTCCTGGTTTCATGCTCTTTTTTGGTTCCTTGGCTCATTTGTTTTGCTTCTTAAATTCCACATCTGAGTGAAATCATACAGTATTTGTCTTTTTCTGACTTATTTTGCTTAGTATAATACTGTAGCTCCATCCATCATGTCATTGCAAATGGTAAGAGTTCATTCTTTCTATGGATGAGTAATATTCCATTGTGTGTGTGTGTGTGTGTGTGTGCGTGTGCATATTGTATTTGTTTTATTAGCCCTTCATCTTATTTATTTATCCACGCATCAGTCAATGGACACTTGGGCTATGTTTTATTTGTCTTTATTACAATTTGTTTACCAAGTTATCCACAATACTATGTATTTTTCAATCAGAAAAATATGTTATTCTCTAAAGAAAACAATTTTATTCTCCAAAATATAAATTATATAGGAGTACTGGAAATAAAAATGATTTTATGCCTAACTACAAATATCATTGATATATAAAACTATCACCATATATTTATATTTTATATTTATAAAATTTATAAAAATAAAAAATTTGATTTAGATTTTTATTGAACTGTCTTTCTAAGAATACAAACATGTCCCTTTATTTATTTTTTAAAGATTTTATTTTTAAGTAATCTCTATTCCCAACGTGGGGTGTGAACTTACAACCCCTAGATCAAGAGTCACATGCTCTACTAACTGAGGCAGCCAGGTGCCCCCAAATATGCCCCTTTATGGTTCTGAAAATTTATAGAAATAATGTATTTAAATTAATTCTAAGATAAATTACAATAATACCTATATGGCCATTTCATTTATTTCAACTTTAGTCAACAATGGTTAATGAGAATAAATTATGAACATGAATCTGAAGATAGTGAAGTCATAGCTTCTCATCATTTTTATAACCATTTTATAACTTACTTACAGATGAGAAACAAAATCTTTAACCAACAGACGAGAGCTGGGTTAAACCAAAAACGTATCAATTTTTTTTTTCTGGGCAGAGCAAGATGGTGGAGGTGTAGGAGACTTGGATTTCGTCTGGTCCCAGGAATGCAGCTGGATAGGGATCAAACCATTCTGAACACCCACAAAGTCAACAGGAGATCGAAGAAAAGAATAGCAACAACTCCCTGAACAGAAAAGCAACCACTTTCTGGAAGACAAAATGACAAGATGGAAAAAATCACCTCAACAAAAAGACAAGAACTGACTGCCAAGAACATAATCGATACAGACATTACTACGATGTGGGAACCAGAGTTCAGAATGATGATTTTAAAGATACTAGCTGGGCTTGAAAAAAGCATGGAAGTTGTTAGAGAAACTCTTTCTGGAGAAGTAAAAGAACTAAAATCTAACCAAGTCGAAATCAAAAAGGCTATTAATGAGGTGCAATCAAAAATGGAGGCTCTAACTGCTATGATAAATGAGGCAGAAGAGAGAATTAGTGATATAGAAGACCAAATGATGGAAAATAAAGAAGCTGAGAAATAAAGAGAAATAAAGACCTACTGGATCACGAGGGCAGAATTCGAGAGATAAGTGATACCATAAGATGAAACAACATTAGAATAATTGGGATCCCAAGAAGAAGAGAGAGAGGGGCAGAAGGTATATTGGAGCAAATTATAGCAGAGAACTTCCCTAATTTGTGGGAGGAAACAGGCATCAAAATCCAGGAGGCACAGAGAACCCCTCTCAAAATCAATAAAAATAGGTCAACACCCCAATATCTAATAGTATAACTTACAAGTCTCAGAGACAAAGAAAAATTCCTGAAAGCAGCTCGGGAGAAGAGATATGTAACCTACAATGGTAGAATCATTAGATTGGCAACAGACCTATCCACAGAGACCTGGCAGGCCACAAAGGACTGGCATGAGATCTTCAGAGCACTAAGTGAGAAAAATATGCAGCGAAGAATACTATATCCAGCTAGGCTGTCATGGAAAATAGAAGGAGAGATAAAATGCTTCCAGGACAAACAAAAACTAAAGGAATTTGCAAACACGAACCCAGCACTACAAGAAATATTGAAAGGGGTCCTCTATGCAAAGAGAGCCTAAAAGTAGCATAGACCAGAAAGGAACACAGACAATATACAGTAACAGTCACCTTACAGGCAATACAATGGCACAAATTCATAACTTTCAATAGTTACCCTGGATGTAAATGGGCTAAATACCCCAATCAAAAGACACAGGTTATCATATTGGATGAAAAAAACAAGACCCATCAATATGCTGTCTGCACGAGACTCATTTTAGACCCAAAGACACCCCCACATTGAAAGTGAGGGGGTGGAAAACAATTTACCCATGCTAATGGACATCAAAAAAAAGCTGGGATGGCAATCCTTCTATCAGACAAATTAGATTTTAAACCAAAGACTGTAATAAGAGATGAGGAAGGACACTATATCACACTTAAAGGGTCTATCCAACAAGAAGATCTAACAATTGTAAATATCTACGCCCCTAACATGGGCACAACCAATTATATAAGGCAATTAATAACAAAAGCAAAGAAACACATCGACAACAATACAATAATAGTGAGGGACTTTAACACCCCACTCACTGAAATGGACAGATCATCTAAGCAAAAATCACAAGGAAATAAAGACTTAAAATGACACACTGGACCAAATGGACTTCACAGATATATTCAGAACATTCCATCCCAAGGCAACAGAAAACGCATTCTTCTCTAGTGCCCATGGAACATTCTCAAGAATAGATCACATCCTAGGTCACAAATCAGGTCTCAACTGTTATCAAAAGTTTGGGATCATTCCCTGCATATTTTCAGACCACAGTGCTTTGAAATTAGAACTCAATCACAAGAGGAAAGTCAGAAAAAACTCAAATATATGGAGGCTAAAGAGCATCCGACTAAAGAATGAATGGGTCAGCCAGGAAATTAAAGAAGAATTAAAAAACATTCACAGAAACCAATGAAAATGAAAACACAACTGTTCAAAACCTTTGGGATACAGCAAAGGCAGTCCTAAGAGGAAAATATATAGTAGCAATACAAGCCTTTCTGAAGAAACAAGAAAGGTCTCAAATACACAACCTAACCCTACACCTAAAGGAGCTGGAGAAAGAAGAGCAAATAAAGCCTAAAGCCAGCAGGAGAAGAGAAATAATAGAGATCAGAACAGATATCAATGAAACAGAAACCAAAAGAACAGTAGAACAGATCAACGTAACTAGGAGCTGGTTCTTTGAAAGAATTAACAAGATGATAGATCCCTGGCCAGACTTATCAAAAAGAAAAGAGAAATGACCCAAATAAACAAAATCATGAAAGAGGCGAGATCACAACCAATACCAAAGAAATACAAACAATTCTAAGAACATATTATGAGCAACTCTATGCCAGCAAATTAGATAACCCGGAAGAAATGGGTGCATTCCTAGAGATGTATCAACTACCAAAACTGAACCAGGAAGAAATAGAAAACCTGAACAGACCTATAACCACTAAGGAAATTGAAGCAGTCATCAAAAATCTCCCAACAAACAAAAGCCCAGGGCTGATGGCTTCCCAGGGGAATTCTACCAAACGTCTCAAGAAGAATTAATACCTATCCTTCTGAAACTGTTCCAAAAAATAGAAATGGAAGGAAAACTTCCAAACTCATTTTATGAGGCCACCATTACCTTGATCCCAAAACCAGACAAAGACCCCATCCAAAAGGAGAATTACAGACCAATATCCTTGATGAACATGGATGCAAAAATTCTCACCAAAATACTAGCCAATAGGATCCAACAGTACATTAAAAGGATTATTCACCACGACCAAGTGGGATTTATGCCTGGGCTGCAAGGTTGGTTCAACATCCGCAAATCAATCAACATGATACAATACATTAATAAAAGAAAGAACAAGAACCTTATGATCCTCTCAATAGATGCCAAAAAAGCATTTGACAAAGTACAGCATCCTTTCTTGATCAAAACTCTTCAGAGTACATACCTCAAGATCATAAAAGCCATCTAAGAAAGACACACAGCGAATATCATTTTCAATGGGGAAAAACTGAGAGCTTTCCCCCTAAGGTCAGGAACACAGCAGGGATGTCCACTATCACCACTGCTATTCAACATAGCATTAGAAGTCCTAGCCACAACATTTCAGACAACAAAAAGAAATAAAAGGCATCTGAATCGACAAAGAAGATGTCAAACTCTCTCTCTTTGCAGATGATATGATACTTTATGTGGAAAACCCAAAAGACTCCACCCCAAAACTGCTAGAACTCATACAGGAATGCAGTAAGTGGCAGGATATAAAATTGATGCACAGAAATCAGTGGCATTCCCATACACCAACAACAGGACAGAAGAAAGAGAAATTAAGGAGTCAATTCCATTTTACAACTACACCCAAAACCATAAGATACCTAGGAATAAATCTAACCCAAGAGGAAAAGGATCTGTACTCAGAAAACTATAAAATACTCATGAAAGAAATTGAAGACACAAAGAAATGGAAAAACGTTCTATGCTCATGGATTGGATGAACAAATATTGTGAAGATGTCAATGCTACCTAGAGCAATCTACACATTCAATGCAATTCCTATCAAAATAGTATCCACTTTTTTCAAAGAAATGGAACAAATAATCCTAAAATTTGTATGGAACCAGAAAAGATCCCAAACAGCCAGAGGAATGTTGAAAAAGAAGAGCAAAGCTGATGGCATCACAATTCCAGACTTCCAGCTCTATTACAAAGCTGTCATCATCAAGACAGTATGGTACTGGCACAAAAACAGACACATTGATCAATGGAACAGAATCGAGAGCCCAGAAATGGACCCTCAACTCTATGGTCAACTAATCTTTGACAAAGCAGGAAAGAATGTCCAATGGAAAAAGACAGTCTCTTCCGCAAATGGTGTTGGGAAAATTGGACAGCCACATGCAGAAGAATGAAACTGGACCATTTCCTTACACAACACACAAAAATAGACTCCAAATGGTTGAAAGACCTCAATGTGAGACAGAAGTCCATCAAAATCCTAAAGGGGAACACAGACAGCAACCTCTTTGACCTCAGCCGCAGCAACTTCTTCCTAGAAACATTGCCAAAGGCAAGGGAAGCAAGGGCAAAAATGAACTATTGGGATTTCATCAAGATTAAAAGCTTTCGTACAGCAAAAGAAACAGTCAACAAAACCAAAAGATAACCGACAGAATGGGAGAAGATATTTGCAAATGACATATCAGATAAAGGGCTAGTATCCAAAATCAATAAAGGACTTCTTAAACTCAACACCCAAGGGACAAATGATCCAATCAAGAAATGGGCAGAAGACATGAACAGACATTTTTCCAAAGAAAACATCTAAAGGGCCAACAGACACATGAAAAAGTGCTCAACATTGCTCGTCATCAGGGAAATCCAAATCAAAACCTCAATGAGATACCACTCCACATCAGTCAGAATGACTAAAATTAACAAGTCAAGAAATGACAGATGTTGGCGGGGATGTGGAGAAAGGGGAACCCTCCTACACTGTTGGTGGGAATGCAAGCTGGTGCAGCCACTCTGGAAAAAGTATGGATGTTCCTCAAAAAGTTGGAAATAGAGCTACCATACAATCCAGCAATTGCACTACTGGGTATTTACCTCAAAGATACAAATGTGATCTGAAGGGGTACGTGCACCCTGATGTTTATAGCAGCAATGTCCACAATAGCCAAACTGTTGAAAGAGTCAAGATGTCCATCAACAGATGAATGCATAAAGAGGTGGTATATATATGTGTGTGTAAATATATGTATATATATATATATATATATATATATATATATA